>NC_086200.1:17636279-17939309 GCF_035770615.1 Melospiza melodia melodia
AAGGCATCTCTTAGGCCTAAAACAGGGAACCAGGTTAGCTCAGGTGTTAAACAAGTTAGTAAGGTATATGGATTTGCTACCACAGGGTATAAATTCTGTGTTATCTTATTGACAGCCCTTAGTCCAGTACTATCAATTATTGGGCTGATTCCTTCCTTATCTTCCTTTTGAGGGTACTACTCAGTTCTCACTAGTTGTGTTCTTTCCTTAAGCTTGATGCTCATGGGGGAGCATCTTTCACTCTCCCTGGTACAGCAGAGGCCCATACCCTTGAAAACATTTATTTACTTATTCTAATATCTCCTTACTAATGTTTTTAATTTCAGTGTCTGTTAATGTTAAGCCTAACATCTTTATATCATTTGCCTCCAGAGTAACCTTTCTCATTTGAGAATGTTTAGCAAATTGAGCGAATTGTACAAAAGCTTTTAGGTACACATAGTACATATGTTACTTTAAAGGTTTGCACAAGGATGCCTTCTCAGACTGGCCAGTTGTTCAGTTGTTCCCCACACTGCAACATAAACATTCTCCACAGGTACTAAAGCTTTATTTAAAACTGAATATATGACCCTTGTGTCGACAAAAATTCTTCCCTTTTGGGGAGGTCATCCTTACCCTTCCTCCCTTACCCTTCCTCCCTTACCTTGGGAGGAGCCTTTAGCAAATCATATGTACTCATTTTGTGAACTGTGATTGCTTTGCATTTCAGCATGATAATCCTTGCCTGATTTCATACATTGCTATCTTATGCTGCATGCTGAGCAACATGTTTGATTTGCTTTCTCTTTGCTTGTTTTCCTTTTTCAAGGGCCAAGACCAGAGGGCGGTCTGATCTTACAGTCTCTTTGCCATTCAGGGTGATTTCTTGAAACACAAAGACATTTCAGCATACAAAACTCTATCCCATTTATCCTCCTATTTTAAAACAGTACTAACTGCAATGAAGTATTATAAATCTTTTTATTTTCTGAGCTGCTCCTACTGGCAGCCTTCTCCCAGTGAGCCCCTCCCAAAAGGGGCTAATTTAGGAACCTCTTTGCTCTGGTCAGTTCTCATTATTTATTTCTCCTTGCCCTATCTCGCTTCCACTCAAACCTTTTTACAGACCTTCACAGTAGTTTCTCAACTTTCCTCCTATACACACAGCTCCAGGTGGCAGGTATCAGATGTGGTTCCCACACACAAGTTCTAAGACCTTAGGTTCTGAATCCGCTTGACCAGAAACCTCTAATTTACATGTGCCCTGACACTTATTAGAACAGCCAAACCAGTGTTTCTCATAAACGCCGCACTGCAATAATACCTGCACATCCAGCTTTTGCTCACAGGCCATTCCCGTGTTCCCTGGGGAGACGGGGCAGCCAGAGTTGTCCCTGTGCCCAGGGGGCAGCCACTGTCACCTCACACAGCATGCTAATCAAAAACGTGACATAGACACTATATTCTGAGCAAACAAAATATCAGTCTTTTCTAGTTCTCTTCTTGCACAATCTAATTAAGCCCTGTGTCTACTTACACTTGTTTTACTGCTTTGCAAAAAGGCTGTGCTAGTCACAGCCGAAACTCTGATATGCCCACAGACACTCGCACCCGCACCGCCCCCTTTATCTCAAATTCGCTAGAGCCAAGGCTTGAATTACTGTGAGGGGGGGGAATTCTTGCAATTCCTTTAACTCTATCGTAATTAAGCATAAATCACCGTACTATAGTTCTCCTATGTAAAATGCCACTCTTGTTGCAACAAAATCTTAAAATCTCCACAAACACTACTATACAATCTGAGAATCAAATTATCACAATGCAGCGGAAGAAAATCACCACACAAAACCACTGGGAAAGGGCATATCTCTCAAAGTGCTCGCTTTTCTCAACACAACACAGCATACCGTAATTCAGCATTTACTCACATCAATTTTCTTGGACACAATCAAAATAACAGCACACAGTCTAGAGATCAAAATCAAACATCCAAGGCAAAGGTACTCTCTGAGCTCATACTCACGGTTAAAATGTACCAGATCTACACAAATCACTACATTTAAACACGATAAATACCATCACTGACATTCTTCCACTCGCTTCTCTGCGGGGCACTTCTGTCCCTGCCCCCGCAGCCTGCTGCAGCCGGCGCCTCAGGCCTCACTCGGCTGCCTCAAACACGGGTAGTACTGACCCCCCGCACTGTAGATTTATTCTCTTTTATACACCATACACTTATACACTTGCACGATTAGAAACACAGTGCACTGACCACACAATGCACACATTAACCATACATCAACACAGTGTCCGGACATCACACACACATACAAATAAAGCACACACGGGCTCAACAGTTCTGCTCTATCAGAACTATGAACCCCCAACCCACACATACACGGGTTCACCCGGCTCACCCCCAGAGCCTCTAGCGGTTCTGCTCTATCAGAACGATGAACCCCATCTCTAATACAGCTGCTCTATCAGCTGAACCCAGACGTCTCTGGGTAGTTTACTCCCTTGCTCTCCTTTCCCTCCCCCGGGGGCCCCTCAGTACATACCGTATCTTCCTCCGCAGGCCAGCAGGTCCTTGTCTGTCCTCGCAGGTGGCAAGTTGAGACGAGCGGAGCCCCACCAGGAAAAAATCCTAGGGCGCGCCTTGGAGGTCCGTCTATCCCCCCTGCCCCTGCGGGGACAGAGAACTCCTGGCTTGGCTCGCCAAAATGTTTTGCGGAGAAAAGAAGAAACCTCACAACTTTATAAAAGTTGTAAAGCCCGGTATGTTTATTTACGACGCTCGCTGGACGCAAGTCCCCCAACAGGGCATGCGTACCTCTGAAGACCTCGGGTCTTCTTTTATCCCCCTTCCAAATGCATATGCATACAGTTTCACAATAAGTTCATTCATATTCATTCCGCGTGACATTTAGCACCAGTTCTTCTTTATCAAAGGAATTTCTAAGTCGGGGCAAATCGACCTTGTGGTCTTTTCTGTTTTTCTTTCTCTGTCTCCTTGCTGTTTTGGCATGCAAGTTTTTCCTTCAGCTTTGGCCTCACAGACTTTTCACCTTTCTTAGACACTTCACCTAATTCAGAATGGATCTTTACTCTGTCTCAGGTGAGGGCTCAAATATATTTCCTGCAACTTGCTCCAGCACAGTTCAGCCTGGAAAAAAGGCATTTTTCCAAGTGTAGGGGAGTCAAGCTCCAATAAATGTCAGCTGAGCCCTGGTGCTTGCTCCCCTGCATGAAGCCTCAGTGAGGCACCAGGGCCTCCTGTCAGGAGGAGGGGAAGGGAGATCAGAGTTGTTGGAAGAATATGTGACTGAAGGCTGAGCACAGCGTTGGTGGTGCTTTACGTGGCTCTTGCATGACACCCAGGCTGGCTGTGGCTGTGTAAGCCAACCTTTTGTTTTGCATCAGGCTTTATGCCAGAGCCAGCCCCTTTCCAGCCTTTGGGGTGATTACAGCTGTTGCTCTATATTTCCCTCCCTCCTTTTTTTCCCAACAGCTATTCTACTCCAGCACCATAGGCAGGCAGTGATGGCTGCCTGTAGCTAACAAGCCAAACTGAGATCTGCCTGCAGAGCCATAGGAAGGTGTCCCTGGGCTTGTGAGACAGGCCAGGACAACACAAACTGACGCCACAGCCATGCTGTGCTTTCAGTTGAGCCTGTGGTGGAGCTGCTGTGCTTGTAGTCAGCATCTAGATGGGGCAGGTGACATATCTATCTTAGCTGGGACAGAAACAGAAGTACAGCCCTTGCACAGCATCCTTCTGCTAGGCTGTGCTAAGCTCAGGGGCCTGTAAACTGGCCCTTAAGACCTAGGTCTCCACTCCTTGCCCAGATCCCCAGCCTCAGGGAGAAAGACTTGGGTTTAGGAGCCATGGCTTTTTCTTCCATCAGACTCCATTAAGAAAAAGTCAAGTTAAGCAGTTCATTAACATTTAAAATACTGCACAGTGTGTAAACCAAATATCCCCCTCCCCACAACAATCCTGTGCTCTCAGCAGACGCTCTGGTGAAGAATACTGCTTTTGGCACTGTTTGCCTTCTCCTTCTTCTTCTTCTTCTTTATGGGATCCATCTCAAAACAGCGGCAGATCCGCAGTGTTTCATCAGCAGCTGCTGAGGCCACTGCTGTACCATTAGGGCTCATGGTCAGGTTCAAGATTCTATCAGTATCACCTGAGGAGGAGAAGGAATGTGCAGTCAGGGCTGAGCTGATCAGCACATGCACATTTACTCCTGTATGTTCCCATTAGCCCTGCCAGCTTGCATAGCTGTCTCCCCACTGGCTGTGGCAACATGATTTCAGACCCCAAGCATACACTTGGATCAATGCTATCTCTTCCACAGCCCCGTAGGCATGCTTTACTCCTAGCAGCATGGCCCCAGATACTGTCCTGTATCAGTGATGCTGCAGGCTCAAACCAAGGAGTGCAGCTGTCTTCAACCTCTAACAGCCCCCCCACCCAGGCCCTGTCCACCTACCTTGCAGCTCTGCAACCTTGGTCATTGTTGGATACTTCCATATAACCAGCTGATTCTGTGCAAAGCCATGGCCTGAAATGAGCTCCTTGTAGTTTGTTGACCATAGGATAGAAGAGACCTGCAAAGAGGCAGTAACACAGGTGAGACAAGGCGCATGTGCTGATGCTCACCACTTGGAGGCGAGCATGGTCCCCCTCCTTCCCTATGCCTCTGGGCCTGAGGAGCCAGCAGCTCTGTGGAGGTGTGCTGCCAGAAGGTGTTTGTCTCCAAGCTGATGTTCATCTCTCACCTGGGAAAGGGTATCAACAGCACTGAGGCAGGCACCAGAACACACGTTCCAGATGTGGATATGTCTGTCACTAGCGCCACCTCCAGTGGCTAGAACATTCGTCTGCCATGGGCACCACGCCACAGCCTGAGAGAGGAGAGTTCATTTTAAAACATACAAGAGACAAGCTGCACCCAGCCAGTGCTGCATGCCTGCCTTGCACACACATGTCCACCTGTGGCAGCTCTGTGCTCACCTTGACAGCACCCTGGTGCTGAGTGAAGGTCTGTACAGGAGCAAAGTCGCCACCCCCACCTTGGGTGCGTGGCCAGATGTTTACCATACTGTCATTGCCACCACTGGCCAGGTAGCGGCCATCCAGAGACCATCTGAGTCCGCATACCTCGTGTCTGTGGCCAGCAAGGGTGGCCACGTGATGCTCAGCCACTCGGACATTGTGGTGATGGATGTGCCCAGTCTGTGCACCACTGCAGAGAGAAGAGAAGGCTTGCAGGGTCAGGCTGCACATTTTCACCAAAATCCATTTTTGTTGTTGCAAGACTGCTATACCTGCCACTGGGTTTCAACCAGTGTTACCAGCAACACAGGTCTGTTGGTGTGAGTGAAACACCCACACAAGCTCTTTACAACTTCAGCACAAATTGCAATACAGGAAAGAGGCCTTCATCTCACAGCCCCAACAGAAAAGGCTGAGTAAGAATCCCAAGCCAGGACAAACTTCTCTGCCATCCCTAACCCATGCCACACATAGATTGAGGGATAGGAGTTTGCAACAACTGGAAACTGCCCTTGACCCACTGCTTTACCTGGAGAGGATGCAGCTGTTCCAGCTGAGGGTTCCCACAGGGGCACAATGGCTGATCATGGTTCGGAGACGTTTCTGCTCCTCAATGTCCCATAGCTTATACGGGCCTGAGTAAATATATGTATTGCAGTAAAAGATCTCTGTATTGTATAAGTGACCCTTCCCTGATTCTAGTTATTGTAAATGGGCTGCAGCTGCAGTGTCCTTGATTGGGCAGCAGCTGTAGCCTGTGGAGGTAGCTGGGATAAAAGGGGGTGAGGCATTCAGGGAGGGCTGCAGAGGAGCCCTGGCTGAGAAACAACAACAACACTGCTGTGAAGAGCTGCTGTGAGAAAACCACCCAGAAGGTATGAGACCCTAGAAATATGATATACAACAATATAAATGTTGTATATTGTTATATATATATAACAATATACATTGTTATATTGTTATATTGTTATATAACATAGCTGGAGAGGCAAAGCAAAATTTCTTCAATCCTCTTTCTATGCCCTAGAAACCTCACTGCACACACTCTGGCATTCAGCTTTCTCAGTAAGGGAACAGAGAAAATGTGTATCTCATGACTATAGCACAGAAGGTAACGTTGCTTATCAGAAAACCCCCAGAACAAACCCTGCCTTGCACACTGGGCAGTTCCACCCCACACCAGGGAAGACAAGTCAGGTGCATGGCATCCTTCCTCTGCCAACCACAGTTTTGTCCCCAGGCCCCACAGTTCTGTCAATCCCTTGAAAATGTCTCTAGTTTTACTCCTGCATTCACCTGAACCTCAGCACTACTTGTGCCAACAGCAAGGTAGTCTCCATCTTTAATCCATGACACAGAGGAAATGTAAACATCTGGATGCTCCGTCTGCAGCAGGGGGATAATCTCCCTAGTAGCGTGATTCCACAGATAAACAGTGTCGTCCAGAGCCACTGCCAGGAAGTTCTGGGAGCTCCAGTCCACAAGATTCAGATCTACAATTTGAAAGAGCAATGCAGGTCACACCATGATGGCTAGAGAGCCCTGCCCTTCACCTGTGCTGATGCAGCAGGTGCGGGTGCACATGTGCACACACACACATACAGGTGAGGGGCACCCTTCTGAGTGTCACTATGCCCAGCTGCTGGGGCCAGGTACCCTGCTCCAAGGCATCTACACAGTGCCCTAGACCACTGTCCCTGTAAGGCCACACAGGGACACTCCAGAAGTGGTCTGTGCTAGCCTGGGTACACAAAATAATACAGACAGCCCAGTTACACTGTCCTAGGAACAGCAATCCAGTGCAGAATGTTCTGGATGCCCAGCACTCAACCCTGTAGCCTACTTACAGTAGTCGTTGAACATCTCTGGTGCATCCAAGAGCCGTTCTGGCTTTGAGGGAATATTTCTGCTATTCTTCCTGCTGAATCCAGGTGCCATTTTCTGACTGTAGAGCACTTTCAGGTTGTTCTGACAGCCTGTGTGCAGGGGAACAGGTTTGTTAACCTGAGTTAGTTTCCTCCTAGCTGAGTGCTGCTCACCCAACCAGGAATCCCTTGGAGTGAAAATGAAGTCGTAAGAGAAACACTCACAAGCCTGCAGTGCACTAAAATCACTGGCAGTATGAACTGCTGAACAGGGGTGAGCTACAATTTCGTCATTCATGGAAACAAATTTAACAAACGTTTGGGTTTTTGAATCCCATTATATTTAGTTGCAGTGAAAGCTAGAAAATGCACAGCAGAGAGTTTGGTGCTCTTACAGACTTCATGAAGGTTTGGAACCTGCAGTACAGGTGACTGTCACCGACATCTTTTCATAAAAATCCTTTCTTTAGGATTTTCCCCCCTTCTTAGAAGCTGTGGCCTCAGCAACAAAATGTAAACAATGGTTATCTGCTGCTGTGGAATGCAACAGGTGGATGCGTGATTGGTCTCGGGTGGATGTTTGGATTTACTGACCACTCAAGGCAGAGCTGGGTCTCACCCTCTGCTGAGACACAGAACTTTATTTATTCATTCATTTTCTATTCTTAGCTTAGCTAGCTTCTGAGAACTTTCCTTCTATTTCATTTAGTATAGTAACAATGTAATATATATCATAAAATAATAAATCAAGCCTTCTGAACATGAGGTCAAGATTCTCGTCTCTCTCTTCACCCTGAAGACCCTTGCAAGCCCTGTAACAGGTGACCAGCTGGCAGTCGTAGCAACTTTCCTAAATAAATTCACTGTAACTGTTATGCCCTCCCTCGACCTCAGGAACCTTAAGAAAGGAGACTCCAGCCTGTACAGCTCTCAGAAACCAGTTGATTTCTCCTGTGACCACGCACAGAGCCTCTGTGTTGCTGTTCCCCTGACCTGATCTCTCCTGCTGATTCAGCTCACACGGAGCCTGTATCATACCTTCTGGAGCATTCTGTGGTTTTCCACTGAGGTGGAGGATCTTTGCCTCTTCTACATCAAAACCATTCAGATTCACTGCCCAGGCTTTCTGTTGCTCCTACAGAGACAAATCACCCTCAGTGCAATGCATTTAAAACAATTCCCACACTGCAATTTAAACAGACACCTAAGCCTCCTTCTCTTAGAATCTGAAGATGTTTGACTGTGCTGCAAGGGTCAGTCACACAGAGGCAGGTCAAAGCAGTTTTTCCTCAGACTTTCATACATCATCCTGCTTACATTTTCACACAATGGCAAATTCAGTGTTATTGCCAGTGGGAAAAGCCACAGCCACAAAGCGACCAAATGCTTCACAAACAGATTTCAGAACACAGTGTAAAACATTCCAGAAGTATTCCCTGTGGATACATTGTCCTAGAATAGCTACCACCAGCAGTTTCACTTTGCATAGGCTTACAGCGTTGTGTTTTTGTTGCCTGCTACATTTTAACACCTCATTAGTCAAAAGCTAAATTTTGCTACCACAAGCAGCATAGGCTTAGAGTGCATGGCAGTCTCTACAGCTTCAATCTCATCCTAAGCTCCTGAAGCCCAGAGCTGCAAGTAGTGATGGTTGGGACTTGTCAGTGCCGTGTGCCCACTTGATAGAACCTATAGTTTACTGCTCTGTAAAGGGGCAGGAAGGAGTAGCGGTTGTTGAAGTAATTGTAACTTAGCAACATGCTCACCTTCTTGGTAGGGGAATCCTCAGCAGGGTCATTCTCTTTAGTTAGGAGGAAATTTGCCATCTCCATCTGCAGAGTGCTGCGGTTGGGAATGAAGCAATCCCCCCCCAGCCTTTTTGGGGGTGCTTTGAATTTTGGATCAAGATTTACCTGCATTCACATATGAAAATATTGTCATACACCTATTTAACAGCCTGTATTAGAGCTTTCATGGGAGCAAACCCAACACTCTTCCACATCACACCCACCAGACAAGTAAGCCTCTGAGGTCTCATGCCACCCAGTCCTAACTAACTTATATTTTCCTCCCTGCCACCAAGTTGGTTAGGGACTGTGTGCACTTGGGTCTAGTGCAACAATTCCAGAGTCCAGAGATAAGGAGAAGATACAAAAACACTCACAGGATGTAAAGCTGTCAGCTGACAGTCCCGCCCACACTCATCCTAGCATACAGCTGTGCCAGCAAGGCTCAGCTGGGCGAACAGCAGCTGGCCAGCCCCAGTGCTCAGAGCTCTGACCCTCATGCTGGCAAGGAGGTGGGTGATGAGACGGAGTGGGGATCCATTCTGAATTAGGTGAAGTGCCTGGGAGAGGTGAGAGGTCTGTAGGGCCAAAGCTGAAGGAAAGGCCGCATTCCAGAGACAGCAAGGAGACAGAGAAAGAAAAACAGAAATTACCGCAAGGTCGATCTGCCCCAGACCTAGGAATTCCTTTGATAAAGAAGAACTGGTGCTAAATGTCACACAGAATGAATATGTATGAACTTATTGTGAAACTGTATGCATATGCATTTGGAAGGGGGATAAAAGAAGACTCGAGGTCTTCAGAGGTACGCATGCCTTGTTGGGGGACTTGCGTCCGGCGCGCGTCGTAATAAAAGCATACCGGGCTTTACAACTTTTATAAAGTTGTGAGGTTTCTTCTTTTCTCCGCAAAACATTATGGCAAGCCAGCCAGGAGTTCTCTGTCCCCGCAGGGGCAGGGGGGATAAACGGACCTCCAAGGCACGCCCTAGGATTTTTTCCTGGTGGGGCTCCGCTCGTCTCAACTTGCCACCTGCGAGGACAGACAAGGACCTGCTGGCCTGCGGAGGAAGATACGGTATGTACTGAGGGGCCCCCGGGGGAGGGAAAGGAGAGCAAGGGAGTAAACCACCCAGAGACATCTGGGTTCAGCTGATAGAGCAGCTGTATTAGAGATGGGGTTCATCGTTCTGATAGAGCAGACTGCTAGTGGCTCTGGGGGTGAGCCGGGTGAACCCGTGTATGTGTGTTGGGGGTTCATAGTTCTGATAGAGCAGAACCGCTAGAGGCTCTGGGGGTGAGCTGGGTGAACCCGTGTATGTGTGGGTTGGGGGTTCATAGCTCTGATAGAGCAGAACTGTTGAGCCCGTGTGTGCTTTGATTGTATGTGTGTGTGATGTCCGGACATTGTTTTGCTGTATGGTTAATGTGTGTATTGTGTGGTCGGTGAGCTGTGTTTCTAATTGTGCAAGTATATAAGTGTATAGTGTATAAAAGGAATAAATCTACAGTGCGGGGGGGTCAGTACTACCCGTGTTTGAAGCAGCCGAGTGAGGCCTGAGGCGCCGGCTGCAGCAGGCTGCGGGGGCAGGGACAGAAGTGCCCCGCAGAGAAGCGAGTGGAAGAATGTCAGTGATGGTATTTATCGTGTTTAAATGTAGTGATTTGTGTAGATCTGGTACATTTTAACCGTGAGTATGAGCTCAGAGAGTTCCTTTGCCCTGGATGTTTGATTTTGATTGTGTCCAAGAAAATTGATGTGAGTAAATGCTGAATTATGGTATGCTATGTTGTGTTGAGAAAAGCGAGCACTTTGAGAGATATGCCCTTTCCCAGTGGTTTTGTGTGGTGATTTTCTTCCGCTGCATTGTGATAATTTGATTCTCAGATTGTATAGTAGTGTTTGTGGAGATTTTAAGATTTTGTTGCAACAAGAGTGGCATTTTACATAGGAGAACTATAGTATGGTGATTTATGCTTAATTACGATAGAGTTAAAGGAATTGCAAGAATTCCCCCCCCTCACAGTAATTCAAGCCTTGGCTCTAGCGAATTTGAGATAAAGGGGGCGGTGCGGGTGCGAGTGTCTGTGGGCATATCAGAGTTTCAGCTGTGACTAGCACAGCCTTTTTGCAAAGCAGTAAAACAAGTGTAAGTAGACACAGGGCTTAATTAGATTGTGCAAGAAGAGAACTAGAAAAGACTGATATTTTGTTCGATCAGAACATAGTGTCTATGTCACGTTTTTGATTAGCATGCTGTGTGAGGTGACAGTGGCTGCCCCCTGGGCACAGGGACAGCTCTGGCTGCCCCGTCTCCCCAGGGAACACGGGAATGGCCTGTGAGCAAAAGCTGGATGTGCAGGTATTATTGCAGTGCGGCGTTTATGAGAAACACTGGTTTGGCTGTTCTAATAAGTGTCAGGGCACATGTAAATTAGAGGTTTCTGGTCAAGCGGATTCAGAACCTAAGGTCTTAGAACTTGTGTGTGGGAACCACATCTGATACCTGCCACCTGGAGCTGTGTGTATAGGAGGAAAGTTGAGAAACTACTGTGAAGGTCTGTAAAAAGGTTTGAGTGGAAGCGAGATAGGGCAAGGAGAAATAAATAATGAGAACTGACCAGAGCAAAGAGGTTCCTAAATTAGCCCCTTTTGGGAGGGGCTCACTGGGAGAAGGCTGCCAGTAGGAGCAGCTCAGAAAATAAAAAGATTTATAATACTTCATTGCAGTTAGTACTGTTTTAAAATAGGAGGATAAATGGGATAGAGTTTTGTATGCTGAAATGTCTTTGTGTTTTAAGAAATCACCCTGAATGGCAAAGAGACTGTAAGATCAGACCGCCCTCTGGTCTCGGCCCTTGAAAAAGGAAAACAAGGCAAAGAGAAAGCAAATCAAACATGTTGTTCAGCATGCAGCATAAGATAGCAATGTATGAAATCAGGCAAGGATCATCATGCTGAAATGCAAAGCAATCACAGTTCACAAAATGAGTACATATGATTTGCTAAAGGCTCCTCCCAAGGTAAGGGAGGAAGGGTAAAGATGACCTCCCCAAAAGGGAAGAATTTTTGTCGACACAAGGGTCATATATTCAGTTTTAAATAAAGCTTTAGTACCTGTGGAGAATGTTTATGTTGCAGTGTGGGGAACAACTGAACAACTGGCCAGTCTGAGAAGGCATCCTTGTGCAAACCTTTAAAGTAATATGTGTACTATGTGTACCTAAAAGCTTTTGTACAATTCGCTCAATTTGCTAAACATTCTCAAATGAGAAAGGTTACTCTGGAGGCAAATGATATAAAGATGTTAGGCTTAACATTAACAGACACTGAAATTAAAAACATTAGTAAGGAGATATTAGAATAAGTAAATAAGTGTTTTCAAGGGTATGGGACTCTGCTGTACCAGGGAGAGTGAAAGATGCTCCCCCATGAGCATCAAGCTTAAGGAAAGAACACAACTAGTGAGAACTAAGTAGTACCCTCAAAAGGAAGATAAGGAAGGAATCAGCCCAATAACTGATAGTACTGGATTAAGGGCTGTCAATAAGATAACACAGAATTTATACCCTGTGGTAGCAAATCCATATACCTTATTAACTTATTTAACACCTGAGCTAACTTGGTTCACTTTTTTAGGCCTAAGAGATGCCTTCTTTTGCCTCCCTATCCACGAAGCCAGCCAGAAAATTTTTGCATTCAAACACAAGCTCACATAGTCCATGTGCCTGAAGGCTTCAAGATTCCCCACTCCGATTGGAGAACAGCTTGCAAAGACCCAGAGTCCCAGGAAGCTCCACAAGAAGAAAGGAGGCTGTTGCAGTACGTGGACGATCTTCTAGTAGCCACTTGGACGAGGGAAGCGAGAGAAGCCTGGACAGTAAGCCTTTTGAATTTCCTAGGACTCCAAGGACGCAGAGTCTCAAAGAAAAGGCACAGGTAGTGAAACAGAAGGTAATCTACCTGGGGTAAGAAGTGAGTGCGGAGCAGCAGACTTTAAAGCAAAGAAGCTGTACGCAAAACCCTGAAACCCCAGACAACGAAAGAACTCCGAACCCTCTTAGGCATGACAGGGTGGTGACAGCTGTGGGTTTATAATTATGGACTGCTTGCCAGACCCCTCTATGCTCTTATTGCCAATGGAAACAGAGATCTCCAGTGGACACAGGACACCACATGGGCCTTTCGCCAGCTAGAGAGAGTGCCCTCATGTCGGCTCCAGCTTTGAAACTTCCAGATGTAAGTAAACCATTCTTTCTATTTTTCCCACGCAAGGAATTGCCCACGTGTGGGATCTCAGCACCTCAGGACGGAGGTGCAGAGTGGCCGAGACCACCCTTGAGGGGCTTGGGAGTCCTTGGGAGTCTGGTGGCTGGACTTTGATCCTACACAGGAGACGACACCTGTATGAGGATGGGAGGATTTCACTGGGTGAATGGTGAAGGGATAAGTTAATTAAAGTGTAAGACACAGGATTTAGGATTTCTGTACAGGGGGGGTCTGAAGAAGTAAGATGGAGGAATTGGGGCGTGTCCTGTTCTTCTTCTTCTTCTTGGCCTCCATCTTCTGTGGTGATGTTGGCACTTTGGGATTGGTTATTACTAAAAGTGCACTGGTTAATAATGGTAAAAGATATTGGGGAAAAAGTATAAATATTGTATACGTAACTTCGAGTATAAAGATAGGTGACCGCCCCGGGGGCTCTCAGTGTGCCCATGGCTGACATGCTCTGCAGACCTCTGTCGGGCCGAGAGAAAATCTTTTAGATAAACAATTAATAAACACCGAGACCGAGAAAAGATCTGAAGTCTCTTCTCGTCCTTTGAAGCGCAGGCTGTCCAAGGCCATCCCCGGGCCTTTCCAGGTCACCCAAACAGCCGAGAAACCGACAAGTGGCGTTCGCTGCGTGGGCTACTCCCCACCAACCCTTTCAGGGGGGGATCAGCCCTGAAGAGCTGAAGAGCTGAAGAGCCAAGAGGGCAGCTCCGATCTAGGACGAGTTCCCAGGAGAGCACTGATAGCTCCTGAGGAGAGAAGCCTGAAGAAAGAAGGAAAAAAAACCGGCCAGAAGAGTCTGCAAAAAACAGCAGTCACTGAGAATTACATCTCTCAGCTTCTGCCGAAGAGAGTTCATAGCAGAGCAGCCCGGATTGGAACCGGAAGGCGCCTCTGGATCCTTCTCCCGTGACCTGCTGGACAGAGACCGGGAGCCTTCGGACAGCTATGACGACAGATTCAGTGAGAAGGTCAAAAAATAAGAACATGGGGGGCACACTCTCCCAGGAACAACAGGAAATTTTGTCCGCCTAACAAGGCGTGGCTCAAGCATACACGGAAGGGATCCCAAAGAAAGAATTAAAACAGTTATTGTTGTGGGCAAGGCTTAACTACCCACTTGCCGAAACATGCCTGCTATTCGAAGTGCGGGTTTGGCAAGAAATTAACAGACATTTATATCTCTAAGCAACAAGAAAAGATGAGACAGCGTTAAAGCTGCTCTCGCTGGCAAGATTGATGCTGGAAGGTATCTCGGTGCAGTCAAAAAGACTGGAAGAGCAACGAAAAGTTGCCCTCAGAAGGAGGTGGGGAGCAAAGCTGTGAGAAAAAATTAGCTCTGGCCTCAAGAAGCCAGGGGGAAAGGGCTCTCGAGAAAAGAGAGCAAGAAATAATATTAAAGCCCCCGGTCCCAAAACCCAGAAACCCCAGGAAACTCCTAAAGCGTCCTGAAACCCCAGAGAGTACAGGGGAGTCAGGATCGGAAGAGGGAGTGCAGGGAGGAGAAAAGGGATCCAGGGGGGCGCTTTCTCGCGGAGGGCACGGCAGCGCGGCGGTGGAGGCAGAGCAGGCTGCGGCGGTGCAGATGGGGAGCGCGAGTGAAGAGATAATAGGAGACACGAGTTCCGGTGCGGCTTTTGTCAGCACAACGCCGGGGGTGGCGGCCACCCCGGCCGGCAGGGTAGAGGAGACGCGCGCGGCGGGCAAAACTCGCAAAAACCCGGGGGGGAGTCACATACCAGCGCGGGGCAGTAAACACGGGCGGCGAACTGGGGAAAATTGCGCAGCCCCAAAGGGTCGCCGTAGTGAGACACGGGAGGCACGCAGTTGTGACGTCAGACCCGGTGCGGAGGTTGGCTCGAATTGCGGAGCGGGCCCGGGTGCCGGCGGGGGCCAGGCTGTACACACCAGTGGAAGGAATGGACACAGCGTCAGAGGAGGAGGAGACAGAGTCAGGGACAGACCGAGGGGAGGAGACCTCGGAGGTGGAACGAGGGGGAGAGAGTGACATCAGCTCGGGAGAGACAGGGAGCGGCTCGGAGAGCACGCATGCGAAGAGAGTGGAGCGCGGGCGGGGGCGGACCCGATCCCCTGTGACGTCTCGGGCGAGGAGGGGCTGTGTTAGGGATTCTACGTCCCAGGGCTCCACACCCTCTCCAGACTCGGTGCCTTTGGTTGAAACCCTCGGAGTTCCAGTCCCTTCCCTTCAAGGGAGACGTTCTGGTGTTCAAGCTCCATTTTCAGCTGAATTAAAAGCCAAGCAAACACGGTCTCAAATGAGATCGCCGACACGGCAGTCGACTGGAAGAGGAACTGGGGCAGTCGAGCTCATTCCGTCATCCTAGCTGGGGAGGCTGGTGACAGCGCCACCTAGTGGGAGGAGGACAGAAGTGCACGACATGCCAAATCTTTTCAGTGGAGCCACAGCGCCATCTCGTGGCGAGACTGCAACAATGCAGCAATTTTTTCCAACATTATACGAAAAGAAAAGCACTTTAAAGAAGACAATGTTAACACAACAAAGGGATTATCCATCGACTTTGGGATTTCATGAAGATGATGAAAGCTCAGATGAAGAACAAGCTACAAGGAGAAGATGTCATAAGGATCACAGCATCGGAAGGTGTTCCGACATGGATGCTGTCAGCAGCAGAAGCAGCAAAAAGCTTCTTGCATTCAGTTGATGCAGCGTAAAAGAAATATCAAGAGGATCCTCGAGTTTTCTTTTTGGATTTAGGAGTGAGACCAAAAACCTCAAGGCGAGAAATGAGGCACGATGAATCACCGATGACATCCACAACACCATTATTCATGCAAATCCCAATGGAACCTCAAGAAGAGGAATTTCAAGAGCCAGTGAAGACGATGGATTGGAAGCGAATCAGAAAAGCATTGGCAAAGGAAAAGCATTTATTTCCAGGATCAGGAGATCTGACAATGCCGGTGACATATGATGCCCAGGGGCAGAATCCAAGGTGGGAAAGGATGGGTCATGAGACACTCAAAGACTTAGGGAAGGCGGCTCAAACTTTTGGGCTGAATTCACAATACTTCAAACAGCTACTAAGAGGGACATTCACTACATATGACCTCACACCATATGATATTCAAAGTATTGTGGCAATGATTCTCACTGACACACAGAATCTCGTCTGGGAAAAAAGGTGGAGAAAATATCTTTCTGAATTGCGGAATAGATATCAAGGTGGGCCAAATGCGAACCTCACAGAAGGGCAGTTAGCAGGAGATCCTCCAGATGACAACCCAGGGGAACAAGCAGCGCGGCTTCCACGAAGAGTGTTAAGCGACATCAAGGAAGCAGCGCGAAGGGCAATCATGTAAATCACTCCAACAGGAGCTCCAGAAGTCCCGTTCTCTTGCATCAGGCAAGGTCCCACAGAGCCATTCATGTCGTTCATCGATCGACTCACGCAAGCCGTGGATCGACAGGTGACAATAGAAGAAGCGAAGAGGCCTCTCTTGGAGAGCTTAGCTTTCGGCAGTGCCAACCCGGTTTCTCAACGGGTCATTAGCACCATGCCAGGACGGCCATCCTTGGCAGAGATGGTGGAGGCATGCAGCAAGGTGGGGACACCTCAGCATGTCGCATCGATCGTGAAGAGTGAATTAAGAGAGGAATGGGAAGAACAGTTAAAGGGACATTCAGAAAGGCAAACAGAGAACAAGACATTGGAGAAGATGCTTGAAAAAATACTGCAACAGCAGGACGAGAACATCAACAAAGTTCTTGCGATGATGCAGAAAAAGAACAATTCCCCAAGAGGACAGTGCTACAAATGTGGGGAGTTCGGGCACATGAAAAGGAATTGTCCACGGACACATACGCCAGTGCCAGCACAGAAGGCGGAAAGGCCAATTTGTGCGCGGTGCGGAAAAGGAAGACACTCAGCTAAAGAATGTTATTCCCAGACAGACGTGGACGGAAATCCGTTACCGCATCCAGGAAATGGAGAGCGCAGCGCGCCCGTTACTCGCCAGCACGCTCAGACACAAGTACTGGTGGTGTCACAAGAGCAGACAGGGCAAGCATCAGTGAGCGACAAGCAGATGCCCTCAGTAAAACCCTCAGTCGATTCCACAGTGACCCAGACCTCCTCCCACCAGGGGCACAGTGTGCATTGGCAGCTTCAAAACTAGTATGCTTTCTAGATGAAAGTCATGCGGAGATACCAACGGGTATCCGTGGGGACTCATATAAGAAACAAGATTTCTTGATAATTGGACAAGATAAGTGCAGTATTCTTGGACTCATTGTTTATCCAACAGTTGTCTCAGCGGACAAAAATACTGAATTAACAGTTTTGGCAAGAGCACTTCGTCCACCATTGACTGTACCGGAAAATACTGTGGTTGCGAGAGTTTTTGCATTGCCGCCACACGCAGTTGGAGAGGTCCTGTCAATCTTCGACAAAGAAGGTTTCCCTATGAAAGAACATGTTGAAGTACATACAACATGGGTGAAGCACATAGGTCGAGACCGACCCACGCTCACATGCCAATTGACATGTGGGGACAGGACAATAGCGATCAGATGTATGCTTGACACAGGGGCGGATGTAACGGTAATATCGTACATCTTTTGGCCACGCAGTTGGAGCTTGGTCGCGCCATTGGGTTCTCTCTCAGGCATAGGGGGAGCATCTCTGTGTCTGCAAAGTGAGAATTCTGTCGTTGTCACGGGACCAGGAGACAAGACGGCGATCATTCGTCCTTTTGTCGTCCAAAAGCCAATCACAGTCTGGGGTCGGGACCTTTTGGCACAATGGGGCGCGAAGATCAAAGTGGATTTTTAATAGGGGTCACTGCAGCACTCGCCACACTGAAGCTGACATGGAAAACAGATGATCCAGTTTGGGTGGATCAGTGGCCCCTTGAGCAGAAAAAATTGAGTGCTTTGAAAGACCTGGTCCAAGAACAATTGCGGAAGGGACACATCAAGCCAACAGACAGCCCTTGGAATTCTCCAGTGTTTGTCATCAAGAAAAAACTATCGGGCAAATGGAGGTTGTTACACGATCTCAGGAAGATCAACGAAGTCATAGAAGACATGGGACCACTTCAGTTGGGACTTCCATCTGTCTCAATGATTCCCAGAGATTGGCAGCTTGTGGTCATTGACCTCAAGGATTGTTTTTTCAGTATTCCACTCCATCCAGATGATGCTCCGAGATTTGCCTTTTCAGTTCCGAGTATCAACAGGGAAACACCTCTGCAGCGATACCATTGGGTCGTTCTTCCACAAGGCCTAAAAAATTCTCCAACAATCTGTCAATGGTACATGGCACGAGCTTTGGCACCAGCGCGGAAGAAATTTCCGAAGGTGAAGATCATTCAGTACATGGATGATTTGCTCATTGAAGCATCAACACGACAGGAGGTGCAAGAAGCTCATGACTGTGTGATTGCAGAGGTGCAAAAGGCAGGTCTGGAAATCAGCATTTCGAAGATTCAAGAGGTTGCACCTTGGAAATATCTAGGGTGGAAAATTTCAGAGAGAACAATAAAACCTCAAAAAAATGGAGATCAGCACCAAGATCAGCAATTTGCATGATTTGCAACAGCTTTTGGGAGAAATCAACTGGATGAGGCCAGTTTTGGGAATCACGAACAGCGACATCCCAGCGTTGCTCGATCTTTTGAGAGGAGACACAGACATTCGGTTTCCCAGGACGCTCACGCCAGAAGCGAAAAAGGAGTTGGAGAAAGTCGCAGACGCGACACAGAAAAGGCAGGCACATCGATTTGTTCCAACATTGCCTTTTCAGTTGGCAGTGCTGGGGAAGAAAACACAGTTCCATGGTTTGATCTTCCAATGGGACGAATCACAAAAGGACTCTTTGATAATCATAGAATGGATTTTCCTACCATACAGGCCCGCAAAAACAATTCTCACAGATTTGGAGATGGCAGCACAAATCATCATCAAGGCGAGAGCAAGGTTGCTGACAATGGCAGGAAGAGAATTCTCAGTCATCAGATTACCTCTGAAGCAAGACTATTTCGATTGGGCAATGCAACAATCGAAAGACCTGTTAATCGCATTGTTAGCGTTCCCAGGAACTTGCACAGTCCACTTTTCACGACATAGAATACTGCATTCGCAGATATGCTATAGAGCAAAACCAAGAATAAGTGAAGAACCTTTATACGGGAGCACAGTGTTCACAGATGGCTCAGGGAAGACACACAAGTCAGTGATCACACGGAGAGACTCAACGACAGGGGATTGGGAATCTGACGTGAAGATGATTCAGGGCTCCCCACAAATTGTGGAGTTGGCAGCCGTTGTCCGAGCATTTCAGTTGTTCGAACAACCTCTCAATCTGGTGACAGACTCCGCATATGTTGTGGGTGTGGTCAAGAGATTGGAAGGTTCGCTCTTGAAAGAAGTCAGTAATGAGGTTTTATACTCATATCTGACAAGCTTGAAAATACTGCTAGAGAGCAGGGAAAGAAAATATTTTATCACACACATTAGAGCGCACACAACACTTCCGGGATTTTTAGCAGAAGGGAATGCTCGGGCGGACAGGTTGACAATGCCCATTTCTCAAACACTGCCGGACATTTTTGAGCGGGCAAGATTAAGTCATGCGTTCTTTCATCAGAATGCGCAAGGGCTAATGGAGTCCTTTTGTCTCACAAAGAGTCAGGCGAGGGAAATCATTAGTGCTTGTCCAGACTGTCAGCTTGTGCAGCCACCTTCTTCTACAGGAGCAATCAATCCGCGGGGGCTGCAAAGTCTGCAATTGTGGCAGGCTGATGTCACAAAATATCCATCTTTTGGGAGGCTCAAAAATGTTCATGTTTCTGTAGATACATTCTCAGGGGCAGTCTTTGCTTCAGCACATGCAGGGGAAACAGCAGACCATGCTTGCTGACATTTTCTGCAAGCATTCGCAGCATTAGGTGTGCCTCAGGAGATAAAAACAGATAATGGTCCAACGTATATAGGCAGGGTGCTTGACAGATTCTTGAAAAGATGGGGTGTCAGACATACGTTTGATATTCCACATTCGCCCACAGGTCAGGCGATCACTGAAAGAACACATCACACCCTGAAATCCCTTCTGGACAGACAAAGAAGGGCTGAGCCAGAGGCAACATCTCACATGAAATTAAATAAGGCACTGTATGTGTTGAATTTCTTAAATAGCTCATCCTCAGAACCTAATCCACCAATCGTGAGGCATTTTCTAAACAGCACACAGGCAAAGCTAAGGGAAAATCCTTTAGTTTTGATTAGAAACCCAGAGACAGGACAATTAGAAGGTCCTTTCAAACTAATCACTTGGGGCAAGGGTTTCGCTTGCATCTCCACAGATCGAGGTCTGAAGTGGGTGTCGGCGCGGCACATGAAGCCATTCCGAACGCGAGAACACGAGAACGCTGATCCAAGAAACAAAGAGACGAGTACTCAGACAGGAGTCGAGACTCAGACTGGAAAGAGTGATTCAGAAGAGATATAAAAAGAAACTAAGGACTTTGGGGATTTTCACATAAAAGCGAAGTAATGAGTTTCATGATGCTTATGTGCATCATTCTTTCATTCATTGCAGTAAGCAATGGAGGAAATTTACCTGTTAGTCAACCCAGGCAAAATGTATGGGAGACTTTAGCTCAGGCAGCAAATTTAGATAGTATGTGCCTGACACATTCGAGGCCAGGGAAACCATTTTCAGCATGCATGGTTGGATTGCCAGTGGACGAATGGCCAGTTCCAGGGCACTCCGCAGTTAACATTTCGCAGGTCATTAAAGATCCTGTGAAAGAGTGGTGTGCTTGGACACATCTTCCTGTGGCTTCTACAGAACCTCAGGAGTTGGAGATTTTTGGGTCCATGACAATGGAACTCTGCATGCAGTTTGAAGCTCCGAAGGTCACAAAGGCAAAAACTATCGATTTGACTCCCATTCATGAATTCTATAAGAATGCGTCAGCATGGTGTAAATATACAGAGAAAACTGCCAGAGGATCGGTCCAAGTCCCAGTGCAATTGCCACGGGGTTTGTTCTTAATTTGCGGGGACAGAATTTGGCACGGCATTCCTGCTAGTGCCACGGGAGGTCCATGCAGCATTGGGGAAATTTCAATGCTATCGCCTGATTTGAACATGTTAAGGGAGAGAAAACGCAGAGAAAAAAGATCAATAGAACAATATGCGGTAGATTGCAATGATAAAATATTTTCTTGGGACAAGAAAGCGAGTATTGCTACAGCAATCTTCTCACCTCAAACAGCATCAGGGGTAGCCTTGACTCAAGTCAACCGCATGGGTTGTTGGTTGAGCAAACATGCACGGTCTGTGTCTGTCGCATTGGATGACATGTTAAAAGACATCAGTGGTGTAAGACAGGCGACTCTTCAAAACAGAGCGGCGATCGATTATCTATTGCTCGCTCATGGACATGGGTGTGAAGAGTTTGAAGGGATGTGCTGCATGAATCTCTCAGATCATTCAAGGTCAATTCATGAAAGTATTAAAAATATAAAGGACAGCATAAATAAGCTTGGCAAGATCACAGGATCATGGATCGATCAGCTGGTAGAATTCTTTGACATCTCTCCCATTTGGAGAGGAATTTTAAGAGTAGGGTTCTATGTTTTAATAGTTCGCCTAGTCCTCATACTTGTCGTCCCATGCATATTTGCATGTTTAAAACGTGCTATGAATCGGATAGCAAAAGAGGTTTTCTTGGTGCAAACAGAAGGGGGAGATGTGGGATCTCAGCACCTCAGGACGGAGGTGCAGAGTGGCCGAGACCACCTTTGGGGGGCTTGGGAATCCTGGAATGTTGCCAGAAGTGTCTGGTGGCAGGACTTTGATCCTACACAGGAGACGACACCTGTATGAGGATGGGAGGATTTCACTGGGTGAATGGTGAAGGGATAAGTTAATTAAAGTGTAAGACACAGGGTTTAGGATTTCTGTACAGGTGGGTCTAAAGAAGTAAGATGGAGGAATTGGGGCGTGTCCTGTTCTTCTTCTTCTTCTTCTTGGCCTCCATCTTCTGTGGTGATGTTGGCACTTTGGGATTGGTTATTACTAAAAGTGCACTGGTTAATAATGGTAAAAGGTATTGGGGAAAAATGATAAATATTGTATACGTAACTTCGAGTATAAAGATAGGTGACCGCCCCGGGGGCTCTCAGTGTGCCCATGGCTGACATGCTCTGCAGACCTCTGTCGGGCCGAGAGAAAATCTTTTAGATAAACAATTAATAAACACCGAGACCGAGAAAAGATCTGAAGTCTCTTCTCGTCCTTTGAAGCGCGGGCTGTCCAAGGCCATCCCTGGGCCTTTCCAGGTCACCCAAACAGCCAAGAAACCGACACCCACGGAATATTGGCTCAGGACTTGGACCCTTACTGAAGGGCAGTTGATTACTTCTCTAAGCAACTAGATGCAACAGCCAAAGGATGGCCAGGTTGCCTCATAGCTGTAGCAGCAGTCGTGCTGAATATTCAAGAGTCACGCAAGTTTACCCTGGGACAAAAATGACTGTGCTAGTGTCCGACACAGTGTCCGCAGCACTGGAAGTAAAGGGTGGCCACTGTGTTTTTTCCTTATCTAGTTTTTCTCATGGTTTATTTGATAGTAATTATTCCTTTTGATAATTACTTTCTTCCTCAGCCATGAGTCTTTTCTTTAACAGCTTAAACCTGTGGTTTGTGCATGTTAAAACAGCTGAGCTGCATGGATGGCACTTGAGCAAGCAGTCTTTAATGCTGTGGTATCCAACTCTCTCTGTGAGAATGAGATCTGACATAGAGTCCAGCATGCCCGATAATTCACTTTAGAAAGTAGCTGTCAGTTGCTGACACAGTGCTGAATATTCAGGAGTCACGCAAGTTTACCCTGGGACAAAAATGACTGTGCTAGTGTCCCACACAGTGTCCGCAGCACTGGAAGCAAAGGGTGGCCACTGGCATTCACCACAGAGGTTTCTGAAATGCCAGGCCATCATGGTAGAGCAAGACGATGTAGAGGTAGTGGTGACTAATATTGTCAACTCAGCTTCTTTTCTCAGTGGAATCAAGGAGAAGCAGTACACCATAGTTGCCTAGAGACCACTGAAGCTACCTACTCCAGCCACCCATACTTAAGGGATACTCCTCCGGATGATGCAGAGACCTGGTTCACTGACAGGAAAGCGACATTGCAAAGTTCACAGTGACTACCTGCAGAGAGGTAATCAAGTCTGGACCCTTACCAACAGCTACCTCTGCGCAGAAGGCTGAGATAATTGCCCTGCCCCGTGCCCTGGAAAGGGCAAAAGGGAGGAGAATAACCATCTACACAGACCCAAGGAATGCATTTGGAGTCATACATGCACATGGAGCCATCTGGAAAGAGAGGGGACTGCTGACCTCACAGGGAAAGAAGAGACAATCCAGCTGCTGGAAGCAGTTCAGCTACCTGAAAAAGCATATTAAGGCACACCAGAGAGTGAGCTTAAAATTGGAGGAAAGAAATGAGCTGGCGGATGGAGAGGCAAAGAAAGCAGAAAAGGGTGAGGTACAGATTTTCCTCGAAGGTAAGCCATAATACAATAATACTAACCAAAAGAGACGTACAACTGCAAGGGGTGGGCTACCATTGAAAGAGAGCTAGTAATCCCTTCCCATTTTCGTGGTTACTAGTGAAGGAAGGGCACTAGAAAACACACTAGGGCCTAACTACTTAAAAGCCTTTTATAGAGTGTGGCTCCTTTTCGAAATGACCAAGGCTGCGAGTGATACAGAGTGCATTACACAAATCTGATTGAAACAATCGTTGTATTGTTGTCAGGAATTTATATGCCACTATCACTCAGGTAAGCCGACAATGTGATCCTTGCCTCCAGACTAACCCCAAAATACGCCCCCAACCAAAACTCGGTCAGAGTGGGAGAGGCCATGGGCCTGTACAGCAGTGGAAAATTAACTTCTCAGAACTCCCAAGGAAAGGGGGGTATCAGTATTTACTGGTATTAATAGATACATTTTCAGTGTGGCCAGAAACATTCCCCACCAGAACTGTCAAAGCTCAAGAGGTGACCAGATTATTTTTACAAGAAATAATATCACGCTTCAGAGTTTCAGTCACGATATCCTCAGATAAAGAATCACGTTTCATTTCCAAAATAGTGCAACAGATTAGTAGTCATCTGGGCACAGATTAGGAACTTCACACTCCATACCGCCCCCAATCAAGCGACCAGGTGGAGAGAATGAATAAGACTGGGGCAAGAAGTTAATCTACCCTAGCCCAAGCTCTTCCACTAGCACTATTGCAAATTCACTAGCACTATTGCAAATTCAAACTAAACCTTGAGCTAAAGGAATGCTGAGTCCTTTTGGAATGCCTTATAGAAGACCATATAGAATACAAAGGGAATGTCCAGAATGTCCACCTACATGGTGGCATTAAGCAAACAGCTCAGAGTAATTGAGAAACATGTGGCTGGAACTCAGAGCAGGGAGTTAGATAGCCTGGGGATGATGTATGTGTTAAGTCTCTTACAGAGAAGACTTCGGAACCACAGTGGGACAGACCACTGCGAGTACTTCTCACCACCTTCACTGCAATTAAAATCAAGGAGCAGAATGCCTGGATCTATCACTCTTGGGTGAAGAAGGCCCAGAAACCCCTTAAGGAGTGATACCAGGAGACAATGAACTGAGATTAAAACTTACTCGGGCAAAATGAGTATATTGCGGTCGGGAGTAGCTCATATTTTAGTTTGTAGAATTGTATTGTGTGTAATCATAACTGAAGTTTCAGAACTTGAGAGTACCTCTGTTCAAAGTAATGCTAAATGGCCTTGGTCCCTGGCATTTAATCAGTATACTGGATCCATAGGAAAACCTTCTGAGATAAAAGATTTAAACATATCTACTGTAGTAATCAATGAGAATCAGGTATGTGAGGAGCAAGAATGGCAGGAACAGGAACTGTGGACTCTTCAAGGAATCAGAGGAGAAGAAATCAAAGTAGGGTGCCAGGTCATCAATAGGGTAGCTTATGAGAGACCAGATGTAATTAGTGTCTGAACCTCTCCTGGTGTATATGAACACCAGGAAGTCTGTGATAACCTAAGTGAATCAGACTGTTGGTGTAATTTCACCTTGATACAGCCTGTAGAAGTGACCTGCCTTTGAGCTCGAATTAATATCAGACTTTCATTTGAATTCAAAGTGGATGTGACTGAACAACAGCTATTATTCAATCCAGAATGGTCTCTCAAATGTGTGGAGTTGATAATGCAAATTAACATCTCAAAAATCCAACCAGCCTGCTCCTCCTTCCTAAAAACTCCCTTTGAGGGCTGGACACTGCACTTTTTATCACAGCAGGGCCTTATACACCCCATACTAGTTCAGACTAAAACAAGCATATCTCAAGAGCAGAACAAGAAAGGAAGGAGCCAGCTCTCCTGGTGCCTAAAACCAGGAACACCAAGAAATCAGTTTGCTTAGGTCATTTTCCAAGCTGGTTGGCTGAACACTCAGGCAATGACTGGTAAAGGGTGCTGAACTGCAGGTGGTAAATTAACCCAAGCAGGGAAGGTGATTTTCTTTATTTATAGCTATCGCTTTTCCTACTGAGATTTGAATCAGTGATTGTCCCAGTCTGAGGCGGTTGGATTCTGCTTAAAAGAGGTAGAGAGAGACCCCCCTCAGAGCTCAGCAGCAGGCTGTAGGATTTTGAGCATCACTTTTGTGCTGAGTGTTTCAAGTAGCAGAAACCTGATCCCAGTTTCTTCTGAGGCACTGCAATGAAATTAGGCTCTTCTCTCAGACTTCCCCTTCATTATTTACTTGAGGCTTGGACCTGAAGCTAGGGGCAAGGTGGGTGAGGTTTCGTAGACCAGGAGAGACATTCCTGCTTGCCACACATCTGAGAAATCAGGTGCTCTGGAGGGGGAAGGAGATTCCTGAGGTCTCTACATTTCAGAACAAACATCTGCCTCAAATATGACCTAAACCTCTGTCAGATACACTTGTGAAGTGTGTCTGAATTTGCAGTGTGAGCCCAGCACATCCCTCTGGCAGGGAGGGATGGTCATAAACAGAAAGCAGTTCCTGTTCCCCATAACAAACATCTAACTGGCATATTAGGGACAAGATTAGGAGTTTTAAATGGAATTGATTCAGAAATACTGGTGAATAAACTGACCACTGCAGCAGGTAGCCTAACAAAATTGAAGCAGCCTTTATAGTAATCTCTATTGGCATTAGGAACTAGCCAGTGACAGATTTCAAAAGTACTGCCAAAGTAAGGAAGTATGAAAAGGCCGGGGACCAAGACCACAAGTTGATAGTAGAAGCACTTAGTACAGTTCAAGATAATGTGTCTTTAGCTTTCAGTTGTATACAAGCACAGTTATGGATACAAGCAACAGCAGCTCTAATCATATGGGAAAGGGGTGAAGGTAATTTTCCAATTCAAGAAATTGTGTGGGATAATGCAATTGATGTTGAAAGGAAGTTTCAAACCTGGCGGACTATGGTGAATTTCACCTATGATCCTGTTTCTAATGTGGCAACTGCCTTTGTGCTTACCATACATAATGCCACTGTTTATGTTATCCATCCCATCGTTGCTCTAGGATTAAACCATGAAACTTAGAATCCTGCATTGCTAGAGAACAGATGGGATTCATTTGTGAAAGCAATACTATTAATGCTCAGGATGTGTGTTTGGACACTGAGCAGAGTATTTGTCGCTTCGAAATTCATCCAGTCACTGACCAGAAAACTGTGCTCGTATATACTGGAAAAGGGGGTATGCTTGAGAACTGCTTGTGCTGCTGTATGCTACAACGAATAGCTATACTAACATCTTTGTCAAAAGCACATGGGGAAGCACTAAAAGACACTTACTGTTGTGAAGGTTTTCATTAAGTAAAAGAATTTACTTATTTCCTATGAAAGGGGGGAATGAGACAGAGTAAAGGTCCATTCTGAATTAGGTGAAGTGTCTAAGAAAGGTGAAAAGTCTGTGAGGCCAAAGCTGAAGGAAGAACTCGCATGCCGAGACAGCAAGACGACAGAGAAAGAAAAACAGAAAAGACCACAAGGTCGATTTGCCCCCGACTTAGAAATTCCTTTGATAAAGAAGAACTGGTGCTAAATGTCACACAGAATGAATATGTATGAACTTATTGTGAAACTGTATGCATATGCATTTGGAAGGGGGATAAAAGAAGACCCGAGGTCTTCAGAAGTACGCATGCCTTGTTGGGGGACTTGCGTCCGGCGCGCACCGTAAATAAACATACCGGGCTTTACAACTTCAATAAAGTTGTGAGGTTTCTTCTTTTCTCCGCAAAACAGTGGGACCTTGCCTGATGCAAGAGAACGGAACATCCGGAGCTCCTGCTGGTGTAATTTGCATGATTGCCATTCGTGCTGCTTCTTTGATGTCGCTTAACACTCTTCGCGGAAGCCGCGCTGCTTGTTCCCCTGGGTTGTCGTCTGGAGGATCCCCTGCTAACTGCCCTTCTGTGAGGTTCGCGTTTGGCCCACCTTGATATCTATTCCGCAATTCAGAAAGATATTTTCTCCACCTTTTTTCCCACACAAGACTCTGTGTGTCAGTGAGAATCATTGCCACAATACTTCGAATATCATATGGTGTGAGGTCATACGTGGTGAATGTCCCTCTTAGTAGCTGTTTGAAGTATTGTGAATTCAGCCCAAAAGTTTGAGCCGCCTTCCCTAAGTCTTTGAGTGTCTCATGACCCATCCTTTCCCACCTTGGATTCTGTCCCTTGGCATTATATGTCACCGGCATTGTCAGATCTCCTGATCCTGGAAATAAATGCTTTTCCTTTGCCAATGCTTTTCTGATTCGCTTCCAATCCATCGTCTTCACTGGCTCTTGAAATTCCTCTTCTTGAGGTTCCATTGGGATTTGCATGAATAATGGTGTTGTGGATGTCATCGGTGATTCATCGTACCTCATTTTTCGCCTTGAGGTTTTTGACCTCGCTCCTAAATCCGAAAAGGAAACTCGAGGGTCCTGTTGATATTTCTTTTACGCTGCATCAACTGAATGCAAGAAGCTTTTTGCTGGTTCTTCTGCTGGCAGCATCCGTACCGGAACACCTTCCGATGCTGTGATCCTTATGACATCTTCTCCTTGTTGTTGTGCTTCATCTGAACTTTCATCGTCTTCACGAAATCCCGAAGTCGATGGATAATCCCTGTGTTGTGTTAACATTGTCTTCTTTGAAGTGCTTTTCCTTTTGTATAATGTTGGGAAAAATTGCTGCATTGCTGCAGTTTCGCCACGAGATGGCGCTGTGGCTCCACCGAACAGATCTGTCATGTCATGCACTTCTGTCCTCCTGCCACTAGGTGGCGCTGTAACCGGCCTCCCCAGCTCGGATGACGGAATGAGCTCGACTGCCCCTTTTCCGGTCGACTGCCGTGTCTTCTGCCTGGCTTTTAATTCAGCTTAAAATGGAGCTCGAACACCAGAACGTTTCCCTTGGAGGGATGAGCCATGGACTCCGAGGGTTTTGACTACAGGCACCAAGTCTGGAGAGGCAGTGGAGCCCCGGGACATAGAATCCCGAGCACGGCCCCTCCTCGCCCGAGACGTCACAGGGGACCTGGCCCGCCCCCGCCTGCGTTCTGCTCTCCGCGCCTGCGTGCTTTCTGAGCCGCTCCCTGTCTCTCCCGAGCTGACGTCACTCTCTGTCCCTTATTCCACCTCCGAAGTCTCCTCCTCTCTGGGAGACTGGGACAGGGTCTGTCCCTGACTCTGTCTCCTCCTCCTCTGATGCTGTGTCCATTCCTCCCACCGGTGTGCACAGCCCACCTCCGGCCGGCCCCCGGGCCTGCTCCGCGATTCGAGCCGACCTCCGCACCGGGTCTGACATCACAACTGCGCGCCTCCTGCGTCTCTCTACGGTGGCCCTTTTGGGGCTGCGCAGTTTCCCCCAATTCGCCACCCGTGCCTAACGCTCCTGCGCTGGTTTGTGACTCCCCACCCCGGGTCTTTGCGACTTCTGCCCAACGCGTGCATCTCTGCTACCCTGCCGGCCGGGGCGGCCGCCACCCCTGGCGTTGCGCTGACAAAAGCCGCACCGGAACTCGTGTCTCCCGTTATCTCTTTACCCGCACCCCCCGCCTGCACCGCCGCAGCCTGGCCGCCCTGCTCCGCCGCCGCGCTGCTGCGAGAAAGCGCCCCTCTTGATCCCTTCTCTCCCCCCTGCATCCCCCCTTCCGATCCTGACTCCCCTATACTCTCCGGCGTTTCAGGACGCTTTAGGAGTTTCCTGGGGTTTCTGGGTCTTAGGACCAGAGGCTTTGATACTATTTCCTGCTCCCTTTCCTCGAGAGCCCTTTCCCCCTGGCTTCTTGAGGCCAGAGCTAATTTTTTCTCACAGCTTTGCTCCCCACCTCCTTCTGAGGGTGCCGCAACTTTTCGTTGCTTTTCCAGTCTTTTCGACTGCACTGAAATGTCTTCTAGCATTATTCTTGCTGGCGAGAGCAGCTTTAATGCTGTCTCATCTTTTTTCGTTGCTAAGAGATATAAATGTCTGTTAATTTCCTGCCAAACCCCCACTTCGAATAGCAGGCATGTCTCTGCAAGTGGATAATTGAGCCTCACCCACAATAAAAGTTGTTTTACTTCCTTCTTTGGGATCCCTTCCGTGTATGATTCAGCCACGCCTTGTAAGGCGGACAAAATTTCCCGCTGTTCCTGGGAGAGTGTGCCCCCCATGTTCTTATTTTTGACCTTCTCACCGAATCTGTCATCAGAGTGGTCCGGAGGCTCCCGATCTCCGTCCAGCAGGTCATGAGACATGGATCCAGAGGCGCCTTCCGGTTCCAATCCGGGCTGCTCTGCTACGAACTTTCTTCGGCAGAAGCTGAGAGATGTAATTCTCAGTGACTGCTGTTTTTTGCAGACTCTTCTGGCCATTTTTGGTTTTTCTTCTTTCTTCAGGCTTCTCTCCTCAGGAGTTATCAGTGCTCTCCTGGGAACTCATCCTAGGCCGGAGCTGCCCTCTTGGCTCTTCAGCTCTTCAGCTCTTCAGGGCTGATCCCCCCCCGAAAGGTTGGTGGGGAGTAGCCCACGCAGCGAACGCCACTTGTCGGTTTCTTGGCTGTTTAAGTGACCTGGAAAGGCCCGGGGTGGCCTTGGACAGCCCGCGCTTCAAAGGACGAGAAGAGGCTTCAGGTCTTTTCTCAGTCTTGGTGTTTATTAGTTGTTTATCTAAAAGATTTTCCCTCGGCCCGACAGAGGTCTGCACAGCAAGCCAGCCATGAGCACACTGAGAGCCCCCGGGGCGGTCACCTATCTTTATATTCAAAATTACGTATACAATATTTATCAATTTTCCCCAATACCTTTTACCCTTATTAACAAGTGCACTTTTAGTAATAACCAATCCCAAAGTGCCAACATCACCACAGAAGATGGAGGCCAAGAAGAAGAAGAAGAAGAACAGGACACGCCCCAATTCCTCCATCTTACTTCTTTAGACCCCCCCTGTACAGAAATCTTAAACCCTGTTTTTTACACTAATTAACTTATCCCTTCACCCCAGTGAAATCCTCCCATCCTCATACAGGTGTCATCTCCTGTGTAGGATCAAAGTCCAGCCACCAGACACTTCTGGCAACATTCCAGGACTCCCGAGCCCCCCAAAGGTGGTCTCGGTCACTCTGCACATCAGTCCTGAGGTGCTGAGATCCCACAGTTGTCTGCTGTAGCAGGAGCTGTGTTAAAACATTTCACATCAGGGACCTCAGGAGTTCCGTCACATGGAAGCAGCGGAAAGGTTTTGCATCCCAGAGCACAAAGGAAGAGCCCCATACTTGGGACACAGAAAGACACTGAGTCGGGCAGTTCCTGATTTCACAAAGCAGCTGGGGAGGAGAAAGTGGAAATTCCCCTTGAAGACCTGCCTCTTCAACACTCCTTTTTTCAGGCATATTTCCCCAGTGCAGCATTCTCAGAGCTGACATAAATCTGTGTGGCAAAGGAATTTAGAGCAGCCCTTGCCTATGTAGTTAATTGCTGTGGCCATCTTGCCCCACGCAAAACAACACGTGGAACAAGGCATCACTGACAGCTGGGTTTATACCTGTTTGTTCTAAAGAAATGAACTTGGTGAATCACAAGTTCCCCTTTGAACATAGAATACAAAGAAGAAAAGTGGAAAATAGGCAGCTAATGCCTCTAATGTAGAGCCTTGCAGGTGGCTGCCCTGCAGAAGCTCTGAAGAGTCAGTGTCCCTTCATACCAACAGCAAAGCTGTTCACTTGGTAAGTCAGACGGGGCCCAAGCAAACTCCAAACCCCCTTTTTCCCCTGAACTGTAGCAGAGCTGTAGCCCAGGAGTTGCTCTTCAGACAAGCAGCACAGAGCCAAGGGCTCCTGGGACTGTTGGGAAATGCTGATCCCATTCCAGCCTGTTGGGGATGGTGCATAAGGACTGCACCTGCACAGCCTCTGGTGGGTGTCAGCTGCAGTGTTCCACAGACAAGAGCAGCTGTCAAGGCACTCAGCACTCTCTTGTGCAGGAGAGACAGAGACGAAGCTGAGGAGAGTCCCTGCCAGGGCTCAGCCTTACCCAAATGAGCAATGGATTCTTCCAGTGCTTTCACAGCTGCCCCACGAACCCTGGGATCCTTTGAGTTCAGGTTCTTTGTTATTCCCTCCACCAAACCAATGATCACCGGGTTCAAGGCATCTTTCAGGGCTCCTGTGATTTCAGCCAGCACGTCCAGTGCCCTCTGCTTCACTTTCTTGTGGCTGTCAGATATTCTCAGGACAAAATAATCAAAAATCTGTGAAGAGAATAAGCAATGTGAAAGCTGGATTGAAATGCCCCTGTTTGAAGAGTGGCTGTAGCAGTCAGCAATCTCAAAGATGAAAGTGATCCTTTCTGTCAGGTCAGCACTCGCTTGCACAATGTCACTGTTTTCCTGTGGGCCACTCACTGGAATGGTGGCACAACCTCATGCTGGTTGAAAGATTTTCTTCTGTTTTTAGGAGGTTTGGCTGGGGACTGAATGGTTCCTATGGTATTTCTCTCCATCTATAAATCATTAAATCAATTCCATTTTTTAATGCTAAAGAGTACCTTTGCTTTGAATGGAAGCAGATGTTTACAATGCCTGGTTTTCTATACAGTTGCCTCAAGTACTGAGGGCAATTATGATTTTGCCAAAACTATGGCTGGAGGAGATCTAAGTTTTCTTTTGTTTGTCTCAGAGCCAGTGTCTGGAGAAGTGCAGGGCTCTGATCAACTCTTCCAGGATCCAGACAATTTCTCTAAGTAACAGGTGGACTTCTGAAATGTAATGTGCTGTACAGCTCTCATTAGAGCATGTTCAGTCCCTTGACAGCCTCTTTATCAGGCACCTTTTCCTGGAAAAAGGGAAAAAGCAGCTACTTGGAGGAGAAGGCAGAGATGAGTCCTTAGCTGTTTTCCTCCTTTTCCAAAGAGAAAAAAGACCCCCAAGAAGGGTGAGCACTGTCTTTACCAAGAGGAATAGGAACAAGGATGGAAATGAGTAGCCAGAGCTGTGCCTGTGTAAGACAAGATGGAGTATATAGAAGTATTCTTAAATAAAACAACTGGGTTTAAACCAACCCAGCCTGATACTTCTCTTCCCTGTGCAAACCCATTTTTGGTCTAGAGAACAATTGCCATGCTTTCAGGGGCTGGATTCCCTTCACTTCACCCAGCTGGGAGTAGGAGAGAGCAGCAGTTACACCAGCAGAAAATTCTGCCATCATCCGATGAACAGCATCAATAGGCACCTGCCAGATAAATACAGCTGGACTGAAATACCTTGTCCTGAAGCCTGGACCTGAATTACATTTGTCTGGGTAAGAGGGACCAGAGCGTCCCAAACAGCCAGGAGAGAGAGCCAAGACACACTGAATTAACTTTGCTGCTACAGGCTTAGGAAAGGAGCCAAAGGAAAGGAGCAGTGAAGATACCCTACATACTTGGGCAATGTTAGTGGAGATGAGCTGGGGGCTGGTTTTGCACAGGTCTTGGAGGAGTTCCACGCCTTCCATCCTTGTCTGAAACCCCTTGGCTTCCAGGAGATGGTGAAGCTTCTGGAGCAGCTCTGTTTTTTCCACAGCTGGAGGTGACGTGACCTGGGCTTGTGCACAGTGCAGGAGGTGTCCATCAGAGGGAGATTTCACCCTGGAAAATAAAACCAAATGAGGACCTGTTGGTTATATTTATCGTAGCATGGCATCCCCATAGTGGAAATAATTAGCATTGACTCCATGATTCCAGAAGGCTGATCAATCGCTATGCTATGCTATGCTATGCTACTTAACAAGTTGCTTGAAGGATATGCAAATACTGATTATGGTAATCTAGATGTTGCTCAATTAGCTGGTGATTCACCTTACAATAGGCCTGAAAATCAAGCAGCTGAACTGCCTCCGCCTGTGTTAACAGACATTAAAGATGCTGCTAGAAAGGCCTTGCATTCACTTGAGCCTCCTGGCTCACATTTGAATTCTTATCCACCGATCAAACAAGGTGAAACTGAATCTTATGGTTCTTTTTTGGATAGACTAACTCAAGCAGTTGAAAGGCAATGTCCAGATGAACAAGCCCGCTCTTATATCATTCAAAATCTTACTTCTGTAAATGCTAATAATGAATGTAGAAAAATTATTTTAGCTTTGCCTGATCAGCCTCCAACAATTACACAGACGCTAACAGCTTGCAGTAGACTTATGGGTTCACAAAATGCTGCAAATTCACAGGTCAATGCTTTGGAAAAAACACTGGAACACGATTTGACACAACGAATGGATAAAATTGAAAAGCTTTTAGAAAAACAAGAAAAACGTTGGGAAAATTCTGTTAATGCTGTACAAGTGGACTCTAATAAAAAGCCTGTCTGCTTTGCTTGTGGTAAACTAGGGCACCTTAAAAAGGATTGTTGTGGGACATGAAATCAAATTTCTATTTGCCCTCGATGCTGAAAAGGAAGGCATCTTGCTAAATTCTGTCACTCACTATTTGACATCACTGGCAACCCACTGTTGCTAAACTTCAGAAACCCTTAGAGACAGTCTGATAGAGACAGACCAGATTGGTCAATTGAATCCAAAACACCATCACCAGTGGCCAATTAAGAAATTACCCTTTGGTAAACAAATCTCCATATCACATTCCACATATTCACAACAACGGGTGCAGCAAGTGAAGATAAGAATTGTTTCTCATCCTTTTCTCTGATCTTCTAACATCCTTCCCCAGGACAATGCCTGGCAAAGTTGTGCCTGCTGCTCTCTATGGAGAGAGCTGCAGCCACAGACAATACCTTCAGTTAATTGTGAGCAAAACATCTTGAGCAGCTTTCCTAATCATGTGATTTCAAGCTGGAAAATCATGAGGCTCTGAAGAACAACGTGGACCTCATGATAATCATTACGGCAGACAATCTGCAAGTGACATTCTCACCAGTGCTCACTCAGGAAAACCAGGGATGAGATGCATCTGATCTATCTTCAGATGGCTGCCAGGGCACACAGGTCACATTGCTTTGTGGAGAAAGAGAGACACTACTGCCAAGTTTAAATGCCTCCTCATAAGGGACGTGTGTGTCTTAGAATAAGGGAACTCATCACTCTGGAGAAGTGTCTCTGCAACCAGGCATGACAATCTGGAAAAGTAGCTCAGATGCATCTGAACAGATAAACAGGGCCATATTTGAAGGATTCAGAAAATCAGTAACAGAGATAAAAACAAAAGTCAGACATCCCAGAACTACGCTCACATTTCATTTGCTTCCCTGGAGACCAGATGCACAGCTTCACAACCCCACTGGGAACAATTCTCCTGATCAACCTGTCTCTTCCAAGAGCACAGGAAGATGGTAGTTATGCTACTGAGGCATGTGGTCACTTTCCTGCCACTGCTGAGGAGAACAGAGCTAAATAAATCCCCTCTGCTATCAAAGGAGAACAGGTACAAGTAGCTCTGCAACTGCCATGAAGAGACAGCAAGGAGCAAATTACTGTCTTAAATGCTGATTGCAGCACAGGGGGAAATAAACCAAACATGCTGTCCATCAAGCAAATTACATGAAGGACAGGAATATCAAGGCATAAAGTCCACATTCAGACACCCGTTGACTGAAGTTGTTCAGGAATTGCCTTGCTACTTACTACTCAAACTTGGTACTGTTTGAGGGAAAGAAAACCATGATTCAGCCAGGCCAAACCTCACAGATGAGAACTGCATCTTTGTGGAACAGCATCTTGCTTTCAGACTGAGATTTCTCATCAAAACACCCATCTGAAAATGACTCCACTCAGATGAAAAAAAAGCCCTGTTTTATAGGGGCCTGAGTAAATATATGTATGGCAGTAAAAGATCTCTGTATTGTATAAGTGACCCTGCCCTGATTCTAGTTATTGTAAATGGGCTGCAGCTGTGATGCCCTTGATTGGGCAGCAACTTTGGCCCGTGGAGGTGGCTGGGATAAAAGGGGGTGGGGCATTCAGGGAGGGCTGCAGAGGAGCCCTGGCTGGGAAGCAACAACAATACTGGTGTGAAGAGCTGCTGTGAGAAAACCACCCAGAAGGTATGAGACTCTGGAAATATGATATACAACAATATGATTACAACACTGTTTGAATTTACTTGTCCCAAGTCAGGCAGCAGAAACTTGGCCCTCTCCCAGCCTCCACAACACTGCCCTTGCCGCTGCACTGGATCGTCTGAGCTGCAGCCAATGGGTGTCTTTTTGTCTCTCCATTTTTGTGGAAACCCCTCCAGAGAAGTTGTGTTCAGCACAATGCAGAAGTAGGCACTTTTTATCCTAGAGCATATCCTAGAGTAGGGAAAGGAAACAATCTGTGGCATTGGTCATCTCTGCCAGAAAGCTTTTCCTGAGGAAGAGACATGTAAAGCCTGTCATGTGCTTTGTCACATCTGACAAAAGTGCTCAGTACCGTTTGCCAGCAGACAATGTGGCCTGGGGCTCCTCTGAGCCATCGTTCCTCTCCTTCACCGGCTCCTTGACAGATGGGCCTTCAGCCTTCTGGTTTTCCATCCCCTACAAAGACACAGAGAAACCCCATCAATCTTTAGAATACAAAACAGGAAATTCCCTGTTGAAAACATAAGTTAGAACCAGGATCACTGCTACCAAGGCTTAGGGAAACATTTCCTAACTTACAGATGGAAACAGACCAGAGATTCAGTGATGCCAACTCTTTGTTTTCAATAGCCCAAGGCAGGTTATGGGTGCTACCAGACTGAGCAGCAGTCTAAAATCCCAAATTCCTTAGTCTTGACCATAAATGGGAATAATGCAAACTGGTAGGCAACAAGTGTTTGTAAAGAAATCAACAGAAAAAATTGGACTCTTTTGGGGGTTGGCCCATTGTGTTGGAAGTTAATTTGGTTCAACACTCACTCTCCCTGTGCCTGCACAAAGGCAGGCTCCCTTCTGAAATGTCGATAACAAAATATAAAATCCTCCCCCAAACAAACAAAGGATTTTTCACTCGATGCTGCTGAATTCACCAAGCTTCTTCCAGCTCCACAGGGCTGGACAGCAAGGCAGTATTCCCAAAAGACAGACAGTCATTGTAGTAACTAGGATTGACTTGGATATCTTTTGTAAATTTGGGAATTTTCTTGGTACTACTACTTCCAGTGTCCTTTGCAAAGACTCTGTTATCTTCAGAAGCACAATTCTCACTTAATTGCTTTACAGGGGGCAGAGTAGGGAGAGCATGGTGGGGGCTTACGCTTAAATGTAAACCCATTATCTCCTCTTTCCCTTTCCTTTTTGTGACTGATATTGAAAATATTCAAAACCCCACTTTTTCCCTAATAATATCAGTTCCTTTGTTGTCTGCAGATGAACAGGCTGAGGATTAACAGCTCATTCCCAGGAGCAAAATGATTCAGCAGAAAAGGAATGAGCTAAAGACAGATTGGGTATCTTTGATTTCATATTAGCAGTGGCAATACTTGCACAAAGGAGACATTTCTCCTGCCAATCACTTACTTTCTTCTTAATTCTTGTCAGAATATCTTCCAGGTCACGGGGGGAAAGAGATTGTTCCAAAAGCATTTTAAATTGTTGATGATTGAGCAACATCTTCACCATCTCCTGTCCATAATGCCGAAGGAAGGAAACAAAAGAAAAGTGAACAAACACAGGAAGAGTGTTAACAGAAGGGGCTGATCCCTTAAACTCATCAAGTGCAATCCCTGCACGAGAAGGCATTACCTACTCAGCAAAGAGGGAGATTTACCTCACTGGACACTGCACAGTGCTGTCAGCTGAACACAAAAGGCAAGGGGAGACTGTGAGACAACAGAAAAATACCATTTCACTCTGAAACTGGGGTGCACTTCTGTGGCAACAAAGGATCCCAGGGAACAAGCAAAACACATCTGCTTTGTTGTCAGAGCCTATTAGCAGTGTCTTGCTGCCATTGCACAGTAATTTGCCTTTCTTTAACTGGCAGGGAAGCCAGGACAAAACACCTCATGCATCCTCTTGATAATTATATACTATGTGTATGCACAGGGACAGCTAGTTGCTCTGGTGTTCTTGGCAGCTATTAATGGCAATTTCATCATCAAAGAAGGGGATTTTGGTGGTTTGGGTTGATTTTTTCACTAGGAAGCCACTGTTTTTTTCAAGAAGAAATGTGGAGCTCACTGAGCCACAGATAACAGCATTCTAGAATCTTCAGAACAAGTTTAGAAAGTCTGAAAAGATTGGCTAAAGACCCCTGAAATATTTCTAGGATAGTCTGAAGTTAATGAGAAATGGATGTTTGGGATCCTTCAGTGATGAATATTAGCCAACACTTTGGCTTTGTGTTGTGCACCTAAGGTCAAACAAAAGTGTTGGACTGGCTGATCTGAGCTCTTTTGATCTCAGCAAAGAATCCTTCAAGCCACAGGAAAAAGGTGGCAATGTTCCTTTTTGCTGGCCAACCTCAGGTTTCCCGGCACAGCCATTTGCCCAGGGTGTGGTCACAGTGCCAAGGTTGACAGAGCTCAAGAAGAGTTTGGACAATGCTCTCAAGCACATGGAGTGACTCTTGGGGTCACTGCACATGGCCAGGGGATGGACTCGATGACCCTGATGGGCCCCTTCCAACTCAGCATATTCCATGATTCTATGACCCTTGTTCACACCGTGAGGTAACTTCATATTCCCTTTAGTTTCCACTCTTGTGTGGTTTCACCTTTATAGCCAGACACAAAGCGGTTTTCCTGTTTTGGGAGGTGAAATGAAGATCATTACTTGTGTCCTTGTGAAAGTCCTGAGCAAGCTTCCCTGCCACGTGTGGCAGCCTCTCAGCCCTGGGGGTGCCTGCGAGCTGGGTGACTCCAATTCTCTCCACCAGGGACAGGAGGAGTTGGGCCGCACACTCGCGCACCGGGGCGGGGCGGCTGCTGGGGAGGAGAGAGCAAACCCTGGGCACAGGGACAAGGAGCAGCGGCAGCGCCGGCCTTGGCCAGAGCTGCTCCCTGCCCTTGCTGGGGGAAGGAGCCTGGGCTCTCCCTGCACCTTCAGACACCTGCAGAAGGCTCTGTCCTCAGCTAAACACAAAGGTAGCATTGCACACTAGGCCTGCCTGCACGGAAGAGGGAGGAATTCAGTCTCCCTGCCCTGTCTGATACTCAGTTTCTTTCTCAGTATTTACTCTGAGAAAGATTAAAGAAATAGATGACATATGAATAATTTAGAAATTAAGGACCATTCATGCTGACCTATCAGAGGGCACCCAGTACACAGAGCTGCAGCAGGACTGAGGCTCTTTCCACCCATTTATCCCCAAATCTGCAAAACTTTGGAAAACAACAAATGCAGGAAAAACACATTGTGGGCTGTGAAGTTGCAGAATATCCAGCAATGCAGCCTGTTTCTCCTCTGGGGCTTGGCAACGGATCCATCTGAATTTTTGACCCTATTGCAAAGCTGTGGAAAGGGTGGCAGGCAGTTTAGCCAGGCTGTCCTATTCTAGAGAGTGTCTCTTGGGAACTATCAGGCCCAGCACCAACATTTAAGGCAGCATTTGCTTCAACTGTCCCATGGCAGTCAGCCTGTGAAGGTGCCTGTAAAGTGATTCATCATCTCAAGGCTAACACGAAACATCAGTGTGAATAGAAACTAGAGCTCCAAGGCCAGAACAGTCATACAAGAGTCCTTTGGCAGGAGCTGCACCTGCTGTGCAGGCTGTGCCACACCCAGCAGATTGTCCCCCATGTGCTCCATGCCCCAGCAAGGAGCCTCCTCATTTCTCAAGTTAATGGCATCATGAGGAGACATGGTTTTCCAGGGCCTCTGTGGTTAGCACTGTGAAATACCAAACACTGCTCACAGCTGCAATTGCAATTGTCCCTCTGCCCACAAAAGCACAAGGCTCCATCCTTGGCCTTTGCAGGCACTTTCCCTTCCCCACTGATCACCACATCTAGGAAAATCTGACAGACTGGGAGAACTCCAGGAAGCAGCAGGAAGCTGAGTCAGAGGAGCTTTAGTTTGGATATCAGAAAAAAGGGTTTTTCACCCAGAGGGTGGTTGGGCACTGGAACAGGCTGGAACAGGCTCCCCAGGGCAGTGGTCACAGCACCAAGCCTGACAGGGCTGAAGGAGCATTTGGACAACAATCTCAGGCACTTGGTGTGACCCTTGGGCTGTTCTGGGCAAGGCCAGGAGCTGGACTCGATGGTCCTGATGGGCCCCTTCCAACTCCCCACATTCTACACTTCTGTGATTCTGAGAACTGATGGGCTGCAGGAGGGCAGAAATAGGTGACAAGAGGAAAGAAGTGAGGATTTAGAGAATCAAGTCACTGAGTTCACAGAAGATGCAGGATACAGGACCCTTCCCTCCCAGCAATCCCATTCTCTGTCTCATTCCTTCTCCCTCCCACACACACAAAGGTGAAGAATATCACTAAAAGAAAAAGAACCTACTTGACTCCCATGTCCATGAGAGCAGTCATTGCTCGTGCAGGAGTCACATTCTCCACCACGATCCCCAGGCTCTGACTGGTTGCTTTCTGAACAAATTCTGGGGAGCTGGACACCATCTGGAGAAGGACCCGAGCAACCTCATCCACCTGAGAGTCCATGTCCTTCTTCAAGGTCACAGAGAGCTCTCCCAGAGTGACAATGGCAGAGCAGGACACCTTGGAACGGAGGTTGGTCACCTGGGGAGGTCAAGAGGGGAAACATAAGAATCACCTTGGAAAGAAAACCAGTTGCCTTCAACAGAAGTCCCAGGAAATGACAACACATCCCACTGTGTCCAGAGGAACATACAAGTACAGGAAGAGCAGGAGAGCACAAGCACAGAAAGGCACTTACTCTGGCACCAATTTCTGGCCTCAGACCTGCTCACTGCAGGCCTAAAATAAAAATTCCATTAACTGTTCCACTTAACCCTTCTAAAATGTCCACAGCTTTGATTTTAGGCCCTTTTACTAGAAAATTAAAGCAAGAGCTGCTTTCAAATCACGAAAGCAAAAATCATAAAGATAAAAGAGTCAGGTGCTCCTGTTCAAAAAATCAACAACAGCAGCTGAAGCACTCAGCCAGGAAACAGAAATCAAACGCTCAGGTCTACAGAAAAATTTGCAGTGTTGAATTACAACTTGGACAGAGATTGGGACTCTGGCAAATAACATCATCACATCTCAGTTTCTGCATTTGCACATTGCATTATAAAGGCACCACACTCAAAGATGAGTGTCAGATACCCGACCTGCCAGTAAATACAGCTGCATATACCCACAGATCCTATGGATAGATGACAGACATTAGAAATCTCAGGTCTAAAACCAGAAATTAAGGCAGACCCTGAGCACACATGGGGATGAACATGCACATACCTACTCTACACACCATGTATGAAGTATGGGGGACAATTCAGAACAATGTTCTCACCTCGCTGGTAACTGCCAAGAAAACCTCACCAAGTCTGCAAAGCAGGACCTCTGAATGGGACCCAGCCAGGTGTCTGATGGTGAAGATTCCCTTCTCCTTCAGCTCCCTGAAAGGCAGAAGATTGATTTTTCTCTCCACCAAGGCAGCACCCTCTGAAATGACCAGGCTGGCAGCTCAGTTGAACAATGGGAGGTGCTTTTCAAGGAGTGCTTAATGAAATCATGGAATGCGTTGCCCCAGGATGCTGTGGCTGTCAAAAGCACACACAAACCCAAGAGGCAAAGAGAGGGGTTTCAGAGTGGCCTTTTGAGAAGACAGCCTTTCTGAAATCTCTGGCACATGAGGCCCCTCTGTCACTGCTTCCTAGGAGCTGTGAGACCGGGCCATGCTGCTGTTTGCTGTCACCTCCCTGTACCTGTCCCTGAGACACAGTGCCACAGGCTGTTATTGGGGCATTTTCCTTCTTTGCCAGCCCCAGCAGTCATTCAGCAGGGAGAGTCTGCACTGCCACTCTGGAGCTGAGTTTCCACTCTATGATCTCAGCCTCTCTGTCACCCCCTCCACTCCCCCTCACACATTCCCCAAAAATGCAGCAGGATGTCTGCTGGGACCACCTCAGCCTGCAGGAAGGCCAAGTGGGTCCTTGCCTCTCCTGACCCACAGCACAGCTTTCTTTCTTCCCAGCATGGAAATGTAAAAACTGTATTATCACATCACACAGAGGGCCAGGAGCTTTTTATTTTGGCTGCAAGTGTCCACAGAGCATTGGGGAAGAGGAGAAAAGAGTGTTTTGCAGCAAGCAACCCAGCTACTCAGGCAGGATGGTAGGAAAAGTGTCTGGAAGCTGCTTTTTAGGACTTTGGTTGTTCTGCTGAAGCTTCTGACAGAGCTGATGGGCAGATCCCAGAGCTGTGGAGAGTTCCTGGGAAATTTGTCCTTGGATATGTCTACGAATGCTCTCCCAGCCATGAACTGCCATCTGTGTCCTGTCCCTATGTTACTGCCTTGACTGTTGAGTGTCTGAGGTGCCTCTTGGGGCTGCTATGGACCTCTTTCACCAAGGAATGGATTGTGATACAACATCCCTTTCTGCTTATATTTGGACACTGACAGAGCCTGGACCACTCTGGCTCGAGCTTGGGCTCTGGCCATGCAAGATTGCTGATGAGAGCAGCTCATGGTCCTCAGCTCTTCCCTGCTGCTGGGACAGACAGACATGGCCATGGGGACAGAATGGAGCTGCCCCATCTGCCAGGTATCTAAGAAGAATGTGAATTTTTCTCTGCCCTGTCCCCTCTAGTTCTGCCTGGGCTGCATCCTGCAGTGGGCAAAGAGAAATCCAGCGTGCCCACTCTGCAGAAGAATGATAGAAGCTGTCAGGTTTTCTGAGTAGGATGAACAGGACTACATACAATTTGCCATCAGCTCCCCCAAACAATTGCTAGAGCCCAGCAGGGAGAGAGCCTGGCCACCTTGCTGAAAACAGCCCCCCAGACCCTGTGATGGCTGCTCCATCTTCCCCACAGGGAACACTGTCCCCAGCTGAGCAGGGGCTGCAGGACCAGAGCCTATGGATGGCCTCCTGCCCAAGGTGTGGGCCGAATTTTTCAAATAACAATGTCATCTGCTGGACCAAAGGTGGCCCTGGCTGCACCAGAAGCTGGAGGGAATATGCCAGCGCCAGAGATGGCTGGTTAAGGAATTCACAGAGCAGCATCCTGCACGCCCTCTGTGCCTGTGGTCAAGTTGCCAAAATCTTGGTGCCAGTACTGCAGCTTCTCCTCTGTAGCAGTCTGAATTGCTGCTAGCACAGTCCAGGGTAAAGAAGCAAAAAGGACCTTTGCATAATCTCCACAGATGTTTCATTCAGCTGTGCAGGGAGATGTTCAGGTCCCAGCACCCATACACAGAGGGTCTCACTTTGTCTCCACAGGGGCCTGGGGGCTGACCCTGATCTCGGGGCAGTACAAAGATAAGGGGGCCAATCAGGGAATAGGGAAGGTGTGGCTCAGGAACGCAGGAACAGACACAGGAACAGGGGAAGGAGCCAATGGGGTCTAACAGCTTTTTGAGGGAAGCTTCTTGTGTCTCCCTAGACAAGGGAATGCCCCCCCCCAGGGTCTCCACAATTCCCTGTGTTTTATATTATTAGGAAAGCTTCTCTGAAGGATCAACTGAATCAACACAAAATGACAAAAACAATCAAAAGCACTCATAAGACAATTGTTCAAAATGCAAACAATTCTGAGTTCCCAATGTGCCAACAAATTTCTTGGAGTGCCTTAGATCTGGCAGGAGGGATGCAGGGTTTTCTTAGCACAGTTTATCAGGAAACTGAGTCACACATACTGAACCTCTGGTCCATGGCTCCTCACTGCCATCGTGCAGCAAGGAGGCCCAGAGGCTGCTGTGCTCTGGGCCTGTCAGGGATGAACACAGCGGCTCTGTGGCCAGTGCCAGCTCCAGCAGCTCACAAGGGGAGACTCCTTCCAGAAGCTCTGCTGGCTCCAGTGTGGCAGACCTGCAGAGCCCACTGGAAGCCCCCCTCCATTGCAGTCCCCCCAGCTGCGTCCATCATCACTGCAGAGCAGGAGCTGCCCCAGAGGAGCCGCGGCAGGAGCTCGTGGCAGTGGCAGGTCCCTGTGCCTGGGGCAGAGCCACAGAACCTCTGCTCCTGGCTGGGACAGGGGCTGCTCACCCTGGTGTCCCACCGAGAGGAGGGATCCTGGGCCCCAAACTCTGCCCAGCCCTGCAAAAGGCCACCCCGCCAGCAGTGCCAGCAAGGTTCCTGCAGCCATTCAGCCAAATCAGAGGAAACAAATGTCTCTGTAGCTGACACAGTCTCTGCACACAGCTTTCTCCCCCTTCTCCTGGTGCCTTTCCCTGGCTCCAGCAAGAGCTGCAGGAAATGCTGTGTGAGCCATGATGATGGAAGAGCTACTGATAAAAACACTGGGGTGATGCTTTCAGAGGAGTCATGAACGGAAGATTGACCAACCTTCCAGCCAACGGTGTGCCATAAGTTTGCATTCTTTAAATAATTGACTGCAATAAATTAGTAAAAAGAAAGATATAGAAACAAATTAAATCTCCCACAACTGCTGGCTTTCCTCAGGCTCCATGGTCTATGTATTGCTAGACTTACTTCATTTAGGCAGAATATTAACTGCCCTGACTTGTTGGAGACTGACCACAAGGTCTCATCTGTGGTGGGGAGTCACTAAAATTAGCTCAGCAGAGGCATCTTCAGCTGTCCAAGTGTAGCAGAAATACAAATTCTCTGCTTCATGACTGTGTGGCAGCAGCTGCTGGTGTGGGTTTGTCAGCATTGCTTCATGGATTACTCCTGGGAAGGAATTGTGTGCACAGGCAGAGTGTGATGGCTTCGATCTCCTCTAATTACTCCAATCAGATGATGGCCAGAACTTTTAGGCAAAAAGCACCATGACAGAATAATTTACAATATTCTCCAAACTACTCCTGTGGTTTTGATTTTCTTACTGATTAGGTTCAGTGTCTGGCCTCAAGAAATCAGTCCAGAAAGAACAGGCAAACCTCAGCTTGCAAGTTAGAGTGCAAGTCTTTAATCTGCCATTTTTGCAGCATCTACAAACTGCTTTTCAACATATTTGCAAAAAAATCTCTTAGTTCTTGCTATACCTATCCAGAACCTGAGTCTCTCCTCATTTTATTTTGATTTGAGATCTCAGCATGATTTTTTTATTGGACAGGGAAGTAAGAACCAGCTGCAAATACAGACTACAAGTGTGAATCTGTACTGCAGGAACTGAGCTGTAGCTTGGAATTAAAGGCAAGAAGGGATGCCATGGTAAATGTGAACGTTTAGTGCTGGCATGGGAGCCTTCTGCAATGCTCCACCAACCCATGGTTCACACTGCTACAAACTCTTTCTGGTGTTACAAAGAGTGTTGAAGAGCTGACTGTAAGTAAAAAAAATAGCCAGAATGTTAATTTTTGTTAATATGGCGAACAATGACTATCTAATAATTCAGAGCTCATAGAAGTGAGTATTCAGATTTCCACTTAGTACGTGCTGGCAGTTTTAATTTGAAATCAACAGGTTTATCCAAATCAAGTTATCCATAGGAATTAATTTGCTCTATAGTCTAACTAAAAATGCCTCATTGTCTGATAAGTTTAGTAGAAATTTTCAAAGTAAACAGTCAACAGATTTGAATTTCTTGTTTAGTGGCTATTCTGCAGGAAAGCTTTTACAGACTAATCAGTTTGGATGCAATTAAAATGCCAGTACATTTCATCTAGCCATTCTGGTATTAGAACAAAACCATACAACTGCACAGCCTTTAAAAAAAATTTAAAATAAAATTTCAAGTCAACAGTCTGAGTAGGACTCAGAATAAAAACTCTACCAAACTTCAACTCCATTGGAAGGTTCCCTTGTCACCCTGTGAATCAATTCTACATTCAGAAGATTAGAAGTCCCCATTATGGTGGTTTTGGTATGGTTAGGAATTGGGTAAGGGTCTTCTTCCTTCTCAGCTCCATGCTGCAGTGCCTTTGGGATGTGGCCTGCTGGTCGTTGTTTGTGCAGCCCTGGTGTTTCTCCATGAGGCAGAAAGTGCAATTGCATTTCCAGCCCATAGCCCGTGAGGAGTGGGGCGTGCAGAGCTGTGCCAGACCCAGGCCAGCAGCTGTGCCGCCAGAGGGTTTTGGTTCCTGCCCAGTGCAGCTGGTGCATCTCTGCCGTGAGTGCCTCCCCTTCCAGGTGCCCATGGACAGCAGGTGCAGGGTTCTGCAAGGGGCATGGAACAGGGTGGGGATGTCTGCTGGCAACAGAGTGCAGTGGAGAGCAAACAGTCCAGGATGTTCCTGCAGTGTGTGACAGAGAACTCCTGACACAGCTGGTGACTGAGCCAGTGAGGGAAGGCACTGCTGGGCCTGCTGTTTGTGAGGAGAGAAGGGCTGCTGGGTGACAGGAGGGTTGGAGGCAGCCTTGGGCTCAGTGATCACAAAATGCTTGTGTTTGATTCCCAGAGAAGGAACGAGAGATGTTGGGGAAGTGTTGACCTGCAACAAATTGTGAATTTGTTAAGCTTTACCAGGCAGTGCTTAGTCGTACCTTCCCTCACAGCAGTGGTTAATGTGTGCAAGTGGATGTCTTAGCCTTGAGAATAAAGACAGTGGGCCTACTGAGGAGGTAGCTGCAATGCATTCAAGGAGAAGAAGGCTCCTAACCGTGGGAGGAGAATTTGAGGAATGGGATGTTCACCACGTGGCCAGCAGAGACCCTCAAGAGACCCCTACTCTAAATGTGAGTAATTTTGGGGAAGTGATTTAAACATGTCAAATACTTTGTGAGAATGTTTAGCCTGTGAGTTTGAGCAAAGTAATGAATAAAAGTAATGAAAGTAATGTCTTAGTTCCATGGATACTAACACGTGGGTGTGCATGTTTCAGGGCAGTGATTCCCACACACCCAGCACTGAAATAAAAATAATGCCTCTTTTCTCACACTGAGCGGGCAGTGTGCATCGGCCCTGCTCGGTAACTTTCATTTTGGTCATTTCTATTGAAGCATAAAGAATGGTTGAAATGAAATCTTTTCCAGCTGTTTTCCTTTGGTTTTCCTATTTGAGGGTTAAAATTGTGTGCTGCAGGTGTGCTGGGTGTGTGCAGAGCAGTGCAGCCCCAGAAACCCCTTGGCTTGCCCACAGGTTGTCATGCCTTGTTGTCAGGTGTGCCCAGCTGTGGCAGGAGAAGGAGCCCGCAGCGCAGTGGGCACCGTGCCCTGCCCAGCCGGGGCTCTCTGGCACAGAGCAGCAGCAGCGCCAGCACCGTTCAACCCGCTCCTGCCTTGGCTTCCCCTGGCACACAGAAGCCTCTGGAAATCAGCAGCACCAGTGGCGTTCCCAGCTGGGAGCAGCTGCTGCTGGCAGGCAGATGCTGCCAGTTCGACTGCTGCCAAAGGGGAAGAAAGAGCAGAGGAAGAGATGTACATACACAGCAGCCATGGAAACATCCTATAAACATGCAGATATATGGGGTGATTTGTTAGGAATTACTTCAGCTGCTATGCCAATAGGGCTTTCTCTCCTGCTTCTGTACCATGCTTTGGGCCATTTTCTTGGTCTGGTTTCCTTTGCTTGTGTCCCATCTGAATGTTCAGCTGGATTACAGGCTGTAGGTGCTTGGGGCACTCTTGGAGTTCCTCTTGGATCCCTGAACAACAGGGTTTGGCCCATGGGGGGAGTTTGTGCTGCTTTGTGTCAGAGGAGAACTTCTGAGGCCATTTTGTGTTTGCTGTAGGAAAGGCTGGTTATTGCTTTGCATAAATTCACAGACTAACATGCTTTGTGATGCTTTGCTTTGTCATACTTTTCTTTGTGATATCAGGGCATGGTTGCCACATTGTCATGGTGACATCAGAAGGTTGCCTTGGTGCACGGAAGGCCTCAGTACCAGAGCAGTCCTAGGGGTTGCTCAGATCAGGAGCATCCTCCTGATTGTGGCATTAGTCAGCGTGTAGCTGCACACTGACAGGAGTCTTGGTTGGAGTAAACTTGAAGCACAGTGCTACAATGATTGAGCAACTCGCTGCTGCAGTTTGCACCATGTATGGCACTGTTTATTCCGCCTATTTCATTACCAGCCTGGCAAGTAAGTAGAGGTTTCAACTCTATTTAGGCTAGGGTGTAACCTAACCCGGCTTTTGCATGTCTTCTTGCTCTTTCTTAGTGACTGAGTTGATTTTGAAAGAGAAAGAGAATTAGGATGCCTCTGGTTTGGTAAAGCTCCTGTCAAGAGGTTCAGATAAAAAGGGGGTGTCTGTAGGCACAGGGGCAGCATTTGCAGGGGAACCTGCAGGGCTCCATTCCCTCCACGGGAGAGTCTGTGGCAGCAGAGTCTGTCATTTCCTCAGGTTGCTGGGACAAGCAGGACAACTTCCAAAATGCAGACTGGGAGGCCTTCTCAGAAGGCCTTCTAAAGACTTTGTAGTTCTCCCCAGAACTCAGGGAAAGCTTCTTTTATTCTAAATTTTGTAATGAAAGGATTTGACTGTCCGTTTTGACCCTTGACTGAGTGCTAAAAGAGTGATTCCCTTTGCAGTGAAGTGCAACTGCCAAAGCAGTGAGTGTCTGCTCCTGAGCCTGGAGCTGCTGCTGTGCTCTTTCACAATAGAACTGCCACAGCTCAGGGGGATTTGGGGCAAGCTTCTCTGGATGACTGTTTTCAGCAATTTAATGGGAATTAGTGCATGCAACTTCTTTTTTGAAAAAAGTACCTCAAAGACAAGAGAACAATAGCTGCTTTATCTGTTGGACAGAACAGAAGCATTGAGTGTTGAAGAACAATTTGCATTTTCTTGATCATGTTTGTATTCATTTACTGACTAGACAGGCCAAAGTGTAGGCACAACCAAGATTATTGTCCTGATCTCTTGCTGGCTGTGTGAAAGAACTATGTCATGTGGAGGGATGTTGATAAAGAAAAATACTCTCTGTTTGGGTTGACTTCTCTTCTGTGGGATTCAGCAGCCCAGGCAGTTTTCTCACAGCCCTTGTTCATTTTCCCTTGCCCACTCCAGGTCACCTGAAGCGTGTATTCAGAGGTGCTGATCCTGAGGTGAGTGAGAAAGGAACATTTCATGTTCCTGGTGCTTAGGAATTTTAGAGCAAGCTGTGAGCTTGGTCTGTGGCAGTAGAGTGTAGAGAGCCAGCTGGGTAGGCTGAAAGAAAATCCATATCCATGTCTGCAGCAGCAATAACAAAGGCATCACTGGCTATTTCCTAATTTTCCATTTCAGAACTTTCAAGGAATGAAAAGCTCATGTTGCAGAGAGAATGTTGCTTCTTGATAGTAGCCAGGGCGAAATGTCTAATTCAGAACTATTAGCAATTCTGTTGAATTGGCCCATTTAAATTTAGTTGCACTGACTTAGAATCCCATTGTTACCAAAGTTTCTGATTTGTCCTTAGCAGAGCTGGTTGTAGAAATAGAGCTGAATAGATTAAAGTGCTGAATAGAAATAAGGGTATAAATTATAGGTAACTTTCTGTCCCTCACACTGCTGTCTGTCCACAGATCACAGAACCAACAGCAGTCTCTCCTCTGGCTCCCTCTGCTCATGGAGAGGAGGCCAAAGAGGAGGCAAATGAGGTGGATGAGCGCCAGCCTCCAGCTGTGCTCACACCACAGCCTGAACATTCTGAGCCAGTAAGTGCCAGCTGTGTGTGCTGCTGTCTTTAGTGCAGGGCAGAGCTGCAAGTTTCTGACCAGCCAGCACTTGCTGTTGCTGGCTGAGGATGCTGAGTGCTGGAGTCCTGCCAGGGCCTGGTGATTGCCCCCAGCCTGTGACAGCTGGACAATGGGCTTTGGTCTGTCATGTTTAGGGACCAGCTTCCTGGCATTTTTATAGGGGCCAGCCTGAAGCACGAAGGCTCCCTGTTCCCAGAGGAGGGAGCATGTCAAAGACACTGTGCTCAGCCTTGTTGTAAACACAGGGGACACTGTGGCGTGGAGAGACCTGTCCCCCTTCACACACTGGCCAAGTTGCTGCAGGCACAAAAAAAATGTTGATCTGACCACACAAGTTGTTTGTGGTCCCCAAAAACTTCTTGGGTGTGTTTACTTGGGACTATTTCAGAGACACACTGGGGATGTAGAGTTGCTGCCTGAAGTCAGGGATTTTGGTGCCTTTGTTGCCAGGTTGCTCTTTTGCCCCTTCAGGCAGAGCAGCCGGTAGCAGAGCAGATAGGTGCTCTGAGTCTGCCTGTTTCTTGGTCTTTGATAAGCTGCAAGGAGATGACTGTGTTGTCCATGAAGCTGTGGGGGACCATTCTTGTCTAGTGTGGCAAAAGAAACAAAGGGAGTAGTTCTGAACCCTTCTTCTGAGGCAAAAACCAGACACTGCATGTGTCTGTCGATACCTTCTATTGTGTAGTTTGCTTTGAAAATTGCATTGGAGCCTAGAATGGGAGCAAAGCTGCAAGTCCTTGACTGCTGTCTTGTAATGCTAAACCCAGGGTGTACACCTTGCAATGGTACCTGCTGTATCTGAAGTGCAATGGGCACCTTTGTGGCTGGGGAGCTGCGTGGGCCCAAAGGACGCAGGGCTGGCGGCCGTGAGCAGCTGAAGATGAGGCAGCGTGGGGCCAGGGGGCCCAGAAGGCCAAGGGCACGGTGGCTGTGCCAGCAGCAGTGGGGCAGCAGGAGCAGGGCAGGGAGCGTGGCCTGTGCTGGGCAGCGCTGTGGCCACAGCTGGAGTGCTGTGTGCAGCTGTGGGCCCTGGGAAGCAGAAAGTCATGGAGGGGCTGCAGCGTGGGCACAGAGGGACAGGGGAGCTGGGCAAGGGGTGCAGCACAAGGCCAGGGAGGAGGTGCTGAGGGAGCTTTAGCCTGGACAATGGGGGCTCATGAGGGACCTTCAGGCAGACTGCCATTGATCCCTGCCTTGGATCCATAGAGCCAATGCTCAGCACGAGGGCTGTTTCCCTGCCAGACATCCCTTCACTGCATCCAAGTGCTTTAGACACTGGAGTGGGTAACACTTTCATATTTTATTTGCTTATTTGTTTGTTTGTTTGCTAGAAGGAGAAGCCTTGGGTAATTTCTCCTTCTCCAGTGAGCAAGGGATCTTTTTCTCAATCTTTCCTGCCCTTTTCCAGCACTGGCAGAAACACATCACTTTCAGGTTAACGGCTCCTGTGTCTTTTGGCAGCCCAGGGAATCAGTATGTGTTGTGTTTGGGAATTGAGCAGGAAATCAATGCCCTTGCATTCCAGCTGGTGCTCAGAGATTAGAGGAGCTGGGAGGGGCTGGGCTGCATTTCTGATTCCAGCCACTTTAGCCCCATCAGTGTTGTCAAGTCCAAGAGAAGAACTTGCCCGAGCACAGATGCACAAAGAGTGCAGTTCCCAGTGCAATGCTCTGGGTCTGGTTGCATTCCATAGGGACCGACATGCTCCAGATTCCCCAAGAGTGTGGGTTACTGAAGCAACAGGAGAGCAAGTTCAGGATGGCAGCTGATCGGGGCACTGCTACCGAGTGCTGATGTGTGTAGTGACAGAAAGGATAGTATTGATTCATGGTGACCCCCCCGTGGGGAATAATGTGCTTTGACTCTGATTTAGAAGGTTAAACAAATGCTTTCTTAAGCTATGTTGTATTACACTAGCACTATATTAAAACTCTACTATAGACATACTATACTAAAAAGCTGCTAAAGAAAAACTCGTGACTGTCTCCAGACAGTCACAACACAGTAAACAATCACTATAACACTTTCAGTAAACAATCACTATAACACATTCTACGTGTATTAAACAACAAGAACAGCAAGTATAATAATAATTGTTTCCTCTTCTTCTCTAAGTTTCTCATTACCTTCCCTTAAAAAACACCTAGGAGAGAGAATTATATCTCTCTCTGTTCAAAGAATTTAAATACCACAGCACAGTAAAAAAAAATTTAAAAGTGAGATCTGTCTATCTGTCTATTTGAATCTTCCTGGCTCTGCTCCAAAGCAGTGTAAGATGCAAAGCTCACCTAAAGGTATCCCTTCAGGAGAGGAGTTCCACTGACTGATCCTGAGCAGGCAGAGATGTTTCCCCCTCCAGAGATGGTTGTTTTTCTCCTCATGTTTTCCTGCTTCAGCCTTTTCTGACCTGAAGCCTTCATTTGTCCTTTAAATTTTTGCATGTCCTAAGGGAACTATCCCATGCTGTAGCTGGGGTCTGGTGACTTTGCTCATACACGCATTACATGACACATGGTTTCCTTCACTGGCATCCCCAGGGCTGTGTGAGTGCATTCATTAATGGGGCCCTATGAGAAACTCTGTTATTGCTGGTCAGAATTCTCCATTGACAAAAGAGGGAGAAGAAACACCTTGGTCTTCCTCCATATACTGAGATGGCCATAGAGGTTCTCTGACTTCCATCAGAGATCTTTGCAGGCATCCTTATCTCCTGAATGACCCGGTTTTCTAACAAGAGTGTGGATGTCAGGAAGGAGGAATGCTGGTGCAGGCCTGAAGAGAAGGTGAACACCAGAAGTGTCTCTCACAAGGAGTGAGCTCACCCAGGAAGCCCCTGCAGAGCCAGGATGGAGCTGTGGGACAGGGTGGGGAGTCAGTCACTACTGAAAGACAAACAGGACACAGCAGAAGCAGAGGGAGGCCCTCACCAGACCCTTGAGAAATGCCACCCCTTCCCTGTCAGCTGCCTGAGAGGCTGCTGGAGCTTCAGTCCCCAATGGCCCCTGATTGTAGGGCCAGGGTCACTTTGGAATCTGTGCCTCCCCTCGGGCAGAGAAGGACCCAGGAGAGCAGCAGCACAGTGCTTTGGGAAGGTGTGAGCCCAGCAGTCTGTGAGTCTTGGCCCACAAAGGGTGTATGGGAAGTTGAAACCCATCTTCTCTTGCTTTCTGTGCAGGTGCTTCTAGAGAAAGAGCAGGAGCACACTGCCTCATCTGAGCTGCCATGCCAGACTCAGGGAGAACTGTTCCCAGCCCGAGAGCAGGAAGAGCAGCTCAGGCAGCAGGTGGAAGAGCCACAGGAGAATGGCCAGGTGAGCCTGACTGGCCAGGGCACAGAGGGAAGGGCAGGGAGAGGGGCATAAACCACAGCTCTTGGGACTGAGGAGGCCAGAAGTCCCACAGGCAATGGAAGCACAGAGCCTTGGAATCTGCAGAGATCAGCCCTGGGACAGGAGGTTTGCAATGGAGGCAGATGTGGGGAGGGAAGCAGAAAGAAGGGGCTGAATAAATGTGATTTTGAGGCTGCAAGAGGAAAAAAGCTGAGCCTGATGGCAGCTCTCAGTCCCTTGCTCTCCTTTTGTGTGTACAGAACATCAAGGCAGAGCCACAAGCAGAGCTGCCCAAAGCTCAGAGTGACATCATGGCAGTGAAGAGAAAGAACAAGGAAGACATGGGAAGAATTCAAGAGGAGAATCTCCATCAGCAGAAGGGCGATCATCAAAACCAGGTGAATGAAAGAGTGGCAGCCACTCCACTCATGAAATGTCCTCTCTTTTGTTTATTAGAGAACATGAAGAAACAGCTGGATGCAGAGCTTCAGACAGCTCACAGTATGATCAAGGCAAGGCATAAGCAGCTGGAGGAAGAAATGAAAATCATCAGAGAGAAACTTAATTGCTTCCGTCAGTCTCTGCAAAACCAAGTGAGTGAAAGAGGGATGCAGCCACTGCAGTCACCAATCTGGTGGTTTCTGCCCTTCTTGCCTTTCCAGTGCAGAGCAGCAGGGAGTGGGGCCATGCCTCTGAGTGCCATGCTGCTGTAGTGTGTGTATCACAGTCACTCTGAAGGACATTTCCCGGTGTGCTGAATCTCAACGTCTGCCCTGGACAGTGAAACTTGTCCTTTGGCCTTTTGGCCAGCAGTCATCCCAATTGATTCCTGCTGGCCTGTTCCTGCTCTCCTTTTTTCTTGAGGTGTTTTTACAGTGGAACTTGGCGACCCAGATGGAGGATTGAAACAAGCTGTTGTATCCCCTGTCAAACTGTTCTTTGCCTTTCCTCACAGTCGATGACTCCTGGCTGACAGGGACAAGCTGTAGTGTCTGACTGCTTTGTTCTGTTTGACTTGAGGTGCAAGTGTTGACATCTCACCGGGCAGCCTGCGAAGACTTGCAGGGAATGTGTGGCAATGAAGAACCCCAAGTTAGGAGTGAGGCACAGGAACAGTGCCCACCAGAAATGCTCCAGGTCCAGCACATCATGGGCTCTGAACCTGCTGCTGCAGCAGCATCACCTCGAGGAAGCCCTTCTGTGAAACCTGGGAACTCAGGCTCGGGCACATCCCGGGAACAGGAGATTGAGGAGGAGTACCTGGAGCTGCTGGGTACGTCTGGGGTGTTTCTTATCTGAGGGACAGTGTGTTGTGTGCAGGTGTCAGCAGAGCTGTACCCAATGCTCCTCCTGAGCTCGGTGTCACAGGGCCATTTAGGACTCCCCAGAGGCAGTGCTGTGCTCCGAGGCAGCGAGAGAGCTCTGGGTGTTCCTGCTGCCTCTGAGGGCACCTGGGACTGGCTTGGGTTTGCCTGAGCTTCCCTCTCTGCTAAAGGCTGAAGCAGGGATTTTTCTTGGATCAGCAGAAGGCTGTGACCTAGTAAATGATCTAGGCAAGTCCTGTGTGCTAGTGGCCAAACTGAACAGAATTTTTAGCTTCCTAAATTCTCCTTAGACTCTTGATTTGCAACCAGTTATCACAGCAAAAAAACTTCACAGAAATGGACTGACTTTGGAGTTTTGTCTTTTTGGTTGGGGATTTTTTTTGGGGGGTTGGGGTGGGATTGCTTTTCTGTTGTTCATTTTTGGTGGGGGTTTTTTGTTGTGTTTTTCTCCATCTTGAAGGAGCCCTTCTACCCCACGTTTTACTGATGTCATTTTTATGACTGTTACTGTTACCACTACTACATCTGCAGTTCATTTTCATGGGAATGGTATATTTTTGTCAATAAGAGGATGCTATCTTTGTGTCAATAAGAACTACTTTGAAAGAACATCAGGTTACAGGACAAATAGAGAGCACAAGGTATTTTCCATGTGCCACCAAAGAAAAAACAGAGACTTTGATAACAAACTTTATTTAATCTTCTAGTTTTATGCTTATCAAGATGTGTCCAGGAGACACATCCAAGTGGCGTGATCAGATAAAACTGTACTGCAGGCATTTCTCAGGAGAGAGCCTCCAGCCCAGCCATGGTATATCCCTCAGATCCATGGCACTTTTCCATACCTGATTCCCACTCTTTCCCATTACTGTTAGAATCCTACCCATTGGCCCAGGCCCTGCTCAGATCAGTCTCTAGGAAAACACATCAAGCCCTTTGTGATTCTGCAGCACAACCCAATGAATCTGCTTCTTGCCCGTAACAGCTGCCAGTGCTGTGCTCTCAGATGAGAGACCTGGTGGGGCTGAGACCAGAGCCCAGTGGATTCTGTGTCTGCCATCACCTGTTGAGACAAAAAGGGCACTGATCTGTGCCTCGGTGTGGCTGATCTCAAAGCCCATCCTGTTGTGTCCTGAATGGGGGTAACAGCTTGTCTGGGGCTCAGGCTCACTCTGGCTTCTTCCCATCAGTGCCTGTCAGTGCTCATGCTGGGGCTTTGCCAGCCTTGTTGTGGTCGCTGCCCTGTCCCTGAGGGCTGGAGGGACTGCAGAGGCTGGAGTCTTCCTTAGCTGGGAGAGGGGCATCTTTGAGCTCAGCCTGCTCACAAACAGGTCAGGGTCCTGATGCCGAAAGCCCCGTCAGGATCGGTTACAGCTTGAGCTGCTCTGGTTTACAAATGGGAAGGCATTCCTTTGGCAAACTGCTGAAAGGTGGGGAAGATGTCCTCCTCTCCTGGGATTGTATGTCCCTGTGCTTTGTTTCCTGTCAAGAGAACTCTTCAAAAGACTGTACAAATCAGTCTCTGTGCTGGCCACCTGTGCTGCAGGGCTGTCTGCCTGGTTGTGGTTGTTGTTACCCAGCCGACCACAAAGGGCTCAGAGCTCCAGGCGCTGGGGCTGCCTTTTGTATCTCCTGGAAGCTGGGATCTCTGCTTTAAAGTCAGCATCTTGCATTTTGTTTCCCTCAGGGAGAATGGTGAACACCACTGAAAATCCCCTGATGAAATACACGCATCTGAATTATATTGGCAGCGGGTGAGTCCAACAGCAGTTACTCCTGCACAACCGTGGGCCAGGTGTTTTTGGGGTGGAATGTCTATCCAGCATGAAGTCAGGACAGCTGCAAAGATGATCACACACTGGGGATAGATCGTCCCATCTCTCAATGCTGCTCAGAATTTGTGAGTGGGCTCAGAAGGCATTGTCAGAGATGCCTTGCTACCGAGGCCTTGCCTGCATCAAGGAACAGGACCTGGAAGGTCTCCTTGTCTCTCAAGTGTGGGACAGCTCTGTGTTAATTTCTTTAGCATTTTTTGTGTGTCTCAAAATCATACTGGCACACTAATGAAAAGAGAAGAAACTTGCCTGCCGGAAAGAGCAACCTATGCCCTATCAAAGCTGTGAGATAACAGTTGCCAGGAACAATTCTTTCCCCTGGTTTGAAGAGGGAAACACTCTGTGGTCAGGATAGGAACCACACTGTTTAGACAGTGAAACCCAAGAGGAAAGACTTGACTCCCTTTAGAAATTGGACCCCAGTGCTTCAGGAACAGGCCCAGTGCCCATGCACTTGAGAGGAAAATGCATCATCTCCCTTCTGGCAGAGCCCTCCTGCATCCTGCAGGTTTTGACACTACCAGCAGAGATCTCCTGTGTGGGCTGGCTTTCACTGCAAGATCTAAACAGCTTCTGCTTTCTCTGCTTCTGTTTTTTTTTCTAGGACTTTTGGAGATGTTTACAGAGCACTCGACAGTGCCACAGGAGGAGAGGTAAATGTCACCAGCCCCTGCAGGCTCTGCTGCACTCGAGGGCTTTCCCCTCTGGTGTGAGCTGTGGCTGGAGCTTTGGGCAGAGCTGTGCTGAAAAGGCACAAGAAGCACAGACTGGTGCCAGCCCACAGAACACATATGGGACTTTGTCCTCCTCAGCTGCCGGAAGGAAGGCACGGAGGGCAGCGGTTCCTTTCAGAGAAGGACGCACTCACTCGCTCTCCATTGCTAAAACAAAGGTGGTGCCTGCGAGCACCTCACTGCTCTTTGGGGCTACAGCTTCAGAGTCCTGAATTCTCGTTTCTGGCTGCCAGCAAATCCATCTGAAAGTTACTGGTAGTTCCTTAGCCACCTGCAGTGCTGCACTTGGGAACTGCACATAGGGAGAGATCTGCAAGGCGTCCTTGAAAGCCCTAAGCCCTGCCCATATCACAAGATTTATCCACAGAGTATTAAGGCATGGATTCCTTCTTCTGAGTCCCAAACAAAGCAGCAGAGAGTGTGGTCAGAGGTTTGTGGGTGATAACTGAGACACCGTTGTTACCAAGTGGTCAAGGCAAAATGTCAGTGGCCCCACGTATCCTGTAACTGGCTCCCAAGGGAGCAGAGAAATGGGCTGTTGGAATGTCAGTTCCTGATTACTGCAGTGCCTAATCACAAGGCAGTTTGGCACAGCTCAGCTGTGTCATTGCAAAATCACTTGCTCCACATGCCTTGTGGTCTCGTGCCACCAACCCCTCAAGTTACTGATTTTCAATGTCATTTTAGGTGGCAATAAAAAAAATAAATCTTCAAGGAGTGAGGAGGAAGGAGCTAACCTTTAATGAAATAATGATCATGAAGAGGTATAGGAGTCCCAATGTTGTGAATTATTTAGACAGGTGAGAGGTCATGGTCTTATCCCATGGATGTGTGTTTACATAAAGCAAACATGAGAGGTTAAATACCCACTTTGGTCAGTGGCAGCAAGTAAAGCTGTTAATTTATATTTATTCATATTTCTCTACTCATCTCCAATGGATGAGAAGAGAGTGCATCTTGTCTGCATGAGTCTTCCCTGGCACACCTACTTTGATAATTACTCCAAAATTATTCAAAACCTGGATCAGCTGTATCTTCCTAACTCAATAGCCTCAAAGATCACTGCCTCCACATTTATGTGGGATTGATTTTTTAAAGTTTCTTAAGTGCAGATAACCCATCCTAAAGTGGATTTCCCTTGGATTGTTGCCCCTCTTTGCCATTGCTATGCATGCCAGGAAAACTAGGTGCTTATTTCCAGAAACACCATGCCTGGCATGTTTTATATCTGGGCTCTTTCCAAACTGCACTTTTCATTTGCTGCCCATCTAAGACATCTCCTTTTTCACAGATGTGTCTTTCTCTATGAGACTGCACAGATTGCGAATAATGCACAGCCAAGAGGGAATGTCTATTCCTTTGATTCTGTCCTTGTCACAAAGGCATCTGGAAATAAGAAACCTGGAAGCAAAAAATCAACGTAGCCATGCATGTTCATCTTCACCCCCTTGTTTCCTTCTTTCAGCTACCTTCTGGGCGAGGAACTCTTGCTGGTTATAGAGTACATGGATGGAGGTGTCCTGAGCGACATCGTCAGCCAGACCTGCCTGTCTGAAGATGAGATGGCAGCCATCAGTCGGGAGGTCAGCAATCCCAGCTGTGTTTCCAAGGCCTTGGGCAGGATTGTCTGGGAAACAGGGGCTCAGAACAGGAGAGGTTTCCTGTGCCGAGCTTTGTTTCTGTGTTGCTGGTATGCTATGGGCAAGTAAAAGCATCTCAAGTGAAAGGCCTGCCAGTGCCCCTGCACTCCCTGTACTCAGTGCCAGTACTCTTATCTCCTGCTGTTGTATTCTCGCTCTGTCTCTTGTATTTGTAGTTGCTGTTCTCCACCTTGCCTCTCTAAATGTTTGCCTGGAGTCTGTCTTCACTGCATTCCTTGCCTGTAAAAGCAAAGGTGCTGGTGGCAGGATTTGAAACAAACAGCAAAGAAAGAAGAGAGAGACTCGTTTCTCTCAATGCTCAGCTAAAAAGGATAGGAGTGCAGCCAGAATGCTCTTTGCTTCTGAGCACATGCGCTGCAGCAGGAGTCATCCTGGCTGGTTGGCAGGGGACAGCCTACAACAGCAGGTGCTGTTGCTCTTTCAAAAGCTGACGTGCCTTTCCTCAGAAAGGTCCTGCTCTGCAACTGTTGGAGCAGCAAGCTCTTCCTCTCAGTGGCCATGACTGTTCTGCCATTACTCCCCATTCCCCTGGAGAGGGAATCTTTTAGATTCTTTGTTTCCTTTCTTGTGTGATGAAATCACATCACTCATTTTTGCCCTTCTGTTTCTTCTGTTTCTTTTTTCTCGCTCAGTGCCTGCAAGGACTGGATTTTCTTCATGCAAACAATGTGATCCATCGAGACGTGAAGAGTGACAACATCCTTCTCAGAACGGACGGTTCTGTCAAACTGGGTCAGTATATTCTTGGTCAGGTGCAGCTTTCCAGGGATGTGGGTGTGGGGCTTCTTGGCGTGACTGCCAGCTCCCCAAAAATGGTGCTGGTGGCAGTGCAGGGACCCCTGCTGCAAGCTGAGGGCACAGTTGCAACGTGCACAGAGGTAGAAGGAGCCACAAGCAGTCAAGAGTGGCCTTGCTCTGTGTGGGTCCCTTCCAGAGGGAGGGAGTTACAAGTCTAAAGTTTCCAAAGAACAAAAGCCACTGCTAGAGGCAGTGTAAAACATGGGGGGATTTTTAAAGTCGCCAATGCCAGGAGATTCAACAGAGCAATTTCAAACTTCTACTGGGGAATTATTTTGCTTGCTTTGCTAATTGCACAGAATTCAGATAAAACCAGTATTTTGTTTTCTCCTCAGCTGATTTTGGCCTCGCTACTCAGCTCACCCCTGAGCAGAGCAGACGGTGCTCGGTAACCGGGACTCCTTGGTGGATGGCGCCTGAAGTGGTGACAGGTCAACCATATGGCCCCAAAGTGGACATATGGTCTTTTGGAATTGTGGGAATTGAAATGATAGAACAAGAACCTCCTTACTTGGGCGAAAGTTCTGGCACGGTAAGGAGCAAATACTCACTGATCCCACTGTCTTTCTCACCTGTCCCATGTCCTGTGTGCCACTGGACAAAATCCCATTGCCATCTGCTGGAACTACTTCCACCAAGGTCCCCTCCTACAAATGTCCCTGCAACACATCAGCATCTGCTGTACTTTTGGTTGCATCAGTGGGGGAACTCAAGCCTTACCACATGCAAACAAACTCCAAACAAACTCCATTCTCACTCAACACTTTCCTTTGGGTTAAGTGGTTCCAGTTCTTTTGTCTGTGTAGATGGCCTTAATACAGGGAAAAAGCATCTTAAAAGTGTTGTTATCTTTCCAGAAATGAAGGAAGGAAACCCAAACCCAACAAAGTTTCTAAAACTGTGGTCTTTAGAGAGGAACCTAACCCTGTGTGCAGTTTCTTCTCACTGGAAAACATGGGCATGAGGGTGTAATGCACAGAGTCTCTTCTGCTTCTTGTGCAGTGCTGCTGAAACACTCAGTGACCGTGTTTCTCTCCTAGCCCAAGCAACATTCTGCACGTCACCAAGGCAGAGCCTGGTGATGTGGAGAGCCTGCCAAAACCTCCTGTTTGTTTCCTGGCACTTTCTGGCATGGGCCTACCATTAATGCATTGACTTGAGCAGCCAAATGACTAGAGGGTGTCCATAGGGATGGAACCTCTCCTTCTTCTGACCTAGAAAATTTTTCTTTGGCTGCAAAAATGGGAAGCTGAAATTTTCAGACTGCTGAGAGACAGAGCTGCAAGTGGCTCCTGTGTGCCCAAGCAGGCATTTTCATCCCAATACATTTGTGCAGGCATCTTAATGTGTCTGTGTTGAAGAGGAGATTGTAAATGTTTGTTTCCCTACCTGGGTATTAACTGATGGATTTCCTTTCTTTTCTTCCAATTCCCATTGTTTTCAAGAACAGCACAAAAAGCTTGATGAGTTTTGTTCTAGGGCACGTGCGCTTAAAGGACCAACTAGCACTGCAGAGATGCCTTTCATGTACTAACCCTTGAAATTAGTTAGTATAGCAAAGTCGCTCTTCCAAAAACCATCTCAAGCTGGCATGAATCCTCAGAGAAGCAAATGTCCTTTTGCTGATGTAGTTCCCACTAACTAGGTCAGGCAATGAACTCAGCTGCCAAGGCAAGATCTGCAGGATGGTAGAAAAGCTGTGGCTGCATCGGGGTTTGGGTTTTTTTGGTTGGTAAAGGAAAGTCATCTCTGGGTCTGTGCCAGGGCAGAAACTGCCACTGAAGAACAGAGGTTAAACAAAGGGATCTGGGAGAGCCTTAGAGATGTGAAAGCAGGAGGTGGAGCCTGGTGTCTCCTTTCTCTCCAGGCTACATACCTGATAGCCACAGTAGGGACTCCACAGCTGCGGCAGCCCAAGCTCCTCTCGGCTTTGCTGCGTGACTTCCTGAGCTGCTGCCTGCAGACAGACGAGGAGCAGCGCTGGTCTGCCAAGGAGCTCCTGCAGGTAAAATGTGAAGGGGCTGCCGGTGAAACAGGCTCTGAGGGATGGGCTCCTCTTCCACTCAAGCCCAAGATAGCAGATGAGCCCCCTTCCTCCTCACCTCCACTCTTGCTGCTCTTCAAATGAAAATGGTGAGGAATCCTAGACTGGGCTGGGCTGGCAGGGCCCTGTAAATGTCCTCTGGTGCAAGTGTCCTGCAATGAGCAGGGACATCTTTAAAGAGATCGGGTTGCTCAGAGCCCGTTGCCACTGGAGCCGGAATGGTTGCAGGGATGGGGCACCTACAAGCTCTTGGGGCAAGCTGTGCCAGTGTGGCACCATGCTCTGAGTACACAAGTTCTTCCTTAGACCTACTCTGATAAGATGCCCTTAGTGTTTAAAAAGATTTGTCCATATCCTATTGTAACTGGCCCTGTTAAAAAAGATGTCCCGCACTTTCTTCAAAGCCACTGTGAAGTCTTGGAAAGTGGCAATAAAGTCTCCCTGGGGCCTGTCCTTCACAAAACTGAATAACTCCAGCTCCCTCTGCATTTCCTGTGAGGAGAGGTGCTCTGTCCTCTGACTGTGTCTGTTGCCCTCTTTTGTGATTTGGTGGAGTATTCAGTTTTATCTAATGGCAAAAGAATTGAAGTAGAGCAATGCAGGGTACAGAGACATGAAATGGTGGTGGAGGAACCCAAGGAAGCCAGTCCCAGCCTAGGGGTCCGAGATTTTGCTGTGGGCAGGAGGGGCTGTGGGGGGCTCACTGTGAGCCTCTGAGGGGCCCTGGTTGGTGCCCCCCAGCCCACCCTCAGAGGTTTCTGCCATGCAAACCGGGACAGCTGGGAGGGACTTGTCCCAGCCCCATCTGCTGCCTGGCACGCTCAAGCAGATGGGAACTGTGCCAGGGTTACTGCCAGGCTGTGTGGCAGAGAGGGAACTGCAGGGCCCAGTGCCACTGGGCTGGCCCTGCTGGGAAGGAAGGTGCCATCCAGCACACGAGGGGCAGGGCATGGAAAGGCAGACAGTGCTTCCTGTCCCTGTGGGAATCAGCACAGTGCCTGTCTTTCAAAGGCAGGGCCCTATGTGAGTCATTGGAGTTTCCTGAAAGGAAGAAAACCCCGGGACAGAAAGCACCATTTCTAGAGCGCTGGCAGGGCAAAAATCCCAGCATGATGAAGACATCACAATAAACAGATGAATGGGATTCTGGGCCAGGTTTGCCTGTGATGGCAAGGTCTTGCACATTGGGGATGACTGGGGAGCAGATGGTCCCATTGCTCCTCTTTCTGGGTCTTTCCAGGAACTTGATGTATCCTGATTGAGTCCCTGAAGCAATGAGCTTGGAAAGTAATGGTTCACTGTTCTTTGTTTTTTTTTTTTTTTTTTCCGGTGGACAGCATCCATTTGTAACCTCAGCCAAGCCACCATTCATCCTGGCACAAGTCATCAACTCAGTGAAGAAGACGAATAACCCTAACCCTAAACTCTAAACCTAAAACCTAACCCTAATCTTAAATGCTAACCCAAACCCTAACCCTATCCCTATCTCTATCCCTTACCCTTTCCCTTACCCTTTCCCTAACCCCAATCCTAAGCCTCAGCCAAAGCCTAAACCTAAACCCAAACCTGAACCTAAGTCTAAGCCTAAGCCTAAGCCTAAGCCTAACCCTAACCCTAACCCTAGGAGACGAGAACATAGCAATCATGTCAAGATGTTATCTCTGTTACCAATTTAGAGTAGGATTGTAGAGTAGGGTTGCTAAAGAGATTTGTAGCATAGAATTATAGATTAGAGTTGTAATTAATAAAGTTTCTGAAACATCAACTCACTTGGAAGATTCTCCTCCTTCTGACCCCTTCAGAAAATTCCACATTTTTTTCTGAATAACCAATTGTTTTTTATTGGTACTAAGTCACACATATAGCTTTTTTTGTATGGTTTCATAAGTGAGGAGGGCTCTTCTTCATTCATCCTCTCCAGACCGCACTGCCTTTGGAATATAACCCACTAGCTGGTGATGGCACAGCTGTGGTATTTCTAGTTGAGGCAGAAAGGGCAATGGCATTTGAAGGCAAAACCAAAGGAAGAATGAGGCAGCCCAAACACCCTGTGCCGATGCAGGCCTTCAGCTGTGACTGGAGAGCAATGGGGTTCCTGCCACTTGGATTTGTATCCCTAAATGTAATAATCTCTTTGGCTGGAGGAGAGCCTTGCTCAAGTGAGAAAGCAGAAAGATCAGAGAGGGTGCTCGGGAAGGTCTCCTGTGGTGCAGAGCTGTCAGCGCCTGTGAGGTGAGAGCGGGCCTGGCCTTGCCCAGGCTGGAGCCCCAGCAGAGCCCCGGCAGAGGCTGAAGCAGCCTGAGCCCCGGCAGAGGCAGGCTGGAAGGAGGCCCTTGGAGCTGCAAGAGGCAGCAGCTGGGCCCTGGGTGCCTCTTGCTGGGAGCGGGCGAATCCTCCGCTCTCAGAGCCCAGGTGGCAGCTGGCTGCTGCTGAGGGGAAGCGCAGCCGTGCTGGGCACAGCCCGGCCTGGGGGCCATGGCCGTCTGGAGTGTGCCCAGGAGCAGAGAAAGGCCAAGGGCAGCCACGGGCCGCTGGGCTGCCTGAGGATTACTCCTCTTCTGCCGGCTGCCCTGCAACTCTTGGCAAAGGCCAGCAGCATGTGCAGCACTCTGGGCACCGGGGCAGGGAGCCGGGCTGCTTGGCAGGCTGGAGCACAGGGCAGCTCCTTCAGGCCCGGCACTTGTGCCAGGGGAAGCGAGGCCAGCGTGAGGCAGGGACAGCTTGGCAGGGCCCATCTGCAGGAGCCAGCCCCTCACGCAGCTCTGGGAGGAAGCGCCTGCAATCCTGCAGTTCTGCACTGAACCAGAGCAAAGGTGTGAGATGCAGAGTGTTTGGCAGAAATATTCAGGCCCACCAGGCCAGCCTGCTTTGTGCTCTGTGGTGCACAGCAGGCGCTGTGCAATGCAGCTCTGAGCTGCTGGGAGAGAGGCAGTTGGGGATGTGCCTGAGGTGAGTCAAGGGGTTAGCTGAAAATGGAATTAGGATAATTGAAAAGCGCAGATGGGTCGAGGGGCCAGCTGGGAATAGAATTGGGATAGTAAGAGAATGCATGTTTTAGTTAAGATTTTAAAATGAGGTAAGAAGCTAAGTTAGTAATAAAGCTAGCAGCAATCATGTCCCTTAGTTAAAGAGTACCAAATATATTAGGAACGTAAAGCTAGGAGTGACAGTGATAGAGGAAGCAATTGTGAAGAAGCTGAGACCATAGAAAGACCTTGCCTTAAGAATGATTGAACAGTTAGGAGAGGCTTGGACTATGAGCAGCAGGTGAAAAGGTCTTGCCAGCTGGCCATGGGAGAAGAATTCACCATGAGGAAGACTGCTTTCTTCCTCCCATACAACCACTCCCTCATTTCAAAATCCCACCGACCCAGTTAAGGTAGTACAATTGTGCAGCTGTAATAGATATTCAGCTGATAAAAATGCGAAGCAGGCAGGTAATAATTATGTATTTTGGGTCCTTAGAAACCCAATGTAAAACCTTTTCTGTAGAAATAGAGAACAGGAGTCTGCAGCTCCTTGCACATGTCTCTGGAAACTAGTTCACATGTGTCCAGGGCTGCAATAAATACCCTTCTTTTCTACTATAATTAGTTGAAGAGTTGTTTGTCCGTGCTTCAAGGGTTATGCTGGAGTAATGAACTGATTTGGATGGGAGCAGAAGAGTTTCAGCAGGCAAGTTTTGGAAGAAATGGAAGGCTCTTGTGACTGAAGGGAAAGCTATTTGGAATGGAGTAATGATCCCAAAGTCCATCCAATTGTATCTTTGTGTCTGAATTGAAATCAGAATGATTATAGATAGCTTCATGCAATTTGTCTACAAATGTATCAAAGTCTTCATTCTTCTTTGGTGAATTTGTGTAAAAGACATAGTGTGTAACCCATCTGGAAGTGCAAGGATAGCATTATATGCCAGTTGTTGGCTCATCTGCAACACTTGATCAATGCTCCTAGCCTGGGCAGTGGCAGTAGCCCCGGGCCCTTTGCCAAGTAACTGTTGTGCTGTTAAACCATACAGAGGATCACCCTGCACTCTAGCTCTTGCAGCTTCTTGAGCACTCTTTTCCTCCCAGCTTTTATGAAACATCACCCGCTGATAGGGTGGCATTATAAGTCATATTAGGGTATGCACATCAGCTGGAATTAATGTGTTAGATGGAAAAATATACTGCAGAAGTGACTGTGCAAGTTGGGATTTTCAACCAAATTGTGAAATTACAGCTCTCAACTTTTCTAAAATCTTCCAATCGAAAGGTTTTCAAATTCTACTGGCAGTATTAGTTGCTACAGGAAAACTTTCTACATCATTTGAGAGAAAAGTCCCTTCTACAATAGCTTCTGCAATAACTTTTTTCTACTTTCATTTCTGAGCTGCTTCTATTTCAGGGTCACATTCCAACTCTAATTCCACATTCTTTACGGTGGGAGAGGGAGGATTTTGTTTAACTGGCTTGAATTCTGGCTCAGAGACAGAATGGAGGAGTTTTTGCAAGAGAGTGGCCATATTCAGCCAATGCACAATCCAGCCTGCTTGTAATAATGGACAATGAACACGTTCACAAAGAATGAATTATGGACATATTCAGAAATGGGCTCAGTATATCCTTGAAAAAGATACAAGAAGAAGAGTCATCAGGACTCAGCAAGTTTGTCAGCAAGTTTGGGGAAGTGAGCCATCGGTGGGCCAGACAACCCCAGCCAGACGTGTGAAAAATTAGGTGATCCAATCAGCATTCTATTTTAGACGTGTGAACAGCTAGGATTAACCAATCATGTATTAGCTAGAGACACGTGGACAGTAAAGATTTATTATAAATAGAGTCTTTTTAGGAATAATAAATTTAGCTTCACTGGATCATATTGGTTATGGTGTGATGTCCCTGAACCTCCGCACCATGCACTTAAGGGTGGGTTGGTGTTGCCCATGAAATGTACACATCTGGGGAAGTGCCCTTGGCAGAGAGGAGCTGGATTGCCAAGGAAACTGCTTCCCCAGGAGCCCCCTGTGAGACAGGTGCAAGTGTCTCCATTTGACTCCCTGTGTTTCCTTCAGTCCTTGAGGCCCCTTGCACTTTGCAGAGGGGCATGCAAAGGGAGAAAGCTGTGAAGAAATACCAATTATGTTCTCTTGATGCAGAGTGTGATTTTATACACTCTCTCCTATGGTGCAGATGCTCTTCATTTCTACTGTGTTGATTATTCTTATCAATACATATTTTAATTTGCTCTGGCATTCTTCCCATAGAAAAGCTTTCCTTGTGTATTTGATTTATGTCTGCAAATGTTGATACGTAACTTTAGGTACCTGAATTTAGCCCATTTCTCCTCTCGCTTTAATTTCAGAAAATGTCAGAATTACAGATGTACACACTAAAGTATCCAAGATTTCTGTGCAACAGAAAGATGAGTAAGCAGTAGTACAGTTCAATCTACATTACCTTTAGCAGTTACCAAAGCCAGTAGGTATATAGAAAAGTGTGCCTTCTTTCAGCAATATTACAAATAGATTGTTATATAAAAATTATAATACTGGCTTTACAGAAATATTAAAATGGATTCTATATGTGTGATGTTAAAGTTGTGATCTTTATAACTTTGTTATAAAGATATAGTTTTTATTTCTGTTGTTAATTAAAGCTTAGAGAGCTCCTAAGGCCTTGAACATACTTGAGACTGATTTTGTATAAACTATCTTTTAAAACTCTGTTTGGAAAGCAGAAGGTAGGAACATCAGTCGTGTTATGTTGTGTTTGACTTTATTGTTATCTGAGATTGTAGTAAATACTGAGCATGAGCTGGGATGCAGATTGTAATTGCTCATCTTTCCAAAGATAGATATGGATACTATTAACATGTGCCCTGTTTATTGTTCCTAACTGACTAATTTACTGCAGTAGTTTTATAGTGCATTTTTATTGTTGTAATGTCTAAATGTAGTGGGACAATATATATTTGACTTGGGGTACTTTGGCTTTTGTTTTTCAAATAATAAAACCACTCTCTTCAGCCTGGTGAAGAAGAAATCTGCTTCTGTCCTTGTGTACAGCTATGGGTTTGTTTACATAGCTTCTCCTTCCCTTTTCTGCCTAGGCTTTCTCACCTGCAGTTTTCAGTAGAAAAGCAACAAACCTTTGAAAGGCTAAACCTCAACATAACTGTGACCCTCAATCAATACTTCCTTCTTCCAATTTCTTAAGATCTCTTTGTCCTGGGCACTCAGTATGGCCTTTTTCCTCAAAGTTCTTTAGCTGTCTTGAATGCTTACAGCGTAAAAGGTAAGCCCTGATCTATTTTCAACTCCCTGCTCAGATGCAGACTGCTGGAAGGGAGCTAGGACTGGTACTGGAGACCTGGCAGCTTGTCCAGGAAGCAAAATTTTTGAAATAATGGTAATGTGGAGAAGCATGCAAGTCCGGGTGGTGAACTCAAATATGCAAGTACTTGCAGTTTCCTGACAGGACTTTACAGTTCAAGGGTATGGTCTCTTCTTATTTCTGTCCCTTAATGCTCAATCCTTTCCACATTTCTTCAACTTCTTTTGCATTGTCATCTTCTGTGTTTTCTTCCTCTCTTCTTCTCTCTGTGACTTTCTATGTAGGACAGATAACCTGTCATACAGTGTCAGCTTGCTCAGTGACCTGAGTAGTGATATGATGGTGTAGAAATTGTAGGCGCACAGTAGGCAAACGTGTCATGCTTCTGTGTGCCCTCTGCAGGCAGACCTGCTTCCCAAACCTTCAGTCAGACTTGGAAAAAAGGCTTGTCACCACTACTTTGTTGTGGTTTATGCACTGATGAAGAAACATTTCCATCTCAGCCCACTTAAGCCACTGCAGAGCAGGAGTTGTTGCTTTGGTAGCAGATGTGCTGGCAGGGTCCTTACAGCTCCACAAGATGTGCCTCTCCTAGAACAGATTTTTGCATTTTTGTACAATAAAAACTATGCTTTAAATTGCACCAGTGTAAGTCATGCACTCCTGTAGATGTGTTTTCAGACATAGATATTTACATATATATGCCTAGTGAATGGCCTCCTGGGGAGCAGGAACAAATGAGGAAGGAAACTGGGCTGATAAAACATGCTTCTGCTTCAAGAAAAACCCCCCAGTCTTCCCTTTCCAGAGAAGTCTATAAACTTTTTCTAGATTGGCCTAAAGGGGATAAACAACTCCCTCCATGTCCTGATCTTTTACTAGTCTCAAATTATTTAGAAAAGTTTTAATTTCTATTTCTGCACTTCAGACCTGTTCTCCCAGCAGCCAGGGACCTGCACAGCTACTGTGGGTGGGGCAGGTGCTCAGGTAATTACCAACAGGTGCTTGGTAATTGCTAACAGCAGTTGAGGTGAGAAGTTGGCTTGTGCCTGGCTGAGGGCTTGAGGACTGTGGTGAGAGAAGGGATAGGGAGTGGAGTGGAAAAAATCAGTTACACAGGCAAATCTGAGGTGTAGGTGGAATTTAACTGGATTAGGTACTGCATTTCATGGACTTGATCTCATGAAGAACTGAACATTTAACTATGAGATAGGACTATTTAGTTGTTATTCTAAATGCTGCATTTACTAATATGTAATGTAGTTTCTTTGTATTTTGCTCAGAAGCTGTCCCAAAAACATTGAAGTCCAACTAAAGTCTTCATAAACACAAGTTAATAGCTTACTTTTTGTTAAAAACAGAAGCTGAAAGGGCCAATGGCTCTTGCATTCAGTAATTCACACATTTTAAAGGAAGTGGCTCACTCTTCTTCCTGTGTCTAGCTTGTCTCTTCAGGCTAGAAAACATTTCTGGGAGCATTTCCCTTCTGCTCCTATATCTCTATGCCCTTGGAATCTGATGGTAATACTATATTTTTCTAAAATTAGAAAATTTTAAATTTCTGTAGGCCCTTTCATTTTGTAATTTGCACCTGTCACTTGGGGCGGGGGGGGGGGGAAGTCTGATGAGTTTTTTTCTTGTAGGCCTGTCAAATTGCAGTCCATTGCATTTAGCTGCAAAATCCTAGGTCATGCTAGGATTGCCTAGCATGCACAGAATGCCTGAAATGGACACTGGTAGAGGGTAAAAATATTGCCTGATACAGATACTATCAACTATTTTTAGTTCCTGACAGTCCAGTATTTCCCTTACCTAAGGGATACCTGTTCATATTTCTTTCTCTTTTTCTTGCAGCTTTCAGTTCTGTGATGACTGAGAAACAAAAATACAAAGTAAGGGTGTGCAGAGTAGATGGACTTTATGAGAATTAGGGGGCAATTTGACCATACACTGATCTGTATGATTGCCTTCTTCTGTGAGATTGTAGTGATGTTGTAATATATGTTGGGAAATAATTCATGCTATAAAAGTGTGTATTTCATAACGATTGCAAAATCCAAACAAGTCTCTGACCACAAGCAGCCTGAGAGGCAGATGTCTATTCAAATTCCAAAATTCCTGAAGGTGGCCAGATAAGATCGGCACTTTAGCCCAAGAATAGACACACCCAGCGCAATGATCACCATTATCCCGAGACATCGTCATCCTCATGTCATCGGAAGACACCCAAGAGTGATCATTGCCCTGTTGATAACATCGATCAAGATAGCCAAAGTCGCCAGAAATATACCTGTGAATACGTGACTTCCCTGAATCCGATCAGTGCTGACTATCAACAAGGAAATGGCGATTGTCCAGCTCTGCACAGTGAAAGAACCAACTATGAATATGCAGAGTTACAAAAGAAACTGGGACTTCTTCGCTCAGGCATAATAAACTGTATAAAGCATCCTTGCAAGAAGCGGTGCTCGTGAATGGTGGAGGGTCCGATGCAATAGAGGTGGGATCCAGGTTCACCCAGCACCAACCCCGGGCTCGACACTGTCTCTTTGGCTGTGGTGGTTTTGAAGACCATATTTTAGTAGTGCAAAAAGATAAAGAAATCTTTTCAGATTTTTTACCAATTTGGCTTTTGATTGATCATTCATAACAGTTCATGATAAGCACCAGTACAAGCTGGACTTCCCAGAGCAGCCAACTGAAAGAATCTGAAAAGAAATGCAGGAAATGCCTTGGTAAACCTTGCCTGGAAGATGGGTGACTTTTTTTCAGTAATCTATAATCCATTCCCTTGGCCTTTGGCTTTCTTAACAAGGCCATTTGCATCCCAGATTCCCCATGAAGTGCAAAGCCTGAGCTTGTGGAAGTGGCTGAAAGATGCCCTGTTTCTCTGCAGGGACATTCAACTGGAACAGGAGCCAGAGTGCTGTCTGGGGAAGCCTCCTCCAAGCTGGAATTTGTGCCGTGCTGGGAGAGGAGGAGGAGGGGGAGAAGGCTGGCACTGTGTGGCAGGAGCAGGAGGTTTGGGCCGCAGGACATTCCGTCTGCACCACTGCTCCACAATGGGTGGCCGTGTCTGGGGCCCTAGGCCTGGCCCCGCATGCGCTGAGCTCCCTGGGCTGGGCTCAGGTTCCCACTGGGACTGGGCAGAGCCTGGGCTCAAACTGGGGGCAGCAGCAGTGCAAAACACCTCTGGGCATCTGCGTTTCCTGCTGCTGGGAAGGAGCAATGAAGCGAGTTTAGAAGTTCTGGTTTCTGCTTCTTCTGGTTGATTTTTTAATTTAACTCCACACTGCGGAGGCGAATTCTGTGACAGCCACTGTCAGCTTATTCTATTTCAACAGTGCCAGCAACAGGGCTCTGTTTGAGCCCTGCAAATGTGGCCTGTGAAGCTTTAATTCCCCTCATCTTAGTGTTTAGGAGCTGGTGAGCATTCCAGTATCTGCTGATCTTTATGCCTGTGACAAAAATACTGACTTCACTGTCATGAAAGCACCGTGGGTAGCACCAACTGAAAGCAGTGCTTGCAGTTTCATGGATAAAATTCAGGTTGCAAGCAGAAGAGGGCCAAGAGCAGCCATGATCTGCAATTCCCAAGGCAGAGGCACCAGCAGCCTCCTCCTGTCACCTCAGGGTGAGTCAAACAGAGGTGGAAACAGCGCTGGAACCCAATCCTTTCTTCCTCTGAGGGCTGGCTCAGGGCAGCACAGGCGGGCCCTGAGCAGTCAGGGCTGTGTGTGGGTGCTGGTTGCTGTGCTCCAGAATTGAGCTGGAAAAAGCCCTTGGGAGCCGAGGCAGGAGCAGGCGGGAAGGGGCCGGCGCTGCTGCTGCTCCTGGCCGGGAGCCCCAGCTGGGCCGGACCGGCGCTCCCTGCACTGCGGCTGCTGCTGCTGCCAGAGCCGGGCGGGACTCGGGGACAGGGAACAGACACGGGGGGACAGCAAAGGCCTGGCGGCTGCAGGGATGGTGGTGCTGGAGCCGGGGCCAGCACAGAGCTTCAGCCCGCAGTTAACCCCGAGGGAAACGCCGGGGAAAGGCTCCATTTCAGCCTTTCTGCACTTGTGGCTGTGAAAGGACTGAAATGAAAGGAGAACAATCAGGGCCTGACACCTTCTCCTTTGGGAGGAGCCCTGCGTCTGGGGCTGTGAGGGGCCATGAGGGACTGTGAGGGGCCATGGGGAACTGTGAGGGGCCATGAGAGGCTCTGAGGGGCCGTGAGGGGCTGCGAGGGGCCATGGGGAACTGTGAAGGGGTTGTGAGGGGCCATGAGGGGCTGTGAGGTGTCACTCTTGAGTCGAGAATGTCACAGGAACAGGCAGGAGGCAGTTGTGTAGAGAGAGTGAAAGAAGGTTTTATTCAAGAGAACTGTGCAGTTTTTATAGAGAAACAGAAAGACAAAGTAGAACAACACCACCTGCAGATTGTTTATACTTAACAAGTTATTACATCCCTACCATACCCAAAAAATTCTCACATGCTGCTGTGAGAAACACTTGCTGTTTCTCTCTCTCTCTTCCAGGGCATCCACAGTGAGAGGCTGTGAGGGATCTTGGGGAACTGTGAGGGGCCATGAGCTGTGGGAGGCTGTGAGGGGCCATGAGGGGCCATGGGGAGCTGTGAGGGGCTGTGGGAGGCCAGGCTCCTCATGGAACCAAGGATCCATTGTGACTGCAGTACCAAGGAAATCATTGTTGACAGTACAGAACCTCATGGAACCAAGAGGCCATTGTGGCCCAGCAAGGCCTTGTGGAACCAAAGGGACCATGGTGACACTATGGAACCTCATGGTACCACAGATCCATTGTTACACAGCAGCCACAGCAGGGCCGCAGAACCAAGGAGATCATTGTGACACTGCACAACCTCATGGAATCAAGGCGTCTGTGTTACACTACTGAACCTCGTGGAGCAAAGGGTCCATTGTGACACTGTGGAACCAAGGAGACTGTTGTTGGCAGTAGGAAAGCTCGTGGAACCAAAAGTCCATTGTGACATTGTGGGGTGTCATGGAACCATGGAGACCATTAGGACACTTCAGGACCACTGGAATCAAGGGGCCATTGTGACACTGCAGGGCCTTGTATAACCAAGGGGTCCTTGTAGCATGGCAGGGCCTTATGGACTCAAGGGGATCAAAGTGACACTGTGGGGCTCCATAAGGGGCTGTGGAGCTCCATAAGGGGCTGTGGGGGCTCCATGAGACCACGGGGCCATTCTGACCATGGAACCAAGGATAGCGTTGTTACACTACAGAATAAAGAAGGCCACTGTGAACCAGCAGGGGAACCCACTGGGACTATTGTGACACTTCAAGGGCATTGTGGAACAGCAGGGCCTCGTGGAAGCGATGAGACCATTGTGATATCCCAGGGCCTCATGGGAGCAAGGGGCCATTGGGACACTGTGGGTCCTCATGGAACCAAGGGGCCAGTGTAACACATCCTGGGGAACCCAATAGAACCAAGGGGCCATTTGGAGACTCTGTGACCACATGGAAGCAAGGGGCCATTGTGTCATTGTGCAGTCCCATGGCAAGAAGGAAACCATTTGGACATTGCAAGGCCACTTGGAAAGCAAGGGGCCATTGTGCCACTGCAGAGCCAAGGAGACCATTGTTATATCACTGGGCCTCATGGAAAGCAAGATCTGTGGTGATCCTACAGGGCCTCATGGAACCAAGGGGCAATTTTGATGCTGCAGGGCCCCAAGGATCCAAGAATATGGAAAAGGTCTGGGTGGCTGGGCCTCCTGGGGGCTGCTTGACTGGTCCAGCTGGCCTTGGCATGTTGAGAGTTGCTTCTTATCAACCCCTGAAACCCTGGAATTCTGTGCATTCCTTCCTGTAGGAAAGAACTGTCCTTCTCCAGGGATTCAAGGCTGAAATTGGGATTCCTCCTCCAAATTTGATTATATCCAAGGAATTATTCCCATATGAAACCTGCCAGGACAGACAGCTCTGGCTGGCCTTGGCCTCTTGGGGGCCACTCCTCATCTGCCTTCAAAACACTGGGGGCCCGCTCTTTTCTTCCCATTGAAAAAAACACTTTCAAGTCCAGCAATCCATGGCCAAAATTGAGAATCCGCCTCCAAAATTCCTTATATCCAAAGGTAGCTCCCAGGCAAAAGCTGCCAGGGCTATCTAGGTTCCCTTGGCTGCCCTGGTGGCCCTAGTGTTGCTGTAGGGCCTGAGTGCTCTCGGGGCTGGGCACAGCCCTGGGGGTGGCAGTGCCAGGGCTGCAGCAGGGACAGGCCATGGGCACTGCTGGGGCAGCGCTGACGCCTCAGGCCAGGCCCTGGGGGCTCCAGGCTCCTTGCCCAGGCCCTCTCAAGAACACAGCCAGGCCAATGCTCAGCACAGAAAACCCCTGTAAGCAGGCCCAGGCTGGCCGTGGGCAGGCTGGGGGCAAACAGCATGGCTGGGGCTCTGCAAGGGCCCTGGGGCAGACGGGAAGGAGCAGCAGAGCAGGGGCTGATCCATCTCCATTGCGCTGGACAGCCCAGGGCAGCGTCCCAGAGCGTCCTGATGGAGCTGCCAACAACATCCCCCCTCTGCAGCCCTGGCCTCTCCCCCAGCTCACACAGGTGCCCCATCCTTGCAGGCACAGACACAGCAGCACTGGCTCAGCAGCCCCTGTTTGCATTGCACAGAGCAGGCGGGAGCACCCCCATGCTGTTGCTGTGGGGACATGAACATGAGGGAGCACAAATGCCATCAGCCCCTGGGGCCAGCAAGGGCTGGGGGACACCAGGGAATCCACTCAGCTTTGTCCTGGCCTCTGCAGACAGCCAGAAAGTTTGTTCCCATCAGCTGGGAATTTCCTGTCCCACTGCAGATGCTGTTGCTCAGGGCCAGGGGTGCCTGGCAGCCACCCCCAAACTGCCCTGAGCATTTCCTTTGCTTCACCTTTGTTTTCTTTCCTCTTCCTGATACAAATGTCTTCCCAATGCCCACCCCTGTTCCCTCCCCTGCAAACAGCCCATCCCTGGTTGCCCTTTCCTTTCTGGCCTCATTCTCCATTGCAGTTCCTGACTTGGCCCCATGGGAATGTCCCTTGGGGAGCAGGATCATCCTACAAGTGCTGCAGGAATTGTCTGCAGGCTCCTGCAGTGCCTGGTGCTGCTCCCTTGCCAGAGGGAACCCCAGGCCAGGGGGGCACATCTGGGCTGCTGTGTCTGGCTCTGGGGCTCCCTGTTCTGGGCAATGAGGAGGAGCTGCAGAGGCTCTGCATGACTGACAGGATGGGCTTTGGGGCTGGCAGGAGAAGCTGAGGGACCTGGGCTGCTGGAGCTCCCCAAGAGGAGGCCCAGGGCTCCTCCTGCATCCCAGAATCAGCAAGGTTGGAAAAGACCTTGGAGATCATCAAGTCCACCCAATGTCCTGACACTGCCTTGTCTCCTCTCAGCCTCCTCCAGGACAAACAACCCCAGCTCCCTCAGCCCCTCCTCAAAGCTCTTGTGCTCCAGACCCCTCCCCAGCCTTGTTGCCCTTCTCTGGACATGCTCCAGCCCCTCCATGTCCTTCCCAAATTGGGGCCCCAGAACTGGACACAGCACTCCAGGTGCTGCCCAAGCAGTGCTAAGCACAGGGGAACAATCTTTGCCCTGCTCCTGCTGGCCACACCATTCCTGATCCAGGCCAGGAGCCATTGGCCTCCTTGGCCACCTGGGCACACTGCTGGCTCATGTCCAGCCTGCTGTCCATCAGTCCCTGCAGGTCCCTTTCTGCCTGGCTGCTGTCCAGCCCCTCTGGCACCTTGTTGAGGGAGGGAGGTAGGGACGGAACGGGTCCAGATCCAGTCCTTCCTGAAATGTGGTGTTTGCTGGCACTGCCAGTACCCAGATCTTGATATTTCCCTATTCTGACACAGCCCAAGTGCAGCAACTTGCTGGCAAAGAAAGCCAAAACCAAGCAAAACCTGCTACCTACAGCAACCCGATCTTGGGTTTGCTGACACCACCAGTACCCAGATCGGGAATGTTTCAGATGCCTGCACAGCCTAATTCCAGCAGTTTGCTGCCACAGAAAATTAGCATCTGGAAATTTCTCAGTGCCAGCAAAACCTAAATGCAGCAATTTTCTGGCAAAGAAAGCCAGAACTCAGCAACTTCCCAGTGCTGTCACCAGCACCACCCAGGTCTGGTGTTTGCTGCACAAATGCCCAGATCTGGAAATTTCCCAGTGCTGGCACAGCCCAAGTCCAGCAATTTGCTGGCACAGAAAGCCAAAATCTGGCAATTTCCTGATGCCAATACAGGTGCCCAGACCTGGTGTTTGCTGCCACTGCCAGTGCTCACATCTGGATATTTCCCTGTTCTGGCAAAGCCAAATCCATCAATTTTCTGGTAAAGAAAGCCAAAATCTGGCAATTCCCTGCTACCATCATTGGCAATGCCAAGATCCGGTGATTGCTGGCACCACCAGTGCCCAGATGCGGGAATTTCCCAGTGCCAGCACAGCCCAAGTCTTGTAATTTCTGGCAAAGAAAGCCGAAACCTTGCAAATACCTGGTACCTACAGCAACCCAATCTTGTGTTTGCTGACACCACAGTGTCCAGATCCAGAATTTTTAAGGTTCCTGCACAACATAATTCCAGCAATATGCTGGCATTGAAAGTTAGCATTTGGCAATTTCCTGGTGCTGGCACATTCCCCACCCAGATCTGGTGTGCGCTGGCACTGCCAGTGCCCACATCTGGCAATTTCCCTGTTCCGGCATCGCCCATGTCCAGCAATTTGCTGGCCAAGAAAGCTAAAACCTGGCAATTTCCCCTTGCCAGCACTGGCCAGTCTGGGGTTTGCTGGCAGCGGGACCCCAAGAAAAAGGAAGGAAAGAAGAAAGGAGGAAGGGGTCCAGATCCAGTCCTTCCTGGAGCCTGGAGCCTGAAATGAGCTGTTTGCTGGCACTGCCAGTGCCCAGATCTGGAAATTTCCCTATTCTGACACAGCCCAAGTGCAGCAATTTGCTGGCACAGAAATCCAAAACCTGTGGCAGCTTCCTGCTACTGGCTCTGGCACCACCCACATCTTGTGTTTCATGTAATCAGAACCCAGATTTGGAAATTTCTCAGTGCCAGCAGAGCCCAAATCTGGCAGATTTCTGGCAATGACACCACCCACATCTGGTGTTTGCTGGCAGTGCCAGCGCCCAGATCTGAAAACTTCCTGGTGCTGGCACAGCCCAAGTCCAGTGATTTGCTGGCACAGAAAGCCAAAGTTTGGAAATCTGCAGGTTCTGGCTCCAGCGCCACCGTGATCTGGTGTTTGCTGGGACTGCCAGTGCCCAGGTTTGGAAATTTCCCAATGCCTTCACAGCCCAGGTCCAGCAATTTGATTTTAGCCACCTTAGGAAGAGAAGTTCCTCAGACTGTGACTTTCCTTTTTCTTGGAACTGTTTAGACCTGCTCTGGACTGAAAACCCAGACAAACACCGGCAGCTCACACCTGTGGCCCCCTGAGCTCTGGGACGCTGCATTCCAGCACCAGAGGGACTTAGAAGAGACCGAGTGAGCCAACTACAACCCACAAAAACGACTTTCTGAATTTGCCAACTCTTCAGCACTGTCCAAGGTTTTATTTAATATTATTCATTTTTCATACTTGTGAATACTTTACTTGTTAAAAAAACTGGGGTTTTTTTCACTTTTCTCAAGGGAAGTCTTTCCCTGAACTAGTAGGGGGAGGGGCCGCTTGAACTTGCTTTCTAGACAGACCCCTTTAGGAGGTTTCCTCCCCAAATTTGCCCTAATCCAGCACAAACAGTCACAATGAAAATTTCACCAGTGGCGGAATTTCCTGGTGGCAAATCTTGTGACAGAAGCTTGACCTTGTTCTCCATGAGAGATTTTTGGGAAGAGCAGACAGGAGAAGATTCCTGGAAAACTCAAACAGCTTTCCAGAAGTGAAATGAAAATGAAACAAACAATCCAAGATGTTTTCCTCTATTTATTTCTATGCTCCCCTTTTCCATGTTACACTACTTCTCCATCCCAGTAATTCCAGATGCACTGCACCTCTAAGATTGGTGACTTGGTGATTTTTAGACACTCTAAAATCCCATGAGCCACACACAGTTTTCCTTCCCCTGTTTTTACTGGAAAGCAACACTGGAGATGTAAGTGCAGTGCTCGGGTCAGGTAGGAATCCTACCTCAAGGGAAGGTGGCCCGACAGTGTTTGCCCCTCAGCAAGGACAATGCACAGCAGCAAGCGAGGGGATCGCTGTGCCAGTGCGCAGGAGTCAGGGCTCTGCATCCGGGCTCAGCGCTGCAAAGTTCCCGTGTTTGGGCAGACGGAGGGGCTGTCCCCGGGGCGCGCGGGGCTCGAACGTGGGGCTCGTGGGGCGAGCGGGGAACGGACACGGGGACGAACGGCCCCGGTGCTTCAGTTGCAGCAGCGACAGCGGCAGCGGCAGCAGCAGCGGCAGCGGCAGCGGCAGCAGCAGCGGCGAGAGCAGCAAAGACAGTTTAAAACGCGCTTTCTCCTATTTTTCTTCCTCTTTCTCTTTGTCCCTTTCTTTCTCTCTCTCTCCCTTTCCCGCTGTCGGGCACCCTTCTCTCGGGGTCCCTTGCCCGGCGTCCCTCCCCTCTCCCCGCCTCCCTCTCCCCTGCCGGGCTGGGCCATGCCCCCGGCCCGCCCCCGGCCCCGGGCGGGGTTGCCCCGTGCCCGGCCCCGGCCGTCCCGCCGCGGTCTCGCCTCCGCCCGGCTCTGGCCGTGCTGGCGGTGGCGCTGCTGGGCGGGCATCAGTGCGTGGTGCGGGGGCGGCATCGCCGCCCTTCGGCTCCGCCTGGCCCGAGCCCGGCCCCGGCCCCGAGGCAGGGTCCAGTCTCGAGCCCGGCCCCGGCCCCGGCCCTTCCCGGGGCCCGCGGAGGACACACGCGGCGCGGCCGCTCCTGCCACCTCCGCTGCGGCTTCCCCGGCCCGAGCTCCGCCGCTCGGCAGCGCGGCCGCCGGCCCCGAGCCTCCCGTGCCGCGTTCCCGGGAGCGAACGCCGGGGCATGGCCGGCCCGGGGCGGGTGAGGGGCGCTCGGGGGCCGTTGCCGGCCCCGGGCCGAGCGCTGACCGCCGCGTCCCGCCCGCAGGTGAGGCGCAGGAGGCCCTGCTGGAGCAGTACCGGCTTCGTTCGGTGCTGGGGCGCCAGAGAGCCTCGAGAGTGCCCAAGCTGGCCACTGTGGAGGAGGAGGAGGAGGAGGAGGAGGAAGAAGGCCCTGGAGCTGCTCCAGCACAGGACAATGAAGAAGCGGTGCCGTTCCATCCACCGCAGGAGGGTGAGCGGCAGAGCTGGGCTGCAGGACTGGAGCCTGCGGCCAACTTGGCCCCATCCCATTCCATCCCATCCCATCCCATCCCCTGGGGAAATGCCCATGGACAGGGTGGAAGAGGGGCCGGGCAGACACCCCGCAGTGGCCGTGCTCCATCCCCTGGAGCATCCCGGGGCTCTCCCTGCCTGGGGAGTGCAGGGCTGGGCTGTGTTCTCCGGCCTCTCCCGCAGCCCCTCAGCTCTGGCTGCGCTCGCTCTTTGCCAGATGCAGCCCTGCAGCACACACAAGAGCAGGAGCGCAGACGTGGCCTCTTCTGCAGCACAGCGCAGGTACCTGCAGCCACCCCCACCTGGGCCGGGCCTGCTGTCCCTGCTCAGCCCAGCACCGTGTGTGCAGCACTCCATGCAACATCCCCGGCTTCTTGCCCTTCTCCTACAGCTCGTTTGCGACTTCATCAGGAGCATTTGGCAGAAGGAGACCAGCACCATGGGCACTGGGCTCAGAGCACACTCAGAGCTCCTCAATCATGAGACCAGTGCCGCCCTGCTGGATTTGCTCCTGGAGAAGGGTGTTGCCAGGCCAGAACAAGTAAGCAGCCTGGGGCCAGGCTTCAATTCCCCCATGAGTCCCGTGCCTTCCCCAGCCACGCCTGGTGGTCCCTGGGAGCCTTTGAGGCCATGGCAGTGCGCTGGGAAGGGAAGGACTTCTCTGGGGACCCTGGGGACGTTGTTCCCTCTGGCAGCTTTCCAAGTCTCCCCATGCCTTCTCCAGGTGCCCGCCATGGTGAGGTACATTCACCGCTGGCTCATGGCCAATGATTCTGCCGAGCACAGGCTGGACAAGGCCCTGCTGAATCTCACCGCAGCACACCCGGGTGACGCAGTCGTGACGCTCCTGCGTGTGGCCCCGTCCTGTGACAGGTATGGGGCCCACCTGCCCAGAAGGCTCAGGCCTTCCCAGCCCATCAGCCTGTACCACCTGTCCCAGGTGTCTGAGTTCCAGGGCCCTCTGGCTGCTGCCTTTCCCAGCCCTAGCACGTCAGCCCCCGAGCCTGCTGCCTTGCTGCCTTGCTGCCCCTAAGGGCCCTGTCCCCACAGGGCTGGGCCGCCTGGCTGCTGCTGGCCAGAGCCAGTGGGTAGAGGCAGAGCCCGTGGTCAGCTGGGCCCCTGGGGATGCCCAGGCCACGGTGCCGTGTCTGAGACCGCCCCTGAGACAGAGCTCTAACCCTACAGAGCTGCTTTGACCATGTGGAAGACCATCATGGGCTCGCTCAGGACTGCAGAGCCAGTGCAGCTGATACTCCTGGATGTGCTGGGGAGCTGGCCAGAGCACAGCATGTGCACCTCTGATAGGGACAAAACGGGTGTCTTTGGCCTGGCTGTGAGTTTCTGACACTGGCCTTTGCTGGCCCCAAGGCTCCCTCTCCAGCAGCTCTCCTTCCTCCTTCCCCCACTGCATCTGCCTGCCTCGGGCGCTGGCCTGAAACCTGGCCCAGGGGCAGCTTCAGGCCCACCAGGCCACGTGCTCCCCCCTGCCAAGGTCTCTCGGGGCCTCTCCCTGCTACGCTCGGGCCCCGCCACACGGACACCTCGGCACTGAGTGCTGTCTCGGGGGGCTTTGTCCCTTGCAGGCAACCGTGGTGATGTGGAAGATCCTTCAGGAGGCCCCTGTCCCACGAATAGTGGCGCCGCATTTCCCCCACCTGTTTGTGCATCTGCTCTTCCAAGTGTTCTTCAGCACAGAAGAGATGCCAGAGGAGGTCGACACCTTCTGGAAGCAATGCCAGGAAGAGCACGGCCTTGCCACCAGCCCCAACAGGTGCTCCATCCCACTCCTCCTGTCCCTGCCACATGGCCTGTGAAGGAGCCAGTGCTCCCAGTGTGACTTGGGCTTTGCTGTGCACACAGGTTTGCAGTGCAGACCCTGCAGTCCCTGCTCTGCCTTCTCCAGTGTGAGCAGGTGGTGGTGTCAATGGAAGGCAAGCGTGGCTGGGACACGCTGCTCTGCGTCGATACCCATCACTCTGCCGTGGCTCTGCTGGCCGGGTGAGACACCCCCTTCTCCCCATTGCTCCTGGCATTTGTGCCCTGTTCCCAGGCTGTCCCACACAGTCCCCGTGGCTGTGGGCCAAAGGGACGAGCGACAGCCAGCCAAGCAGACTGGAAAAGGCTGGGAAAGGGGGTGCCCAGGAGCGGCCACACCTCAAAGGGCCCAGGTCCCCTGGCAGTGGGTGGTGGGGAAGGACAAGAACCATGTGAGTCAGTGCTGGGAAAGGCTTCCCCCACTCGGCTCAAGGTCTTAGTGACACTTTCCACCTTCCAGGGAGATGTGCCATGCATCCAGGCCCTTGTGTAAACGGATCTTATGCTGCCTTCTTGAGATGCTCAGCAAAGAGATGCCATACTGGGATTTCCCTGCCCTGGCATTCCTTGTGGAGGTGAGCCTCAAGGCCAGCATGACCTGGCTGAGCTGCCTCCCAGCTCTCTGCCCTCTCGTCGCCACAGCCGCCTGGGACGGTGCCCGTGCCCTGTGCTGCTGCCTGGGCCCAGCCCCGTGCGGCTCCGGGCTCCTGCCGGCCGGCTCCCCCGTCACTGCCCTGTGCCTTGCAGGTCCTCGAGTGCCTGGACTTGAGGGAATGCAGGGACAGCATCATGGATCTTGTCTTGTCATGGCACCTGCAGAGGGACCGCGCAGACATTGGCAGCCAGCTGCTCAGGGCCCTCCTCCCGCTCAGGGACCATTCCCCGCTGGTGAGAAGGGGGCAGTGGCTGAAGCCGTGCAGGCAGCGTGGGGCTGGGCAACGCAGTCGCTTGGCCTTGCCTGGCCTTCGGGCGCTGGGGCAGCTGCTCCCAGCTCTCCTGCCTCCCGCTTCAGCTGCCCCAGTGCTTCAGGACAGGCCTTTGGCCTCTGGGCCCTGCGGCAGCAGGGTGGCCTTTCACAAAGTCGTGTTCCACACAGGCCGAAAGAATGTGGAGCCTGACCGAAAGGCTCGTGGAGCTCCTGCGGCTCAGGATGACCACCATGCTACTGGGCTATCTGTTCCTGGATAACGGTGCCCGCATACCCAGTCCCATTGCCCTGCATTTGGCTAAGGTGTTCCTGCCACTCTTTGACCACGTAAGGCTCTGTGCCCCCAGCCACGGCCACTGGCTGCTGCCCGGACACTTGGTGCCCTGTGCAGATGCAGGCCTGTGCCAATGTGGGCCAGAACCAGCTGATGCTGAGCTCTTGCTGCCTTCCTGTTCTACAGGGTGATAGCCAGGTGCAGCAGCTCTCCATGATTGTCTTTCACACCTTGATTTCTGCTGTAGAAGAAGAAGGAAGAAAGCCCCTGATGACACAAGTGTGGCAGAGCCTGCTCCCACTGCTCTTCCACTGCCATGATGAGAATCTGCATGTGGCACAGGTGAGGACTCGTGGGCTGCTGCTGTCCCCCTGGCAGGGGGCTCGGCTGCCTCCTGCCCTGCACCTGCTGGACTGCAGCCTCCTCCAGGCTGCAGCTCCTGTGCCCTGGGCTCTGGGGCCATGTCCGCATCTCTGCTGCTCTCCAGACTTCTCGGGAAACGCTGCTTTGTGCAGTCAAGTTCCTGAAAAGGAAAGATCTTGAAAAAACTGTGAAGAAAGAGAAACTCTCAAAGTTCACTGAGCTCCTGGTAAGGAGGGCCGGCATGCCCCAGCCTCAGCCTGGAGAAGGCCCCTGAGGACGGTGCTCAGTGTGCGGGGCTGGCAGCTGTGCCCCTGCCCGCTGCTGCAGCCAGAGGCCCCGCGGGCTCTTCTCCAGGCTCCCGTGGGCCCGAGCCGGGTGCCCATGGAGCCCCGGCCCGGCGGGGCTGCGGGGCGGGCCGGCACCGTGGCTCCCCGGGCAGCAGCCGGCCCTCTGCCCCCTCCCCTCGGGAGCCCTTGGCCAGCGGCTGCTGGCCGCGCCTCAGGGCTGTGCGGGCAGCGGAGGCCGGGGCTGGGCGCAGGCAGCGCCAGGCCCAGGGGCTGAGCCCGCGCCAACCCTTCCCTCCTGCCGCTCTCTGCAGCTGGCAGAGGACAGGAGCCGAGCGGCCGAGCACCTGCGCCAGGCCCTGCGCTACGTGGAGAGCCCACAGGAGCCCCTGCGAGAGGCGGCCGTCAGGTTCATGGGTGAGTCCAGAGCCCGGGCTGCCCCTCCCCGGCCCGCCGCAGCTCGGCCCCAGCCCCGCCTGCTGCCCCGGCAGCGCCAGCCGTGCCCTGGGGCGCCGTGGAGCACCCCCTGGCCTGGGCTTTGCTGCCGCCCTCTGGCAGCCGTGTCCTGGGGCGGCAGCGTGCGGCAAGGGCCGGGCTGAGCCCTGCCGGGCCAGCAGCCCGTGTGGCCACAGCGCCGGCAGCGCCGCTGGCAGGGAGCTGTGCCGCTGGGGCCGTGACAGGCTCTGTGTTCACAGGCATGGCCGGGCGGCGCCTGAGGGGGCAGCAGCAAGAGCTGCAGCTTGTCTGCACTGGTGAGTGAGGGCAGCGGGCTGACAGCGCGGGCTGCCGAGGGGAGCTGCAAGCCCTGCCCCAGCTGCGGAGGGCTCTGCTGCCGTGGGCAGAGAACACGGAGCTTTCAGGGCACCGTGGGCCATTGGTGGACAGCAGCTTCGGGCTGATCTCCTTGCTCCCTGCTCCCTCCTGGCCATGGCAAGAGCCGGCTGGGATGGCCCTGGCAGGGGGCTCTCCTCGGCTCCCCGCAGATCCGGCTCTGACCGTGCCTCTGTTCCTCTCTCTTGCAGCCCTGGAACGCCTGACGGAGGACAGGAGCAGTGCCGTGTCGCAGCTGGCACTTGAAACACTGCATGTCCTGAGGGAAATACAGCGTGGGCGATATTCCACCATCCAGAGGCTGCAAGATCAGCTGCACAGGGCATGGAGGACCCGGCCTCGTCTGTCGGGGCTTGGCTGGCTGCGCTGCCGGAAGACTTAGGAGAAGAGCTGATCCTGGAGGCTGTCTTTGCTGGGGCAACCTGAGCCAGGGGTAATTTTCCTTTTCTTTAATATTTTTCTGTTCTTCTTTTCATTGTTTTATCTATATTGAAAATAAATAAATTATAGGGTATATATAATTATATATATTCTTATAGATTATAGATTACTGTAAATAATTATAGAATGTATTATGATACACAGACTGCCAGGAGCTTTTCTTTGCTGCCCCGGGTCTGCAGGGCAAGAGGCAGGAAAGGGTGAAAAGGGAGCTTGTGCTCAGCAGCACAGCAGGCTGAGGGGTCCTGAGGCCCTGCAGGGGGAAAAGGGTGCTTGTGCTCAGGCAGCTGCCCAGGCGTGCAGCGGCCCAGGGAAAATAGCCAGAAGCCCCTTGGCCTGTGGTGGTTCTGCTGAAGCCTTTGTGCTGCCCACAGAGCGGCTGGGCAGGGGCCGGGGCTGCGGGGATCCCTGCCAGAGCGGTGCCTGGAGATGACCACAAGCCCTGTGCCAGGCAGGAAGCGCCATGTGTGTCCTCCTGCCCGTGTGGTGCTGGCTGCCTTGCTGAGGGCTCCCAGGTGCCTCTGGATGGGGCTGCTCTGGAGCTGCTGTGGGGCTGCGGCGCTGCTGCCGGGCAGCTTGGCCGGGCTGGGGGAGACCCTGAGGGGCTGGGGCACTGGCAAGCCCTGGGCAATGGGCTGAGAGAGGCCACAAGCAGCCCCCCAGCAGCCGCCTTGATCCTGCCAGAGTTGACTTGCAAGAGGGTTCCTGGGCACTCTGGCACTAACAGCATCAGTGTTTTTGGAAACCCAAATGCAGGGAAATCTCAGACCTTTGGTCTTGTCAGCAAAGCTTAGAATTAAGCACAGGACTTGATCGGCGACCTTGGAAAGGGCTTCCAAACTTAGGTGCTAGAAGCGAGAATGAGGATTTCTAGTTTATTATAGCAGAGACACGGGGAGGAGAGTTGAAGTGGAGGAAAGTTACGAGTTTTAGAGTCCAAGATCTAGAAAAAATAAAAGTAGTTACAATGGAAAACGAGAAGCTTAGGATGCAGTGCTGTAGGTTTGTGTGTCATAGCATGATTGGCTAAGGAAGCTTACACTGTAGCAGGAGTCCCTAAGACGAAATATTGAAGGGTTGGCTCCAAACCACAAATATCTTTGTTGGTCGTGTCTTCTTGGCCAAGAAATCCTTCCAAGCTCTTGTAACTACAAGTCTTGCGGCCCTGTGAGCCATGCGGTGGAGATGTGAGCCAAACTCACCCTTCCTGTCTGTGTAGAAGTGAAGAAAATGCAATGGCATCATGTAAAAAACTCAGAGGTCCGCTCTCTAGCTCGTTCCAAACTCCTTCAACTCCTGCAGAGTGGGATTTAGCTACAAAGAGATGACAAGGACCATTAGTGCTGCCTCTTTGACTCCAGAGCAGTTGCTTTAGAATCTTTCACATAAGCCTGTGTAGTTATGTGCCAGAAATGGATCATTGGAAGAAACTTTCCCAACTGACTTGCATGGAGGTTTGTTTGAAGGGTATTTGAGGAGAAAGGCTCCCAGCAGAGGTCTGGGCTTTGGCCTAGCTGTGTCCCCTGCTGATTGTGAAGTGTGCCATCAGCTGCAGGGCTTTCTGGGCTAAAAATGTCATCAAGTCACTTGGACTTGCTCTTTATGGCCTCTAAAAGCTGGACCCAATTTTGGGGCAAATTTGGAGACCGCATCTATGGGTGGATGGGGCACCTAGGATTTTCCCAGTTGCTGGGAATGGTTCTCCAGGTCCCTGGAGTATCCATCCCATCTGGTTCTGCTTGTCCTGGTTCCCTGACAGCTGGGGCCCTGGGCAGAGCCCTGAGAGCCTGGTCTTCCCCCAGGGAAGGAGAAGGAGCCCCTGGAGAAGCTGTACCGGGTGAGGATGCTGCTGCTGCTGCTGCTGCTGCTGCTGCTGGAGACAGCGATGGTGACATCAAGGATGACAAGCTCTTCCTCAGCCTGGCCACGGGAGGCTGAAGGTGATGGACTTTGATTCTGGCACCTTCTTCAAAGCCAAACTCCACAGGGAATTTGCAGATGAGTCCCCAGCCGGGGAAATTCTGCCAGATTTGGGCATGGCCCAGCCTGGCTGGGAACCAAAGGCTCCCCCTTTGCTGGGGCAGATGCAACTCATTCTTCAGTGGCTGCCCAGCTGCTTTTGGCAGGGCTGGGGCATGGGCTGGGGTGGGCACGAAATGGGAGTGGGCTCCTGGCCCTGCCAACAGCCCCCAGCACCCACCGTGCCTTGGGCTGGGGCTGGGGCTGGGGCAGCCAGCCTGACACAAACAAAGCCCCATGGTGGGAGCAGAGGTGGGGCTCCAGAACCCGTGCTGGGGCTGCTTTGCTGTGCAGGCAAGGAAGGGCTTGGGCTGCTCCACTGCCCTTGTTTGCTTTGGGGTCACTGTGATTTTGGGGGGCAGTGCAGGGGGGAAGAGAGAAAGTGTGGGCTTCCCACAGCCATGGCTGGGTTTTTCCCTGGCATGCAGGGGTTTGGCCTTTCTCAAGGCCCTGACAGAGATAAGAGTTTTCACTGTTTTTCTTGTTTTCCCTTTTTGCATCTAATCTCTTTTCAATAATGTGTTGTTTGTTTTAGCAGAGGAAATGTTCCAGGTGATCCAGTGTGGATGGGGAAGTGCTGGGGAGCAGCTGTGGTGTGGATGAGCCGTGCCCTTGGAGAAGGCTGAGGCCATGGTTTGGGAGCAGCTTTTCTTGCAGCCGTGGCTGGCGTGAGGTGGGTCCCTGTGTGCTTGGCAGGGTGGGATCAGAGCTTTTGGGAGCTGGCAGCGAGCACAGGAGCATCCTGCTCTGGGCAGCTGCTGAGGGCTGGATGTGCCGTGGCTGGCTGCAGGCTGGGCACATGTGCTGCCCTCCTGCTCTGTGCCAAAGGCAGCAGGGATGGGCAGCTCTGGACACAGCTCTGGGCACAGTCAGCATGGCCTGGGCACCGCAGGCCTTGGCACAAGGGCACAGGAGTCCTCAGCTGACGGGCACTTTCTGCTTTCTCTCCTTGCAGCCGGGCTCTGCAGGTGCTGAGGCTGCTCTGGGCTCTGCCAGGGCTCTGCTGGGCTCAGCCCTGGGCCCAGCTGGGCTGGCTCTGCCCTCACATTGCTCTGACAGCTCTGCATCAGACGAGCGCCTTGCAAGCACAGCGCTTGAGCTTTCTGCTTTGGCTGGTGAGTGAGACTCTGCTGCAGGCCCAGAGATTGCAGCTGGGGACACACATGCAATTGGCAAGGACCCAAACTCTCCACAGTCCAGCTGAACACCTGGATCTGCACAGGGTGTTCTGTCTGTCCCATTCTTCCTTCTTGATTGGCTGGAATTGTGCAATTGCACTTTCTTCCTCCTCTAGAAGTGCCACGAGTGGGCCAAAGCTGGCGAGTTGGCCGTGCTCCTGAGGCAGTGCAGTCTGGAGCTGGTGGATGGAGAATTGCCCATCTGCACTGCCAAACCAGAGCAAAAAGCTGGCAGTGGGACTTTGTGTCTCTAAGAGATCCCTGACAGTTTCAAAGGGAATGTGCAGCTCATTCCCAGGCTGAGAAGGAAGGTCATCTTGTAAAGGATTTGGGCTTTGACAGAGTTTCCATTCCCAGTCCTGCTTGGAGCTGGAAGGGCACAAAGCAATTTCCTCTTGTTTCGACCAGAATTTAAAATAACAATATTGGAAACAATCCCCAAAAACTTTTTATAAAGACTGCTGACATCACTAAGATGGATCCATGCCATCAGCACATTTACAAAATGAATAACTGAGTTCTGTTTCGAATGATCAGTTACCTCTTAATTCAAAGTTAGAGAAGATTTTTAACTGCACACTTGGGTTTTGTTTTTATCTTTCACACTTTATATAGTTTTTTATTACTTTTTCCTTTTTTCTCCTTTCAGTAGAAAACATGTCCTATCAAAGGAATGTCCTTTGCTCCTGGTTCCTGTGTGGAGCAGCTCCCTTCCTGCTGGCTGAGCTGCTCAGGCAGAGCCCGGCAGCTCCTGGCCCTGCAGGGCTGAGGCTTTTCCCCGTTGCTGGGCACAGACTGATGGAGCAGCACTGCTGAACACGGGCACACAGAGGGAGCAGCAGCAGCTGCCTTTGGCCACCTGAGGCTCCAAGACCCAAACTCTGAGCAGCCAGGGCTGGAAGAGACTAGCAGGATCTGATCCCTGACTCTGGGCAGACAGGGCTGAACAAATGACCCCGCAGAAGAAGCAGCAGCAGCAGCAGCAGCAGCAGCAGCAGCAGCAGCAGCAGATGGAGCTGACTTTGAGCACAGCCCCTGCCCCTCTTGCCTCCCGTGTGCAGCGGTGTCACAGCAGCCTGAGGCACCTGGGAGCCCCCAGTGCCAGCAGGGACTGGAGATGGCAGCCCTGGGCTCCTGCAGGCTGTGCAAGGAACGGAGCTGGGCACTCCCTGTGCATGGGGAGCTTCCAGATGGAAAAGGCTGCTGTGCCCAGGCAGCTGCAAGGGCACAGAAAGGAGGCTCTGGAGCACTGGATCTGTGCCAGTGCCACAGTCCTGGGCAGCAGCCAGCGAGCCCTGGGGGAACAGAGGGCACAGCACGAGGGACAGAACCAGGCAAGGGCAGAGACTGGAGAGAGCCAGGCCTGGGAGCAGGAGCAGCTGCTCCATTGCACTCTTGGAGAAAGCTCTTGGCTGGTTCAAAGTGCTGAAAGGCGTGAAGGGCAGAGAGCAGGCCACAGCAAACAAGCTCCTGTTTGCACAGCCTCCCCTCTCCGTGTCCCAGAAGGAATTGCATGGACTGTGTTCTTCTCTCTGAGCCGTCTCGTTCAGCATGAGCAACTCAGCACCAGGAGCTGAAGGAGCTGAAGCCTCAGGCCACAGGAGCTGGGCAAGAGGGAACTTTTGGAGCAAAGGAATGCTGCTAAAATAGCCCCAGCTGAATGCAGTGGATATAATCATGGAATCACAGAATCCTTTCTGTTGGAAAAGCCCTCTGAGCTCACCCAGTGCAGCCGCTCACCCAGCAGTGCCAAGCCCAGCACTAAACCACGTCCCTGAAGTGCCAAGGCCTGGACACCAGCCCTGAGTGAGGCCTGGAAAGCAGGCCCTGAGCCAAAGGTGGCCTCTGGATGAACCTTCCAAGCAAAGGTTATCTTTGTATCTGCTCCCTGATGAAATATGCATGGTTATTAGCACTGTGCTGGATGTAGCCACTCCTTAGTGAGACATGTCTTGACCTTTGTGTATTTAGAAGCCATACAAGGCCATGAAATCTGACATCTGGCCTTGTTTGGGGCTGTATGGTCAAAGTCAGCTCCCTTGGTTCCTCCTTGAGCCCTGGCCAGGCTTTGGGAGGCACCCAAGAGGAGGATGAAAGCAGATGTTGCCACACTAGCAGTGCTGTCAGTTTGTTCATTCAGCACTGTCAGAGCTGGGCCCTCACCCAGCGGGGTTGGAGCCTCACCTGGGGCTGGAGCACCTGCAGGAATTCCCAGTGCCCAGGAGTGGCTCTGCAGCCCTTGGCTGTGACAGCTTCCCCAGCTGCTGTGTGGGTCTGGGGGATGGTAAAGGCTGAGGGTAAATGCTGCTGGATCTTTCTTAATCACTGCTGCAATCTTTGGTGGGGATGGTTGGCTGCATTGCTGAGCTGCTCCTTTTGTGATTCTTTGCTGCTCTGAACTGCAGGAAATGACACTGATTCCTTCAGTTGGAGTCTGTGCCCTTGGTGCTAACTTTGGCCACTGGTAAAACAAAACTGGCACAGTCTGACCAGATGCCAACAAAATGTCACTTGTTCAGTGTCAATGTGAGGAATCAGTGCCATCAGGAGTTCCCAGCTGGGAAGCCCTTCCCTGGAGTTCCCTGGCTCTGGAGTGGGCTGAGGTCGGAGCCCCGTGTGGGCAGTGGGGCAGCCGGGTAAAAGAAGCTGCACCCCTGGATGGCTTTAAATGCATCCAAAAATTGCAAATGGAAAAGGAAAAGAACTTGTGGGTTTGGGCAGACAAACATGAATTTGTTAAGGGTGCATTGGAAACAGCACCTTCAGAAGGAACAATTATTGTTGGAATGCTCCCACATGGAGCAAGAGAAGAAGATTTTAATTTTGAGCTCAGATGCATTTGTGCAAGTGAAATATCTATATACATAATAATATATATGTATTTATAGTATAGTAAGACCTCAATATATATATTTATATATGTCTGTATCTACTTTTATCTATATTTTTATATCACTATCTATGCATAAAATTATAATAATAATGTGAAGTAGTGTTGACAATACTAATTTGGTAGCTTTGGCTGCTCAGGGATGTAACACTAAATACCCTACAGAACTGGATTGGCCAGGACCTTAATGTCAGCGGTCAACTTTGTGAGATTGTATACAATGGAAAAAGGAGGAAGGGAGGAAATTGGCTATTTTTACAGGGTGTGCTGATGCTGTGATGCAGAGTGCTTTGTCTGTTCCTGTGAAAAATACAGTCATTAAGCCTGCAGGGTTTTTCATGCACAAGCTGCAGGACTGGTTGAACGGGTTGTTAAAAGAGCAGTGTAAAAAATGAGGAGATGGAATCTTTGCCCATGGAGAGCCCATCTCCCAGATGTGCTCCATGCCCTTCACAATGGCCCACTGGGAAAATGAAACCCCCTGGCTGTGCATGGCTGCCCCCAGTTTGCAAATCCAGCCATGGGCAGTGAGACTTGGGCTGCCTGGGAAATTGTTGTGGCTGTGATGGCCCCTGGCAGGGCCAGCCCAGAGGCTGCAGGGCTGGGCCTTCCTGCATTGGAATTCATTAGTATAAATTCAAATCAAATGAGAGCTATCAATACCAAAACAGGAATTCAGATTCCTCCAGGACACTTTGCTTTGGTAACTGCTCCCTTGCAGCTTGGCCTTGCAAAGTGTTCCTGTCATGGCAGGAGGAATTGGTGCAGAATATCCAGGAGAAATTACAGTAATTCTGTCAAACAATAATGAACAAGATTGGATTATTCAACCCCATGACAGAGTAGCACAATTATTGATCTTGCAATTTTAAGAACAATTGTGAAAAAAGGAGATCCACCTCCAGTCACCACCGTTGTGGGGATAAAGGGTTTGGATGCAGCAGCCCTAATAATGGAGCCAGAGTGTGGGTCTGGAGGCCAAATGGCCCTCCCGAGGCAGCTGAAGGAGCAGCTGCTAGGAAAAACAACTCTGAGTCCTGAAACCTGGACAGGAACAATGGGAATGTGTCCCTGCAGCCAGGGATTCTGTGTGAGAACAAGTAGATCTGACAGGAGATTGTTTTACACATCCTGCCAGACTAGATCTCCCTGTTTGCCCCAAGGGCCCCTGTGGAAAATGCTCTGATTCACGGGGCTCCGTGTGAAGGCTGCTGTGACACTGAGGGACTTGCACAGGAATTCCATCCAGGAGCCTGGGTGCGCCTCAGGGACTGGGACCCGGCCCCTTCCAGTCAGAGGGGAAAGGGTCCCCCCAAGCCTTGTTAGCCACAGACAGCATGGGAAAGCTGAACAGCAAAGGACCTTGGGGCATTATTCTGGAATTAAAAAGGTGCCAGCTCCATGGACAACAGAATTCTTGTTCCTAACTCCAATGGGATTGAGAAAATAGAATGAAGAACGGTGTCACTAAAGTACTCCTGATGTCTGTAAGGTGTACCTTGATAGTCAGCCAGAATCTTTGTCTGCCACAAACACCTCTAGTGTTTCACCAAGGGGTTAGTCATCAAAATGTAATGATGGGTTATGATGGATTGCTGAGCTTCTTTTGTAATTCTTTGCTAATGATGATGTGCTTTGCTGAGCTTATCCTTTTGTAAATCTCTGCAGCTGTGCATGATATAAATGACACAATTCCTTAGGCTGGTGTCTGTGTCTTTGGTAGTGACCCTGCCCACTGGTGAAACAGGGCCCCCTCTTGCCTTAAGTGTTACCTGGGAAGGCAAAAACTTTCCCTCCAAAATTCCCCCCTTCCTCCCTGTTCCCCCCATTCCTACCCTGAGCATGATGTGCTCTGGTCTGGGCTATGCCCGGGCTCAGTTGGGGTCCCCTGTCCTGGCTGTGTCCCCTGCCCAGCTCCCCCGCAGCCCCAGCCCCTCCCCAGCGTGGCCAGACCTCCTTACGAGAGTCCCTGCATCAATATCAGCCACTGAATGCTGCAATCACTTCTTGTGTAATAGGAACAGCAATAAAAGACACCCTTTTTAACAGGAATACATATTTCTTATAAGCTCTTTGAACTCTTTCTCCATAACTGTCAAAGGAAACCCTCCTAATGAACTGCATTGGAGCAGAGGGAAATCAAGGCAGAGCCATGGTTTGTCATGACTTGCTTGATCCTAATGAGCCCCGTGGTGCATTTGGCGTGAGCCCTGGAACCTCAGGGCCTGGGAGGAGATTGCACAAACCTTGCCAGGAGTCAAAGTCAGAAGAAAACCCCAAAGTGTCTCAGAGCACTAATGGCTCCCACTGAGGTCCATCCCCAACAGAGGCTCCTCATGGACTCCTTACAGGACAGAATTGGAGACCAGGATGGCACAAAAGCCTCTCAAACACTCAGTGTGGGAAGGAAAATCCAAAGTACCTTAAACACCTTGAGTGTCTCAAAGGATTAATGAGCCCTACTGAGTGTAAGTACAAAGCTCTCCAGGGACTAATTAACACAGATAATTGGGGCCATGATTGCACAAACCTCTCCCAGAGTCTGTATCCAAAGGGAAACACCAAGTACCTTAAAATAACTGAAGTACCTTGTAGCATTAATGAGCCCCACTGAGTGTTGTTACTGACAAAGCCTCTGCAGGGACTAATGACAGCAGATAATTGGAGGCCATGATTGCAGAAACCTCTCAGAGACTCCAAGGCAAAAGCAAAACCCAAAGTCCTTTGAAAAACCTGCAGTCCCTGCAGGGAGCATTGAGAAGCCCCCAGGGCCATTCCTGAGCAAGGCTCACCAGGGACTCCTTCCAGCAGATCCTTGAGGCCACTGGGATGTGGGCTAGGGGCGGATGCTGAGGGCAGGACAAGGGGCTGACAGTGCCCAGCCTGGCTGGGGCTGTGCCAGGAGGCCCCAGGGCCTCAGGACAAGGTGTCTCCTCACAGCCCTTGGTGGCACAGACCCTGCTGTGCCCCAGGGCACAAGGACTTGGCTTCTCTTTTTCCCCAGGTGCCATCAGTGCCTCCAGTTCTCTGCTCTGCCTGGGGCCTCTGGACACTTTCTCAGTTGTGAACCTCAGTGGGACCCATTAAAAGTCCAAGAAAGTTTGGAGCTGGATTCTGACTTGGAGTTCTGGAGAGGTTTCTTCAGCTCCCTCTCAGGGACTGATGTTCAGGGCTCAGAGTAAAAGGGATGAAATTCAGGTATGATCTAGAAAATACTTCTTCCCTGTCAGGGTGGTGAAGTCCTGGCACAGGTTGCTCAGAGAAGCAGAGTAAATAAAGTCTTAGAATTCTTCCTTTCTGTCCCATTGCTATTCCATAAGTTCAAGTTTGGTTTTCAGAGTGCCACCTTCTCAGCTGGTTGCCATTTGTGTCCTGCTTTCTCTCCTGCCTTCCTTTGTCTGCTCCTTTTCCCTTCCACACGGTCTCTCTTTACCTGTGGCAGCTCCCAGCCAAAGACCTTCCCCTGATTTTTTTTTTCCTTCCCAACTCAGGTGCTCAAACAGCCCTGGATGAAGTTCTGGAGGCTGGCAGTGAAATGTCTTTGTAAGATCTTGCTCTGCTTGTGTCTTGGCCCCTTCAGAATTTGGCCTTGAAGGGCAGGAGCATCTTTTCCTTGCTGGCAGCTGGAATTGCAGCCCATGGCAGTGAGTGCCAGAGATGTCAGAGGGCGATTGCTGAGGCTGCCAGGGCGTTGCTCCTGCCGTGCCTGCCAGGGGAGCTGTGCAGGGCAGGGTCAGGCTGCAGCAGCTGGCTGGGCTCCCCGAGCAGACAGCAAAGGTGGCTTTGCTGCACATTCTGCAGCTGGGAGCAGAGGGAAGAAGGGCAGGGAGTCCCTGACAGAATGCTGGAATGCTTGTGCCTGGAAGGCACCTGCCCATGGGTCCATCCAGGCTTAAGGTGCCATGAGGGAGAGGTGCCTCAGCCCCAGTGAAGGCACAAATGAGACCATAGGAGAACGAAACCATATTGTTTTGTTCATGGATTTTACTGAACAAGAAATGGGAGCTAGGGAGATAGAAGTACAAAAGAGGTCTTGGAGAGAGCTTAGAAGATGATCAGTTGGAAGTAGATACTTTTTAAGGTCCTTTCCTGCATTCCGGGATTCTAGAAGACGTGTAGATGTGAATTTGGATTTAATATTCTTCTTATTATTATACTTTCTTCTTCTTTCTTTCTCTTCTTCTTCCCCTTCTTCTTCTTAATTGCTACTACTATTCTTCTTCTTTAAAATATTCTTCCTATTCTCCTTCTAAGTAATCTTATTTGCTTGCTATGCTTATTAACTATGTCATTCTTGATTTTTAATATTCTTATATTAATTACTAGTTTTTCATCTTCCTCTTCATCTTCGTATTCCTATTCTCATTCTTATTATTCTTACTAAATTTACTACTACTATTTCTTATTCTTCTTCTTATTCCTATTCTTTTTTTTAAATATTTTCAAAATATCTTTTGTGTAAGATTTTTTAAATTTTTTTTTTACTACTACTATTTCTTAAACTCAACTTTAGTTTGTTTCAGAGGAATGGTATGAGTCAAAGTCCTGCAGTCACATCCATGGAGCAACAGCTCCCACCTGTGCTCATTCCTCAGGGATACAATCCCAAAGGACCAGCGCGGAATCCTTTCAAGATGAGAGGAAATGGCCTTTGATGGCACCAGGGGAGGTTTGGATTCAATGTCAGAAAGAATTTTTCTCTGACAGAGGGGTGAGGCACTGGAAGAAGCTGCCCAGGGAGGCGGTGGAGTCGCCGTCTCTGAGGCGTTGAGGAGTTGTGCGGATGTTGCCCTTGAGGACGTGGTTGTGCGGTGATGATGGTGCTGCCAGAGTGCCAGTGGCACTGGGTGAGCGTCAGGGTCTCTTCCCACCTCGATGACTCTGGGATTCCCTGCTGAGCGCTCTGGCACCAATTGTGTCCCACACCTGCTGTTTAGGACTGGCCCCAGCAGTGACTGTGGGTGCTGGGGAGATGCTCCTGGCTGGCCGGGGCAGCTGAGGCTGCAGGGCCATGTCCAGGCTGAGGCCGCCCGTGTGGCTGCCTGGGGCCCCGCGCAGGGAGCAGCCATCATTGGCTGGCCCGGGCTGGGCAGGGCCATGAGCGCTGCTCCTGTAGCTGCCGCGCCAGGCAGGGCCAGCAGAGCAGCGCCCGCAGTGCCCGCAGCGCCTGCTTGAGGCACCCGGGCCGTTTGCTCGGGGCAGCGCGGCTGCCTGTGGGCCTGCGCTCCCGGCTGGCCAGCTGAGGCGCTGCCACGGCTCTGCGGGGCAGGTCCCTGGCTCTGTGGCCCTGCCTTGGGCCCCTGCTGGCCCATGGAGCCTTCGCTGCACAGGGAGGGAAGCGAGGCACACAGGGACTCCGCTGCCTGCTCCCCAACCCAGACCTCCTGAGGGATGGGTAGTGGCAGCCCATCTGTCGCAAGATCTGCCAGCCTTTGGGCCCTGCCTTCTCTTTCAAACAGCTCCAGGATACTGACTTCATGCCAGCCATCGTCCTCCTCCTCCTCCCACAGCAAGGGAGTGGGCCCGAAGCTGAAGATGCTGTTACCTGCACAGCAGTTCTCTGGCAGGTCGTTGCTGCTGCTGTCTTTCTCCGTGGAATCATCTCGGAGTTCTCTGAGTTTTGTTTTGCTGCAGCTGGAGAGGTCTTGGGAACTGCTGAACTCTCCTTGGGACAGCTCTGGCTCTGCCCCACCTTAGTACTCTTGGCAAAGCTCAGTCTGGCTGTAGGATTCCCAGTCTTCATTGCTGCCAGCTGAGGTGCCCTCCTCACTCTCCTTCTCTGTCAGCACTGAGCCCTGCTCTGCCTCTTCCAGCTGCTCCCTGGGGGTTTGGGCTCCCAGTGGGCTGGGTGAGGGGCTGGCGGGGCAGCAGGGTCTGTCTGGAGCAGGGACTGGGCTCTGTGTCCCTGCTGATGGCACCTCCTCCCTGGGGGCAGGAGAATGTGCCTGCTTCTCCTGGCTGTTCGCACTTCCTTGCCTTTGCTGGCTCAGCTTTGGCTCAGTCACCTCCTTTTCCATTGGGGGTAGCTCCTGGGCTGTTGCCCTTTGTTGCCACTGGTAGGGCTGTTGCTGTGCCCCCTCTCCCCACAGCACCCTCACAGCCGCCTTGCACTGCTGCAACTCGTGGGCACTCATTGCTCTGCATGGGGACTCTTCCTTGGCTTCCATTGCGGGTACCTACTGGAAGAATTCACAGCTTGTCCCCTCTTCCCTCAGGCCAAGCTCTCGGGCCCCAACATCTCCCCACTTGTCATCTCTGTCACATTTCTTCTCTTCTTCCATGATGACAAAGGGTCTCTCCTCCTCCTCCTCAGTGTCTGACCATGGCCAGGCTGAGGCACCCACTGCCCCCACCAAGTGCCTGCTGAGGGCCTGGTCTTGCCCCTAGCTGGGCAGGGGGCTGGGTGACTGGAAGGAGTTGAGCTTTGTCTTGCAAAGGGAATTTTGGGGCATCAAGGGTGTCTTTGGTGTTACAAACTGAATGTAAAAATCCCCTGAGCAGTCACTGGCAGGTCAGGTCTGTGAGCACAGTGTGGTTTATGTGCAGGAACACGGGGCAGAGGCAGCAATGAAACAAGGCACAGCAGCACACCTGGATTACCTGATCTCTTACCTGCCTCAAAACTGCACAGGCTCAGCTTCAAGCACCTCATTTTGAGAGTGATGTGTAGTTCTCACAGACCTCAGCCTAAGCACTCATGGGCAAAATCCTACTTATGCCCTACACAACTTCTAATTAAAACAGCAGGTACAAATTAGCATGAAATTGAATCCTTTAATGGATGGTTTTCCCTTTTCTCTTCCATTTAAAATCACCCTAACAAGCCTGATTCAATGTGCAAGTGGAATGTATCCTCCAGTGAAAATCCAAATTTAAGTCACTGCAATTTTACATGTGAATATTTTTTCCTCTAGCCCCTATACAGCATGAAGCTGGAAGTGCCCGCTGCAGAGGACACTGACTTCCAGTGACACACAGGGAATAAAACCCCAAAACTCCTAACATTTAATTATCCTGTCCTTTACCAGGTGCTGAACCTCATCTCCAACACCTGAAAAATTTAGTATTTTCCTTTTCATCCCAAATCCACCTTCTTCTCCCACAGCTGTCAGGACCCTGACTGCACTAATTGTGTGACCAGTCTCAGCTGGGGCTTCCACTCACACTCTTGGACAGGGACTTTATTTAGCCTTGGGGTTTAAATAGAACAATAGAATGGTTTGGTTTTGCAGAGACCTTAAGTTCATCCAGTTTTAACTCTCTGCCATGGTCAGGGACACCTTTGCTGCTCCAAGCCCCATCCAGCCTGGCCTTGGATGCTTCCAGGGATCCAGAGGCAGCCACAGCTTCTCTGGGCACACTTTGCCAGGGCCTCACCACTCTCACAGGAAAGAATTAATTCTCAATATCCAGTCTAAATCTGCCCTTTTTCAGTTTAAAGCCATTTCCCTGTGTCCTGTCACTGCAGGCTCTTGTCCAAAGTCCCTCTCCAGCTCTCTCTTGGAGCTCCTTTAAGCACTGGAAGGAATTCTAAGGTGTCTCTGGAGCCTCCTCTTCTCCAGGCTGAACACTGATCTCTCCCAGCCTGTCTGCCCAGTAGAGATGTTCCAGGCCCTGAGCCTCTTTATGGCCCTCCTCTGAACCTGCCTGACCATGTCCTTCTCCTGCTGGGATGACAGAGGTGACTCGTGGGTGTCTTTGCTGCTAATTCTGTTCCTGAACTGCTGTTTGGGTTTCCTGGGCTGACGTTGTGTCCTTGTCCTTGCCGGATGGTCACTGGACCATGTCCTCTTGGTGAGCTCTTTACCTGGCTGGTGTTGTGGCCACCCTCAGCTCCCAGATTCCTTTTCCTGAGGGACAACAGCAAGAGCTGGATGAGGCTGGGCAGAGCCACTAAGTCCCTGTGCACTCAGGACACTAGTAATGTTTTGCTCTACAGTATTTTTCCCCCAGACAGTGTCTACTGTCAGCACTATTTCCTTTAATCAAAAAATAAATACATTTCAGCGTGGCTCATGATGCTAAATGAAAACAACAGGGGGCTAATGAGCATTGTGAACAAGGCATTAACATGGCAGAGGTTTCCACAAGAAGCTGCATCCTTCTTCCAACAACATGTATACACAACTGTGTCTACAGTTGTGACCTCATCTGTTGACTTTAATTCAGGAAATAAATAGATTTAGATGTCTAACTTTGGTTTATCTTTGTAGCAAATTATGCATTGTGTTACACTTACTAATAAGGAACAAAACTGCCAACTCTGTTTGTGCAACTGTTCAGGGGTCATTCTTACTCTTCAGTGAACACATTTAACACATCTAATATTCATAACTGTGTTAGCACATTTAATATTCATGAGTTTGGGGTAGAAGTTAAAGTGTTACTCCCCCAGTAAGTGTTGTGGGAGGCTTGGGCCGGTGTCAGTCTGTAAAGGGAGGGTGGCTGTGGCCCTGCTCTGGCAATGGCACTTCTGAACACACCCACACAGGCCGTCCGCGAGTTATGTGCGTCCCCAAGGCTGAAATAACACGTGCAGGCCAAAACTTTTCGAATCCCTTTTCCAAATTTATTTTTTACCTCTTCTCCTTGAAAATCTAAAACCCTGGAACAGCCTTGGCTACCCCTCAAAACGCTGCTGGACAGTGGGCTCATTAGAGCAGCCACCATCGCTGCTGGTGCGGTACTGTGAGGGAGAACCTCACGGCGCAGTGGCACCAGCCCCGCCGAAACGGGCGGACGGGAAAAACCCATGAAGAGAAGACACGGTAGGGGACAGGGAGGGACAAGGAGGGACAAGGAAGGAAAAGAAGGGGCAGGAGGGTCAGGGAGGAACAAGGAGGGACAGGGAGGGAAGGAGGCATTCCCACCTGCCCCGTCCCTCCCCTTAGCCCGGCCGCCATTTCGGGAGCTCTGCGGGGGGGCGCGGTGCCCCCTGGCGGCCTCACAGCCGTCCCGTCCCGGTGGCCATGAAGTCCACGTTCGTCACCGTGAGCACCACCAGCTTCGATGAGCTGATCGCCGCGGCCCGCTCCCCGCCTCCCCGCCCGCGCTGCAGGTCAGTCGGCCGAGACACCGACACCGGCCCTGGCCCGGGCCTGCCCTCCCGGGGCTGGCGCCTGTGCGCCGCGGGCTGCCCTGCCCTCCCTGCCACATCCCAGCAGCAGTGCCGGGGCGCCTGAGGGCGCCGTGGCGGTTCGGGGGTGCCCGGCGGAGAAGCATGAAGTGTTGCTTGAGGAAGGGGAGGGACGGCCTGTGGGACGGGGAGGGGGGGGTGATACCGGGGCCGGGGCCGTCTGGAGCTGGGCACAGCCCTCACACAGCCTCTCTATCCCCGCCTCATCCCCTTCGTTCCACCTCCGTCATCCCCCCTTTCTTCTCCATCTCTCTCTCCGTCCCCCCTCCCCACCATCTTCTCCGCCCCCCTTATCGCCTCCATCCCCCGGTGCTGTGCCCGCAGGCGCTGCAGAGCCGCGGGTACCAGAAGCTGGTGCTGCAGGCGGGCTGGGGCTCGCTACCGCAGCCGCAGCCCAGCAGCAGCCCGGCCGCGGCGGTGGAAGCGTTCCGGTTCAAGGACTCGCTGGCTGAGGAGCTGCAGAGCGCAGACCTGGTCATCAGCCACACACGTACAGCCCGGCTGCTTCTGGGGCTGCGGGAGCTCCGTGGGATGAGGTCTCTCCAGCCCGGGGTGAGCTGGCTGGGAGTGCTGAGCTCCACAGCTGGGTTGTTCAAGAGGCTCCCCTCTTTCAGCAGCGAGTAGGGGGATATTTGATCTCTCACCATGTTTTCTGTTCCTCTTGTAGGTGCTGGTAGCTGGCTGGAGACTCTAGAGAATGGAAAACCACTAATAGTAGTAATAAATGACAAGCTGATGAACCATCAGCTTGAGCTGGCCAAACAGCTGCACAGAGATGGCTGTGTCCTCTACTGTAACTGCAGGTATGGAGCTGCTGGGGCTGTTCCTGCTGGGCAAGAGCATTCAGTCCATGTGACTGCACAGCTGAGAACGCAACAAGGTAATTTACATCCTTCTCTGTCATCTCCATCTGGATATTACATTTTCCAGAGTGAATAGACTAACACTATGTAGAAATTTACCACACTTACCAAGCTTTTTTACCACGATAATTATTTTATTACCACTTATAAATATTTTTTTTCATTTGAGGTAACATATATTTAGATTAAAAAAGAAAAACACTTCAATTCAGGGGATTAATAAAGCAGATATAGATATTATCTGGTTAGTAACTTTAAATACCCCTGTCTTTCAGGTACTCATTCAGGCTGCCCTTTTAACCAAACTTCCTAAATCCACCATACCATCTGACAAGTAGTTTCACAGATCCACTGCCTGTCACTTTAGGAGCAAAATTTAAACTAAACTAACAAAAACACACAAAAAACCCCCTACCCCACAAGCAAACAATGTGTGAAAAAATCCCACCATCACCAAAACTCCTAGCTCCTTTTTTTAGAGTTCATCCTGACTCCTGTTGGGTTTATTTCTCCTCCTGGTTTTGACTGTATCTTACTGTTTTCTCTTTACTCATGATTGACTCCACTCTAAAAATAAAAGATGACTTTTAAACTGAAGGCAGAAAAAATGTAACGCCCTTTACTTAGTCTGCATCTTGTTCCTTTGCCTTGCAAGCAGAGTTTCCTATGTTTCAGACGAGCTTTCTGAACAGACCAGGCCTGGCATTCATTTAAATTGAGCAAGTTTCCTAAACTTATTATCTTGGTGCTTCTGTCAGCTTTGGAATATTTATTTCTTAGTGTTGGGCAGTGCCAAGCATTCGAGCCTTATTTGCAGCCTGATACTAGCAAGTGACAGATTGATGTAGCTGTTCTTTCTGACCCTTTCTGTGATCAGGGGAGAACTCTTCCATGTGTTCAAATAGGATGGATTTCCTCTTATGGTTTATGGAGCAGAGCCTCAGATCTTGCTCAGTCTCCCAGCACTGCGACCACAGAAGATTAAAAAGTGTCAAAGTTGAGTTTGTCTCAGAAAGCTGATGGAAGTGTGTTCTCAGCAAGGCTCCCTACCAGCCAGTGCTGGCTGGGGCCTGCTGCTCTGGGCATTCTCTTCCTTTCCATACATATCCTTATTTAATATTTCCATGCTAAAGAATTATGTATGGATGCATAGAAAGAAAATTATATTTAAAATTTTCCCATGAGATGGCTATTTCTTTAATTTTTGCTTTTGGTCTGTTTTTACTGCACTCTTGTGGAGACAATGCAGTCAATGAACTTGTCAGCTTTGAAACCTTTTCCTCCTGGACAGCCAGAAAAGTTTGCTTCATTCTTGAATAAAGTTCTTGGGTTACAATAAACAAAACAGAGAAATAAAAAAGTTAGAACAAAATGTGTCATCTCCTCCACTTAAGATCTGCAGCTGGGCCAAACACTCAAAGAAAATTTCATTTAATATTAACTGATATTAGTGTCAAACTCATTCAGCTTTATGCATAAAAGAGTACAATGCCAATAAGGAGGGAGTATGAACTGTCCTGCGGCATGGACAGACATATTTCTGTCATAAAAGCTGCACTGGAATGGGAATTCCACCGATGAGGACAAGTTAAACTACTTCTTTACAGGCATGGCATATGCCTTCTGGTCTCTTGACCTTTTTTGCTAAACACAGGTGGAAATGTGAAATACAACGCTGTGTTTTGTGTCAGGTACAAACAGGCGACGTGTATTTGTGAATGAGAAATGGGTGGACCCACACAATGGGCGAGCTGTGAATTCTATTAATAAGTGAGGAAAATAAAGCATGGAAAAAGGCCTTTGAACCTATCTTTGGTTTGCAATTAACGCTGGTTGATTTAGGAGCATTGGAATTAAGGTGTTAAAGATAAGGCTTTTTGCTTGCATTGAATCCATAAAGAGCTCTGCAATAATAATCTTTTGAAGCATAATTTTAGAATATTACTTGTATCCTTGAAACTATAGCTTTGGAATATATAAAAAGGAAATATGCTTATCTCACGCCTTATTGAAGCAGAGAAAAACAGCTTGAGAAAGGAAGATGAACATCACCTGAAGCGTTATGAACAAAAATTCTGCCAATTTTTTTTGTGAGAAAAAGCTTACCATGGTTGCTGCTGGGCTGCTGCTTGTGTTATGGTAATTATGGGTCGTTGTCGTTAATAGTTGGTTTTGTATCAGTAAAAACTCTAGCTGGGGCCAAGTTAATGGCCTTTCTCTGAGACAGTGAAGGGTGGGGACCTCCCAAACAGTGAGGAGAAGAGACTTTGGGGGGGGGGGATATGCAAAATAACTCCAGGACCAGCATGCCATGAGAAGCTACTGCTTCTAGCTTGCTAAAAAAGACCTCAAAACAACAAGCCACCTAAGAGCTGAGAGATTGGAATGATGTCTGGACGTCAGGAACGGAGCCCTGAGCCTGCAGAGATGCTGAACACCGTCGCATTCCCTCTCACCCTGAGCACGGGAGTCGTCCCGATGCCGGGAGCAGGCCAAGAGAGGTGGCAGGATTAACATTGGAAGGGGTCACCACGCCCTAAAGGCTCCCACGAGGACCGGACCCCCCAGCTCTGCCCCTAGTGGACAAAGCTGCGCATATCCTCCTCCTCCAAGTCACCTGGGGAGAGGCGACGGGAAGCTGTAGCCCCTTCCGAGCTGCCCAATCCTGAGCTGATCACTTTTAATAAAGGCACTAAAAGGAGAAAAAGTCTCCTGCCCTGTTTATTTTAGCTTGGGCGCTCGTCCGCAATAACCACGCCAGAAGAGGGTACCAGGACTGGCCATGTTGGACCTCCAGGACAGCTGGCTATCAGGACCAGAGAGATCGGCTCAGGACCAGCGACACAGAGGAGCACTGGAGCACCAGACTGGTGAAAAATCCGGTGGCAGAAGTGGGAGACGTGCGCATGTGTGTGTGAGTGAGACGAGGGCTGGCAGCCGGACCTTCGGAGCAAGAGCGGACCTCTTGGTACCACATTTCCGAACGTTCGCGAGAAAGCCAGCCGGGAACAGGGGAAAGTGAGTGGAATTAGCGTGAGTGAGTCGTCTCCTAAGGGGGAAAAAAAAGGGCCCCCCCTCTCTGGGCATGCGGAGGGAATAGTTGTATGAGTGGAACGCACGAAAAGTAAGTCCTGACAGAGGGAAGTCAGGCAGATTGTAAGTCCCGAGAAGGATTCGGGTAGCTCACAAGCCCTGCAGGCAAAGTAAGTCCTGACAAAGGAGTCAGGCACAAACCCCAGCGAAGGAGGCTGCGCGTTGTTTTTAAGTCCTGATACGGTGAAGCCTAAAAATTGGCGGGTTAGGCAAACTAAAAATCAGGCAGCAGTTTTTCCTGACTGAGGGAGTCAGGCACAACCCGGATTCTTAGGCTGACGTTTCATGTGTTCAAGTCCTGATAGATGTAAGATCTGATGTTGGGAAAGTTGGGCAATCAAGAGATCGGGCAGTTGTTTCAGTATAAAGTCCTGAGCATCATGCAGAAATTTGAAGTTTGGTGGAGGAGGCTGAAGCTCCTCAAACGAGGTTTATTTTTTTTAATTACCTGTCAGTAGAGGCACCTTTGGGATTTTTTACTGTTGAGACCTGAAAAATGGGAGGGTGTAATAGTAAAAAGACCGGCAAGAGACTGAGGAATATACCTTCCAATAGTCCCTTAAGAGAACTGTTGGAGAGATGGGGTTCTATAGAGGCCACAGAGGGATTAGATAAAATGAAAATGATCCACTACTGTGTAGAAGTGTGGCCGGAATTAGAGGTGCAAGGAGGATGACCTTGGTGTGGGACAAAGGACATGTGGATGTGCCAACAACTAAATCATCTGACAGCTCGAGGAGATACTGATCCTGAGCAATTACTGTATGTATCTTGCTGGTTAAAGAACGCTATTGGGGATGAAGGGGTGCGAATTTGTAAGGTACAGAAGAAGAAGAAGTAGATTTTTTTAGGTCCTGCTTAGGTTATTTTAATCTGTTCATAAATTGACATGTGCAAATTCCAGTTGACACTGAATCCAAGTAACTCCTCATGCAGTTTGAATAGACATGAAAATCAAGACCCTTCATGGCTGACAATCAATCAGACTCTCCCTACCCCCACCCCACCATTTCCCCCATCCAAGCCCTGGCACTCAGAGCAGCCTTGTGCAAATCTGTGCTCCCTCCAGCCCAGGCTGCATCTGCAGCTTTCAGCTACTTGGCTCCAACACCCACCTGCTTTCCTTGGAGAAGGAGTTGTCCGAGACACAGAGGGATGTTCATTTAATCTCAGCCAACAAAGCCAAGGGAAGGCACAGCTCCATCAAATGCAAAAGTCATTCCTGTGGTGGAAATTACATCTACTTTCCACAGACATTCTCAGAGCAATGGAAAACACCTTCTGTGCCCAGCACAGATCCCAAGGTCCCCCCAAACCCTTCCTGCCCCAATTCTGCCCAGATTTGCTCTTTGCACACACGAGTCACACGCTGAAGTCAGGAGCTCCCTCCATGCCCAGGGGGAGGAAAAGAGAGAAAGGGGATGAAGAGCTCTCCTGTGCAGAGACCAAAGTCCAAGTGCAGCCCATGCAGTGGGAATCATAACTCATCCGGTTTGTGTCCTTTGGGCTCAGGGACTGATGACACTCAGAGGCACAGAAAGGTTTCTTGTAAACAAACAGAACCTGATCATTTGAACAGTTTAATAACTATCACAGCTCTTCTCTCAGCTCTCTGGGATGTCCCAGCAGCCTGTGACATGTCCCCTATCCCCCAGGGATTTCTGTACAAGAACAGCTTTAGATCAGGAAAAAAGAAAAGAACAATTCTGTGATAAATACAAACATAATTGAGGTGATGATTATTTTTATATTTATAATATATAAACTTGGAAATCTTGGTCAACTTCTTGCACCTCAAAGCATTAAACCAGTCAATTGAGAGGTACTTGAATGACCAGAAAGGACCTAGAGGAGAAAATCTGGGAGCAGCAGGAAGTAGAAAGATCCAGCTGCTCTAAATGAAAAGATGGTCTTAGAAATGGCCATTAAAACAGGAGAGCAGGAAACACCTGATGGAAGAGTGAGATTAAATAATAAACTGAATAATGCTGACACAAGTATATGAGAAGACCAGTGTTTCTTCTTCTGCCATCAGTATGCTTCCAGGGAATCCCTGTTCGTACTAGGAAAATTTTGCCATTTCTCAAAAGTACTCAAATACCCACATAAAAAAGATTTGCTTGTATCTTATGATATAAGCAGGTATTAAAACCTGTGCCCCTTTCCAGGCAGACATCAGTTGTGTGCCTATGAACAAGCAGTGCCACTTGTGCCCTGAGGTTCCCAGCTGGGATTGGATCTCTCCGAGAGCACCCGAAGGAGAGCAGAGATCCTTGCAAGCTGCAGGTCCCTGACAGCCCCGCAGGGTTACTCTTCCATCAACATCTGCTCTGCTTCAGTCTGAAACAGGGCCCAGCATGGTGCGGGGATCATCAGAGAGCTGAGGTGTGTGCTGAAATTCAATGCCCTCACCATCGCACAGCAGCCCTGCATTTCCCTCCTGCAGCCTTGGTCTCCAGCACAGCCATGGAGGCTCTTTGGGCTCTGGACTGTTGCTGCAGCCCCCAAGGGCAGCTGAGCTCTGCCTTTGGGACAGTCAGGCCTGGCCAGCGCAGGCCATGCTCAGCAATTGCTTGTGTGTGCCTGACCTTGCTGTCAGCCCCGGCAGCGGCTGCGTGGCCCCTTTGTGGCCCTGTGCTGGCCCAGCCATGGTGGCCCAGCCCCTGTGCAGGCCCAGCCCAGGCCACGAGCATTGCGGCTGGGAACGGCCCCTGTGCCGTGGTGCCCACAGCAGCCTTGGGGCTCTGTGCCCCATGGCCTCCCTGCTGGGCAGCCTCTGCCAGATCCTGCAGAGCCCGGGGCATCTGTGGGCCTGCACAGACAATGTAATGGGTTAAAACTTTAAGTTTGTTCATCAAAGGTGACAAAGTAATTCCAGTAAGACTGTTGCATCACCTCTAGTTTGTCTAAGTAAATTTCCAGACTTTAAAGGATAAGGAAGATGAAACCAAAAGACAATAGGTTTCACAAACAGTTGTTTATCTGTTAGTAAACTGTTAATATGGGTGGGGGGTTTGCTATGATTGATAACACAGTATCAGCTTATCCACTCAGTAAACCTAGGATTCCAGGAACTCAGCAGATTGAGCCTAAGAATTCCAGGAATCAGAGAAAGGAAAATTACCAACCTTCATCTTCAGACCCCAGCAGGTGGACTATGACCACCTAAACACAAAAGAAGAATACGCAGAGTACTACACATCAGCCTGGAAGTAGGACTGTATAAGAACTCCACGGAAAATCAGATGAGTGCGGCAGTGGTAGAGCGGAGACTCTCCTGTCGCCCAGCGCGCCCAGGACGCTGACTTTGCCTATTATCACTTGCTCTATCAATTAATAAATTTAATTTTATTTGGACTTATTAGTGGGTAATTCATTCCCCACCGCAACTAACCTATAACAGACAGCCCTGCCTCGTGCTCTCCAGATCTTTGGGCCAGCAGAGAGGCAGCCAGGGCTGGCCATGGCCGGGAACAGGTCCTGAGCCCTGCAGGAGGACAGAGCTGGGCCACAGCCAAACTCAGCCCAGGCCAAAGCTAGGCTCATCAGCCTGGGCTGCCAAGGGCTGGGCACAGAGGCTGGGGCTGACAAATGTCCTGGGCCCCCTCCCTGCTCTGTCCATGCCACCAAGGACACAGAGCAGCCTCCTCTCTGGAGCACTTGCCTGTTTGCAATGCTTTGCACAGGCGCTGCCCCTGCCCCACAAGGCCTGGCCTGAGTCCTGCCCCTGCACGCTCAGCCAGGCTGAGACGGACACTGATGGTTTCTGGGCCAGGCTCCAAGAGCTCCCTGCAAGCTCTGCCAGCTGCCCTGAGCTCTGGGCAGCACCAAGGGCCTCTCCCCAGCCCAGCCCAGACGGCTCTGGCCCCACAGCTCTGCTCAGGCCTGGCTGCTCTGGGCACTGCCCCACGGCCTCAGCCCCTGGCAAGGGCACAGCAGCAGCTGCAGCTGCCACAGGACTCAGCCCCAGCCATGGGGGAAGGTGCTTGGCCAAGGCCAAAGGAGGCTCCCTGGCTGCCCTGCTCCCCTCGGGCTGAGGTGCTGAGAGCTCTGCAGCCCCTGCTGCCATCCCATCTGCCCAGGGCAGCGCAAGAGCCCCGGCCTTGGGGCCCTCAAGAGCTGCTCCTGCTCCAGGCCCAGGGCCCATGCCAAAGCTGGGCAGCCACAAAGCTGTGCCCATTTCTGTTCATTGTTGCTCTGATGGGGATGGACCTTCATCCACTAGGAGGTTGCTGATCAGTTTTCGTACTCTGGAGGCCTCTTCTTTCTTGAGCTCTTCAGTTCACAAATTCACTGAAAAAGGCTCATAAACATTTGTTCAAAACAGACAAACAAGAAAAGCCCATGGGAATAATTTAAATTTTCAGTTCTTACTCAAAATGCTCAAACTAGAAGAGCCCTGGAAATAATTTATATTTTCAATTCTTCTGTGGTTAATCAGACATTTCAGAAGTGCATTTAAATTGAATATACTGTATTGAAACAATGCAGAGAACATTGTTTTATCCAGTTTTCTTTTCCTGTTTATACATTGATATCAGCAATCCCCAATTGATATGGATCCCCAGCGTCTTCTGATGCAGTCTGAACAGATATGAAAATCAAAGCCCTCCGTGGCTGACAATCAAGAACACTTTTTCCCCATCCCATCCCATCATTTCCCTCACCCAATCCCTGGCACTCCTATGGATCAGGAATGGTGTGGCCAGCAGGAGCAGGGCAGGGATTCTTCCCCTGTGCTCAGCACTGGTTGGGCAGCATCTCGAGTGCTGTTTGCAGTTCTGGGCCCTCCAATTGAGGAAGGACATGGAGGGGCTGGAGCGTGTTCAGAGAAGGGCAACAAGGCTGGTGAGGTGTCTGGAGCACAAGTCCTGTGAGGAGCAGCTGAGGGAGCTGGGGTTGTTTATCCTGGAGAAGAGGAGGCTCAAGGGAGACCTCATCACTCTCTACAACTCCCTGACAGGAGGGTGCAGCCAGGTGGGGGTCAGGAATTTTTCCCATGAAACAGTGACAGGACAAGAGGACACAGCCAAAAGCTGCACCGAACCAGGGGAAGTTTAGCTGGACATTAGGAAATATTCTTCACAGAAAGGGTGTTTGGGCATTGGAATGGGCTGCTCAGGGAGGTGGCTGAGTCACTGTCCCTAGAAGTGTTTAAAGAAAGACTGGATGTGGCACTGAGTGCCATGGTCTGGGTGACAAGGTGGTGTTGGGTCCCAGGTTGGACTTGATGCTCTCCAAAGTCTTTTGCAGCCTGGTTGATTCTCTGATGATTGTGACACTGCAGGTGCTGGGGAAGCCAGGGGCCATAGGGACATTGCGGGGCCTGGTGGCACTAAGAGGACCATGGTGACACTGTGTACGACATGGCAGCACAGAGCCAAGGGCCCATTGTGACACTGTGGGGCTGGATGGAAGCAAGGAGTCCATGGTGACAGTCTCGGTCCTGCTGGAACCACAGAGGCCACTGTGACCCTGCAGGGCCTTGTGGAACCATGCAGAGCATTGTGACAGAGCAGGACCTGGTGTCATGATGGGGCCATTGTGACACTGCAGGGCCCCATGGAACCAAGGGGCCAGTGCTGCTCCTCAGGGATTCCTGGAATGAAGGAAACATGTTTGACACCGTGGTGGCCCTTGGGACCAAGAGGCCATTGTGACATGGTGGAACCAAGGAGAGCATTGCTGCACTGCCAGACCTCCTGGAACCAAGGATCCATTATGACACTTCAGGGCCTTGGGGGACAAAGGGCCACTGTGACACTGCAGGGCCCAAGGATCCAAAGGACTTTGTGGCACCAAGGGGTCCCATGGAACCAAAGAGACATTGTGACACTGGGAGGCCTCATGGAATCATGGAGGCCATAGGGACACTCTGGGGTCTCATAGAGTTGTGGTGACACCAAGCTGGCTGGGAGTGTTGATTACCTGGAGGGTAGGAGGGCTCTGCACAGGGCCCTGGACAGGCTGGATCCAGGGCCCAAATTCAACAAGGTGAGGTTTAACAAATCTAAGTGCTGGGTCCTGCACTTTGGCCACAACAAGCCCTGCAGAAATACAGGCTGGGGACAGAGTGGTTGGACAGCAGCCAGGCAGAAAGGGACCTGCAGGGACTGATGGACAGCAGGCTGGACATGAGCCAGCAGTGTGCCCAGGTGGCCAAGAAGGCCAATGGCTCCTGGGCTGGATCAGGAATGGTGTGGCCAGCAGGAGCAGGGCAGGGATTCTTCCCCTGTGCTCAGCACTGGTTGGGCAGCACCTGGAGTGCTGTGTTCAGTTCTGGAGCCCCCAGTTTACGAAGGACATGGAGGGGCTGGAGCATGTCCAGAGAAGGGTAGCAAGGCTGGTGAGGGGTCTGGAGGACAACTCCTGTTAGGAGCAGCTGAAGGAGCTGGGGTTGTTTATCCTGGAGAAGAGGAGGCTCAGGGGAGACAAGGCGGTGTCAGGGCACAGATTGGACTTGATGATCTCCAAGGACTTTTCCAACCTTGCTGATTCTGGGATTCTCTGAAAGAACCCTTGGAGCAGTTGCAAGAGGAGCCCTGGGCCTCCTCTGCAGAAGCTCTAGCAGCCCAGGTGCCTCAGTTTCTCCTGGCAGCCCCAAAGCCCATCCTGTCAGTCCTGCAGAGCCTCTGCAGCTCCTCCTCACTGCCCAGGGAGCCCCAGAGCCAGACACAGCAGCCCAGATGTGCCCCCCTGGCCTGGGGTTCCCTCCGGCAAGGGAGCAGCACGAGGCACTGCAGGAGCCTGCAGACAATTCCTGCAGCACTTGTAGGATGATCCTGCTGCCCAAGGGACATTCCAATGGGGCCAAGTCAGGAACTGCAATGGTGAGTAGGGCCAGAGAGGAAAGGGCAAACAGGGATGGGCTGTTTGCAGGGCAGGGAACAGGGATGGGCACTAGGAAGAAATTTTTTTGCCAGGGAAGAGTAAAGAAATCAAAGGTTAAGCCAAGGAAATGGTCAGACAACTTTTGGGGTGGCTGCCAGGCAGCCCTGGCCCTGAGCAACAGCATCTGCAGTGGGACAGGAAACTCCCAGCTGATGGGAACAAACTTTCTGGCTGACTGCAGAGGCCAGGACAAAGGTGAGTGGTTTCCCTGGTGTCCCCCAGCCCTTGCTGGCCTCAGGGGCTGATGGCATTTGTGCTCCCTCATGTTCATGTCCCCACAGCAACAGCATGGGGGTGCTCCCGCCTGCTCTGTGCAATGCAAACAGGGGCTGCTGAGCCAGTGCTGCCATGTCTGTGCCTGCAAGGATGGGTCACCTGTGTGAGCTGGGGGAGAGGCCAGGGCTGCAGAGGGGGGATGTTGTTGGCAGCTCCATCAGGACGCTCTGGGACGCTGCCCTGGGCTGTCCAGCACACTGGGGATGGATCAGCCCCTGCTCTGCTGCTCCTTCCCGTCTGCCCCAGGGCCCTTGCAGAGCCCCAGCCATGCTGTTTGCCCCCAGCCTGCCCACGGCCAACCTGGGGCTGCTCACGGGGCTTTTCTGTGCTGAGCATTGGCCTGGCCGTGTTCTTGAGAGTGCCTGGGAAAGGAGCCTGGAGCCCCCAGGCCCTGGCCTGCGGCGTCAGTGCTGCCCCAGCAGTGCCCATGGCCTGTCCCTGCTGCAGCCCCGGCACTGCCACCCCCAGGGCTGTGCCCAGCCCCGAGAGCACTCAGGCCCTGCAGCAACACCAGGGCCACCAGGGCAGTGGGGCAGGGCCATGGCAGCAGAACTGGCAACACCAAGTGCTGTTGCTGCTAGGCACAGCTGCTGTGCCAGTCCTGATCTGCTTCCAGCTCTGCACACAGACATTGCTGCTGCAGCTCCAGAGAAGGCAGCAAAAGGGGAATCTCTGCAAATAACTTTGCTGAGACATCCTTTATTCTGTCTAAAGCCTCTGAGAGAGCCCAGCTCCGCATCAACAAATCTGGGGCCAAAGTGAATGTGGAGCGAAAAAAAGTGGGAAATAGCAGAATCAATGACCTTGCTTTTGGACAGTATAAAAAATAGAAAACAAGGAAAAAGAACCCCCAAAATAAAAGGAACAATATATATCAATGATTACTTTTATTACAGGTGATTTTAGTGTTTCTGAAATTTTCTGGTCATAAGTGTCCGCACTGCAGCCTTGAGCTCCAGGCTGTAGATGAGGGGGTTCAGGGTTGGAGGCACCACCAAGTACAGAATTGACAGGGTCAGATCCAGGGATGGGGACGAGATGGAGGGGGGCTTCAGGTGGGCAAAAAAGCCAGGGCTGAGAAACAGGAAAACCATGGCCAGGTGAGGGAGGCAGGTGGAAAAGGCTTTGTGCCGTCCCTTCTCAGAGCGGATCCCCAGCACAGCCCTGAAGATCTGCACATAGGAGAAAACCATGAATACAAAACAGCCAAAACCTAAAGAGATGGAAAACATAAGAAGTCCAAGTTCCCCGTGATAGGATTTGGAGCAGGAGAGCTTGAGAATCTGGGGCAGCTCATAGAAGAACTGGCCCAGGGCATTGCCTTGGCACAGGGATAGGGAAAATGTATTGGCTGTGTGCAGCAGAGCATTGAGAAAGCCACTGGCCCAGGCAGCTTCTGCCATGTGGGCACAAGCTCTGCTGCCCAGGAGTGTCCTGTAGTGCAGGGGTTTTCAGATGGACACATAGTGGTCGTAGCACATGATGGTCAGGAGAGAAAATTCTGCTGACATGAAAAATACATACAGAAATAGCTGTGCAGCACATCTTTTGTAGGAGATGGTGCTGGTGTCCCAGAGGGAATTGTGCATGGCTTTGGGGACAGAGCCAGATGTCTTCTTCTTCTCGTCCACCCATTCCTGCTGGGAAAGTAGCCCCTGCATGCCTTGTTCCTGTGCTGAAAGTTGACAGGTACAGTAAAAATTGAATTCACCCTTTTGGTATCAGCCCCAGGCTTTGTGTGGGCAGGCAGGGGCAGGCAGGAGGCAGAGCTGTCAGCAAAGGAAGGGCCCAGCCAGGTGGGGCAGCCGGGGGATGCCGACAGCCTGCAGGGACAGAGGCGCAGGGCAGGGACACCGTGGGACAGCCTGGGCTGCACAGGGCACAGGGATGGGCAGCAGCTGCAAGACAGCCCTGCCAGAGCCAACTCGGGCAGCACTTTGGCCATGGCTGCTGGTCCTGGGCCTGAGGCAGGAGCAGGAGACAAGTGACCCTTGCAGGGCTGGGGCCTCATTGCCTCCTTGTCCCTGCTCAGCAGCCTGGCAGGGGCCGCCTCATGCTCCTGTGTGGTAGCTAGGGAAGAGGCCCTGTGGAAGATTGTCGCGATGTCACGGAAAGCCAGGACCCTCTGTTTCCCGTAGATAAGACCCTCAGTTACTCACAGATAAGAAACTAACATAGGAATGTGGCCCCACTAACAATAGGAATGTTGCCCCACTGAAGTCAGCAACTTTCTACTCCTTACTCAGTACTTTTCCATTCCCTACTAACCATAGATAAGAAAGACAAACCCCTTTTTGACGTAGGACCCCTAAGACTATAAGACCCCAGGAGAAGAAGTAATAAACGCCATTTGACCGTCCACCACATTGGTGTCTGCGTATGTCATTGGCCCGAACGGCCCTGGAGAGTGGGCTGTTGAGCTGTACCTCAGAACCAGGTTGCCTGCCTTGATCTAAAAGGCAACATTTTGGTGCCAGAACCCGGGAAAGCGGCTTGCGCCCGGCGAACGGGAATTCTCCTGGAAAGAGGACGGCGACTGCGGCAGCAGGTCTGACCGCAGTGGGAGGGACGCCTCCGGACCCGCATGGACAATGGAAGCCATAGCGAAGGTCGTAACAGAGATGCATGCACAATGGGGTATAGAATGTAAACTTAGGGATTTAACTCTCGCATTGTCGAGATTGATTACGCTTGGGGCTATTGAAAGCCCCGTGGACGTCCTGCATTCGGACGTATGGGATAATTGTACAAAAGCCCTGGCGGAGGACACTATGTCCTTGGGCCCAGAGAAAGCCCTAAAATCGTGGGGCAGAGTTGTCCAGGCTCTACAAAAAGCTCGACAAGAGCAAGAAACCTGGAAAGCCGCTCGAACTCGTTTATTAGCCGTGCCGCAGTTGGGGGTGGGCGCGGCGACACAAACCGCGGAGGTGCTTGACCTGGGCGGGCGCGCGGAGGCGCGAACGCCGGATCCCCCTCAGCGAGCGGACTCGCCATCGGAAGGGGGGGAGCACACGTGGGCGTTCTGGCAGAGGCTTGCGGAGGAGGCGCGGAACGCGGCCAGAATGTCAGACCCCATAGGGACCGATAAAAACGGCCCCCCACCATATGCTTTTGAAAATGGCACCGGACGGCGTGGTCAGGGCGGAAAGGAGGAGGCGGGGGGCGGAAACGCAGTCAGCCCGCTGAACAATGCATGCGCGGGCGAGCGGGGAGATGGGGCGGCCCCCGCGGTGGAGGGTAAGACCAATCAGAGCGCTTTATTCAAATTAAGTCCTTGTAGGGCAAGGACCTCCCCCAGCAGGAGGCAGGGGGACCCCAGGGGGAGGGAACGGCCTGACCCCCGCAGGAAAGGGGCGGGGTCGGAGCCCGAGGAAAAGGCAGAGCAGCCCGGAAGCGCTTCTTTACTCGACTTCCGGCTCAGACTCGGACTCGAGCTCGGAGCCCGAGATAGGGTCGGAGGATTCCGACTCAGATTCTAGCTTTAACAGAGAGAGAGCAGCGGCATGTAAGGTCACTAGCCACAGCGCTCCCGCATGGGTGAAGGGGTTACCAGAGAAAAACCGAACCCCGCTTACAAACTGGCGGAAAATAAAAATGGCTTGCGCGGAATGGGCTGCGTCTGCCACTCAGGTGTTCCCGGTTCGTGTGGGGGGGGCAGGCGGAAACCAAAGGATTTATTCACCGGTCAATCCGAAAGATGTGCAGGCAATTGTTAAAGCGATTGCGGATAAGGGAATTAATTCTGCCATGGTTTGCATGCTCATTGACGGCCTTTTTGGTGGGGACGATATGCTTCCCTTTGATATTAAGCAGATGTGTAGAATGATATTTGACGGTGCGGGGATGATCGTTTTTAAACAAGAATGGGAGGATAATTGCATTAAACAGCTAGCCTTGGTAAAAGGGGCAGACCACCCACTGCACGGCTCCAGCATACAGAGGCTAATGGGCACAGACCCCACTATGATCACCCCCCAGCAACAGGCTGAGGGCTTGCGTGCCCATGAGGTCATGACAACAACCCGTGCTGCCCGAGAAGCCATCCGTAATGCTTCCAAAGTTGTAGCCAGACCATCGCCGCGGTCTTCCATAAAGCAGGGTGAGAGTGAGAGTTTCACTCAGTTTGTGGACAAACTTCAGGCTGCATTAGATTCCTCTGCGTTACCCTCAGAGGTGAAGGGTCCCGTGCTGGCAGAGTGCCTATGCCAGCAATGCAATTCAGCCACCAAGGACATTTTAAGGTCACTGCCGCAGGGGTCCAATATAGCTGCCATGATCAGACACGTTGCAAAGGAGGAACATCTAGCTCCCATTCAAGCAGCAGTTCACACTGCAATAACCAGTGTGATGGCATGCCTTAACTGTGGCCAGGCAGGCCACTTGGCAGTAAACTGCCTCCAGCCAAAGCGCCTATCAGCAGCTGCTCCACCACGCCAAGGGGGAGGCAGGGGGCCGTGCTGGGTGTGTGGAAGGAAGGGGCATTTAGCTAAGGAATGCAGATCCAGGCCCCAGGGAAACAGGAGAGGGAGGGGGCACCTGGGCCACAGCCAGCCCCCTCCCACCTGGAATATGCACCGGCCCAGCTACAACAACCCCCAGTGGGGCAGGGGACCCTCATACCCTATGCCCCCACAGGGAGCAGTCACCTTTGCATCCCCCCCAGCAATACGATGGCAGAGTTGTGCAGCACCCTCAATACCCTCGCACCCCCCACCCCCACAAGCCACGCCGGAGTCACAGGAACAGCAGGGGGCGCCCCAGAGCGGCATCCCTGGGTGGCCTTGGTCATGAAAATAGGGAAGGAACCTCTGATGGTGTGGGGGACATTCCGCCTTTACGGCAGCCAGGATCCCCACGTCATAGGGTTTCAGTTTTGGGCGGACACGGGATCAGACTGCACGATTTTTCCCCAAGCACATTGGCCCAGACATTGGCAATTCAAAGAAGTCTCCCCAGTGAACGGAGTGGGGGGGCAGTCCCGGGCATGGAAAAGCACCCAGCTGGTGGCTATAACACTTCACATGAAAAAGAGACCAGAACAGACAGTAGCAATCTACCCCTACATTTTGCAAAATTCTCCACCCCTGTTAGGAAGGGATGTCCTTTCCATGCTCGGATTTTGGATTACAAATTTATCCTGAGGGCCACTGCCGTACACCCTCCGCTGCCAATCAAATTGACTTTGAAATCATCAGACCCTGTATGGGTTGAGCAGTGGCCCCTGACAGAGCCTCGAATGGCAGCCTTGCTGGAACTGGTCGACCGCGAATTGCAAAAGGGTCACATAGAACCGTCCACCAGCCCATGGAAAACCCCTGTATTCGTGATCCCCAAAAGGTCCGGACAAGGCTATCGTCTCGTCCACGACCTGAGAGAAGTGAACAAGACAATCCAACCCATGGGTCCAGTCCAGACACTGCTACCCGCGAACTCAGCCATCCCCACAGGGCAGCCATGCGCAGTACTGGACATCAAGGACTGTTTCTTTTCAATACCCCTGCACCCTGAGGACAGAGAACGATTCGCCTTTTCCGTGGCGTTTCGGAACGGCGAGCGGCCCAACCTTCGCTTCCAATGGAGAGTGCTTCCACAAGGCCTGGTCGACAGCCCGACCATATGCCAAATCACTGTGGACAAAGCACTGATGCCAGTCCGACACTCCAATCCCACAGCAACCATCATCCAGTACGTGGATGACATCCTGGTCGCAGCACCATCGACAAGCCAAGTGGATCACCTGGTGTCCAGAATCACGGAAACCCTTCAGGCCAACGGCTTCAAGATCGCGAGCGCAAAGACCAAGAGAGGACCCTGCGTGACCTTCCTGGGAGTAGAAATTACAAGCTCCTACGTGACACCCCCCGAGATGAAGGTCAACTGAGACGTCGAGACGCTCCATGACGTGCAACGCCTGGTGGGATCGCTGCAGTGACTTCGCAACATCATCCTGATTCCTCCTGAGGTCATGGACCCTCTGTACGACCTCCTGAAAGGAAAGAACCCCTGGGAACCCAAGGAGCTGACGCCACAAGCAGCGAGCTCCCTCAACTTCATCGAAAACCAGATGTCCACTGGCACGCTTGCCAGGTGGAACCCAGCCATGCCACTGGACCTGTACGTCCACTTTACACCGAAGGGGGGAGTGGGAGCACTAGCTCAAGGACTCGCTGAAAAGGCCCGACCGATTCAATGGGTGGTCCTCGGAAGACCTGCTCATGCATTTTCTCCAGGAATCGAATGCATCGCCAGCCTCATCATGAAAGGCAGGAGACTCGCCTTGAAACACCTAGGGACAGAGCCGACAAGCATCCACCTTCCGTTTCGCAAGCAGCCGACCTCGGAGTCAGCCACAATATCGGAGTACCTGGCCCTTGCTCTCTCCGGCTTCGGAGGAGAAATCTCCTACTCCTCCAAGCCACCCTGGACTAAGCTGCTGACCGTAGTCGACATGGACATGCCACCGAAGGTCAAGGACAGACCACAGCCAGGACCAACGGTCTTCACAGACGCTTCCTCCACGACTTCAACTGCAGCAGCAGTGTGGCAGGCAGGAGAACAATGGCATTGTGTCAAAGCATGTGACCCCACATTGTCAGTGCAACAGCTGGAGGCAGCAGCAGTGGTTTTGGCGTGCGGACTCTTCCAAGATGAACACCTCAACATCGTAACGGACTCTATATTCGTGGCAAGGCTCTGCCTAGCCATGGCAGGACCAGGTGTGTCAACATCAGCAGCAGCCCTAGTGCTGGAAGAAGCACTCTCCTCGCGACAGGGCACCGTGTCAGTCATCCACATCAACAGCCATGACCCAGTCAAAGGTTACTTTCAGATCGGCAACGACAAAGCGGACGCTGCAGCAAAAGGCGTTTGGACCTTGCAAAGAGCTCGTCAACTGCACGAGTCGCTCCACATCGGAGTCAAAGCACTGGCGAAGAAATGCGAAATCTCGACGGCGGACACGAAACATGTGGTAGCCACCTGCCCTTATTGCCAGAAGTCATCCCTTTGGACCTACGGGGTCAACCCAAGAGGTCTCAAGCCCTCAGAAATCTGGCAGTCGGACTTCACCTGGTGCGAACTGCTGAAGCCCCGAGCATGGCTTGCAGTGACAGTGGACACTTATAGCGGCACGATCATAGCCACACGGCACCCCAAAACTAACTCCAAAACCACAATTCAACACTGGCTGACAGCCGTGGCTTGGCTTGGTATCCCCAAGCAGATCAAAACAGACAATGGCTCCAATTTAACCTCCAAACAAGTACAGGAATTCGTCTCGAAATGGGGCATCACGTTAGTGCAAGGCATCCCATACAACAGTACCGGGCAGGCCATAGTTGAGAGAGCAAACCAGACCCTGAAAACCAAGATAGAAGTGTTGGCAAAAGCAGAGGGCTTTGCCAATTCCATTCCCACAGGAGATCAGGCACGTATGCTGGCAACCGCTTTGCTGGCACTGAATCAATTCCCTAGGGGAGGTGAAACAAACAGTCCCGTCCAAAAACACTAGGCCACTCGAACGCTAGAAGAGGGCCCACAGGTGGTAATTAGAAACGAGCTAGGTGAGTGGGAACAGGGTTGGAGGCTGATGCTCACGGGGCGAGGGTACGCAGCTGTCAAAAAGGATGGCAAAATCAGGTGGTGTCCACTTAAGTCGATTAAACCGGACCTTCATAGCGAGCAGAATGAGACTGACGAGAATTGCGAGTCTTTGTTTACAGGACCTGCTCGTGGGACGTCCTCGTGACGCGTACATCCTGGTTCCAGACAAAAGTGACAGACCACCAAGCCGTCAGGTAGCACCCGAGAGACCCGCACGGGTAAGACCCAAGCACGAGGGGTGTTTCTGCGTGATTTTGCTGTTGGGGCTTGCCGCCAGAGGGCAAGCCAGCCCAGACCACTACCCCCATCGGCCCTTCAGGTGGGTCATGCGACACCCTAGTAGGGGCAAAGTACTCAGAGAAATCACCACACCAAACACCCCATCCTTCGTGTTCCGCATCACCGACCTGTTTCCGGGACAGCCAAGGGTAAACCCTTATTCCCCACACGTCACACACTCGTACCTATCCTACTGGTGCCCAGCTTCAAACCCTGGGAAAAGCTACTGCAATCACCCAGGGTGGGGATATTGTGGGCACTGGGGCTGCGAAACCATAGTTACAGATGCCAGACCGTCGGGGCCTGGGTGGGATCCACAAGAGCCAGACAAACTCTTACAGATCACCTGGGCACCCATCAGCTGCAAAACACCCTTCTTCTCTCACGGAAACTTCCATCGAAACCAACATAAAATCCCTAGATTTCGGGCATGCACTGATTACAACATGACGGTCTTGCAGCCAGATCACCCTAGCTGGGCCACAGGCAAAACATGGACAGTAGTCCTTCAAGGGTCAAAAGAGAGGGTGAACGTGCAAATTATCAGGCTCCAGCCGTCAGCACCCCGAGCAGTTGGACCCAACAAAGCGATTAAAAGCGTGCCGAAAGGGAGAAACGTAACCTACCCCAAAACCTTACCCACAGGGGTCAGCAATGTCCCAACCGGTCAAGCGGAAACCTTTCAGATGAGCCGCTTAACCGAGTCAGACTCAGACCCAATCCTTCGTATGTTAGAAGCTACCTTTGTATCCCTGAACGAATCCAACCCTAACCTAACTGAATCCTGCTGGCTTTGTTACGATGTCAAACCCCCCTTTTACGAAGGAGTCACTCTAAACACTCCCTTCAGTTATTCCTCAGCCGACGACCCTCACCAGTGCAGATGGGACACCCCTCGCAAAGGAATCACCCTGAGTCAAGTCACAGGCCGAGGCAGATGCTTTGGCAATGCAACCCTAGCTAGGCGGAAAGGCAACGTCTGCACCAAAATTGTCAAGCCTAACAGGAAAAACAATAAGTGGGCAGTCCCATCCACATCGGGGATGTGGGTTTTCCAGCGATCCGGAGTGAGTCCTTGTGTGTTCCTTCCCAAATTCAATGACTCTAACGACTTCTGTGTCCAAGTTCTGATTGTTCCTAGGGTCCTGTACCACTCAGACGAAGAAATGTACCATCTTCTTGAGGGACCCAGCCGGATCCACAAAAGAGAAATAATGACAGGTATAATTATCGCAATGCTGCTCAGCCTGGGAGCAGCCGGAACGGCCACGGGTGTCTCAGCCCTAGCGACCCAGCACCAAGGACTGTCCCAACTGCAGGCAACGATTGACGAGGACCTGCAAAGGATCGAGAAATCCATCTCCTTTCTAGAGAAGTCAGTCTCCTCACTCTCAGAAGTGGTCTTGCAGAACAGGCGAGGCCTGGACCTCCTGTTCATGCAGCAAGGGGGCCTGTGTGCCGCCTTGAAGGAGGAGTGTTGTTTCTATGCAGACCACACGGGAGTCGTGAGAGACTCCATGGCAGAACTCCGGAACCGACTGGCTCAGAGACAGAAAGACAGGGAAGCTCAACAGGGCTGGTACGAGTCCTGGTTCAATCAATCACCTTGGCTAACCACTCTGATTTCTGCCCTGATAGGTCCATTGGCGATGCTGTTTCTAACAGTTACCTTCGGACCATGCCTGCTGAACAAGCTGGTCTCGTTCGTTCAGAGCCGCCTGGAACAGACCAACATCCTCTTTATAGGCCGACGACAGTTGCTGTGAATTCAACCAGGGAACAATGCCAGTCACAAGATTTTCCGAACTTGCAAAAGCTTACTCAGGTTTCCCAAAACCCCTTTCCCTTGTCAAGTTACAACCTTATAACTCATTTCAGTACCTATGTATATGACTACCTCATTCATTTGTGAAAAGGGGGGGGGAGATGTGGTAGTTAGGGAGAAGGCGCTGCAGAAGATCTCGCGACGTCACGGAAAGCCAGGACCCTTTGTTCCTCTAAGATAAGAGATTACCCTAGGAATGTGGCCCCACTAACAGTAGGAATGTTGCCCCACTAACAGTAATGCCAGTAACTTTCCATTCCTTACCCAGTACTTTTCCATTCCCTACTAACCATAGATAAGAAGGACAAACCCCCTTTTGACGTAGAGACACCTAAGACTATAAGACCCCATGAGAAGAAGTAATAAACGCCTTTTGACCGTCCACCATATGGGTGTCTGCATGTGTCACTGGCCCGAACGGCCCTGGAGAGTGGGCCGTCGTGCTGTACCTCAGAACCAGGTCGCCTGCCTTGATCCAGAAGGCAACAAAGAGCTGGAGAGCACAAGCACAGAAAGGCACTTACTCTGGCACCAATTTCTGGCCTCAGACCTGCTCACTGTGGGCCTAAAATAAAAATTTCATTCAGTGTTCTACTTAACACTTCTAAAATGTCCACAGCTTTCATTTTAGGCCCTTTTACTAGAAAATTAAAGCAAGGGCTGCTTTCAAATCATCAAGGCACACATCATGAAGATAAAAGAGTCAGGTGCTCCTGTTCCAAAAAGCAACACCAGCAGTTGAAGCACTCAGCCAGGAAACAGAAAACACAGGCTCAGGTCTACAGAATAATTTGCAGTGTTGAATTACAGCTTGGGCAGAGACTGGGACTCTGGGAAATAACATCATTAGCGTCTCAGTTTCTGCATTTTCACTCAAAGATGAGTGTCACATACCCGACCTGCCAGTAAATACAGCTGCATGTGCCCACAGTTCCTACAGACAGCTGACAGAAATTAGAAATTTCAGGTCTAAAACCAGAAATGAAGGCAGACTCTGAGCACACATGGAGATGAACAAGCACATACCTACTCTACACGCCGTGTATGAAGTATAGGGGACAATTCAGAACAATGTTCTCACCTCGCTGGTAACTGCCAAGCAAACCTCACCAAGTCTACAAAGCAGGACCTCTGAATGGGACCCAGCCAGGGGTTGGATGGTGAAGAGTCCCTTCTCGTTCAGCTCCCTGAAAGGCAGAAGATTGATTTTTCTCTCCACCAAGGCAGCACCCTCTGAAATGAGCAGCACTGGGACAGGTACATAGAGGTGTCAGGGATGGGCAGGGGCGTTTGGAGCCTGCAGTTGCTCCTCAGCTTGGCCCCTCTCCTGCAGAGGCTGGTCCAGGCCAACACTTGGGTGGTGCTCCGGGGCCTGGAGCCAGGGGTGAGGCACCACATCCAGGTGCGCAGCAAGCCTGACAGTACCTCCATGGACGGCGTCTGGGGGCCCTGGGCACAGGCTCTGGCTGCAGAGACCCCCCACTCCTCTGGTGAGCAGCCATCCCCTCTGCAGGGTGCTGGCAGCAACAGCAGGGAGGCACCCACGCCTGGGGCTGCAGGGGTGGGGGTCCTGTTGTAGCAAGGTGTGACTCCCAAGTTTTGGGGGGCCAAGGGGAAGCAGCCCCCTCCCTGTCCTGGCTCTCCCTGCCCAGGAGACATCGGGCTGTGCTGCAGAACCCCTTACCGGCGGCACGTGTGCTGCGAGTGGAGCTGGGACCCTGCAGAGCCCCACAGCTCCCACCAGCTCCTCTACCGGCCACCTCCGAGCGGGGCTGGCACAAGGTAAGGGGCATGGCAGGCAGGTGGCACCCATGCAGGCACATCCCAGAGACCACTGGTCCTGCTGTGTCCCAATATCCCACACTGGGCCCCTTGCCCATGCCCTGCTCTGTCCTGCCCTTCCACCACCTATCTCATAACCCCTCACCACATTGCACCTCCAACTACATGCAGCAGTAGCTTTCCTGGGGAAGAGCAGGAGGAATGCTGGCTGTGGGTAAGCTTTGGTGAGACTGACTGGCTCCCCACTCCTCCCACAAGGAAGATGCATGGCAACAGTGCGAGGAGGTAAGCAGGGGGGCACAGGGCACCTATGCCTGCACCTTCCAGCCCAAGGCTGGCAGTGCCATCTCTGTCCTGGTGAATGTCACCAGGACCCACATGCTGCCCACACTCAGCTGCTTCAAGGAGCCCTTTTGGCTGCACCAGGCTGGTGAGTCCCAGTGCCATTGCAGCCCCTGCCTGGCTCACAGGGGACACAGTGTCCCATGTCCTGTTTCACAGGAGCGACGAATGCCTATCCCCAACACCAGCAGTGCTCACAGATGCCCCACAGCTTGTACAGGCAACAGTGTCGCAGGGCCGGCTGAGCCTGCAGTGGCTGCCGCCCCTGGAGCTGCCTGCAGAGCAGCTGGACTACCAGCTCGGCTACGCCATGGAGAACAGCCATGACTGGAAGGCAAGGCCTGCCCAGGGAACCCCGAGCAGCGCTGCCCCCCTCCGCTGCTGACACACGGCAGGCGCGGGGTCGGGCCAAGCGGGACCCGCCCCTTGGTGCCAGCCCACAGCAGCCATGCCTCCAGCTCGGCTCTGCCCCGCAGGTCCTGCAGGTTCCGCGAGCAGCGAGGAAAGAGGTCCTGGACCTGCGGCCAGGCTCCCGCTACCCCGCGCAGGTGCGGGCCCAGCCCAGCGGGCCGTGATACCGGGGCAGCTGGAGCGCCGGGCCCAAACCCGTTGTGGATGATGCCGTGGCCGATGCGGGTAAGGGGCAGGGCTGGAGGCTGCGGCCGCAGGAGCCTCACGGCTGACGGCAAGAGGCGGACAGTGCTGGAAATGGGGAGGGGGGCACGGGGCAGGGGGCTGCGAGGGGCTCAGAGATGGTGGCTCTGGGAAAGGCTACAGTTCCGGCATTCCTCCTCCGATGCAGGCTGGCTCATCCCCAGTGTTACGGTGGTGCCGCTGCTCCTCTCAGCAGCGCTCCTAGGGCTGTGCTGCACCTTCCCCTCCCTCTACAGGTAAGGGCAGTGCCGGGGGCAGGCGGGGGGGTCCAGCACCAAGCCTGGGCACCTTGCATGGGGCATTAGGGCACCTCAAGTCTGAGGGTAAATTCGATGCCCCTTCCTGCGTACCCAGCAACATGAAGCAGAAACTCTGGCCGCCCGTTCCAGAGCTGCACCATGCTCTGGGCAGTTTCCTCCAGGAAAGCAGCAAGCACGGCCAGCCGAGTGGGTGGGCAGGGCGACTCAGCTGCTCCCGGAGGCAGCTCGAAGGGCAGCCCCTACCCCGTCCACTCCATGTCGCCCCAGGCCATGCCTTCGACAAGCAGCCGCCGGAGGAGACCGTCCTGCCCTGCCTGCTGGAGGTGCTGCCCGGCCCGCAGCGTGAGGCTAGGACGAGAGTGGGCAGGACTGTCAGCTGACAGCTTTACATCCTGTGAGCGTTTTTGTATCTTCCCCTTATCTCTGAACTCTGGAATTGTTGCACTAGACCCAAGGAGTTGCACCACACTGTCCCTAACCAACTTGGTGGCAGGGAGGAAAATATAAGTTAGTTGTGACTGTGGCATGAGACCTCAGAGTCCTACTTGTCTGGTGGGTGTGAGGTGGAAGAGTGTTGGGTTTGCTCCCGTGAAAGCTCCAATACAGGCTGTTAAATAGCTGTAAGACAATATTTTCATATGTGAATGCAGGTAAATCTGGATCCAAAATTCAAAGCTACCCCACAAAGGCTGGGGGGGATCGCTACATTCCCAAACGCAGCACCATGCAGATGGAGATGGCAAATTTCCTCCTAACCAAAGAGAATGACCCTGCTGAGGATTCCCCTACAAAGAAGGTGAGCATTTTGCTAAGTTACAATTGCTTCAACAACCGCTACTCCTTCCTGCCCCTTTACAGAGCAGTGAACAATAGGTTCTATCAAGATGGCTGACAAGTCCCAGCCATCACTACTTGCAGCTCTGGGCTTCAGGAGCCTAGGATGAGACTGAAGCTGTAGAGACTGCCATGCACTCTAAGCCTATGCTGCTTCTGGTAGCAAAATTTAGCTTTTGACTCATGAGGCTTTAAAATGTAGCAAGCAACACAAACACAAAGCTGTGAGCCTATGCAAAGTGAAACTGCTGGTGATAGCTATTCTAGGACAATGTCTCCACAGGGAACACTTCTGGAATGTTTTACACTGTCTTCTGAAATCTGTTTGTGAAGCATTTGGTCGCTTTGTGGCTGTGGCTTTTCCCACTGGCCATGACACTGAATTTGCCATTGTGTGAAAATGTGAGCAGGACGATGTATGACAGTCTAAGGAAAAACTGCTTTGACCTGCCTCTGTGTGACTGACCCTTGCAGCACAGGCAAACATCTTCAGATTCTAAGAGAAGGGGACTTAGGTGTCTGTTTAAATTGCAGTGTGGGAATTGTTTTAAATGCATTGCACTGAGGGTGATTTGTCTCTGTAGGAGCAACAGAAAGCCTGGGCAGTGAATCTGAATGGTTTTGATGTAGAAGAGGCAAAAATCCTCCACCTCAGAGGAAAACCACAGAATGCTCCAGAAGGTGTGATACAGGCTCTGTGTGAGCTGAATCAGCAGGAGAGATCAGGTCAGGGGAACAGCAACACAGAGGCTCTGTGTGTGGTCACAGGAGAAATCAACTGGTTTCTGAGAGCTGTACAGGCTGGAGTCTCCTTTCTTAAGGTTCCTGAGGTCGAGGGAGGGCATAACAGTTACAGTGAATTTATTTAGGAGAGGTGCTATGACTGCCAGTTGGTCACCTGTTACAGGGCTTGCAAGGGTCTTCAGGGTGGAGAGAGAGACGAGAATCTTGACCTCATGTTCAGAAGGCTGGATTTATTATTTTATGATATATATTACATTATTACTATACTAAAAGAAATAGAAGGAAAGTTCTCAGAAGCTAGCTAAGCTAAGAATAGAAAAAGAATGAATAAACAAAGGGCTGTGTCTCAGCAGAGAGCGAGACCTAGCTCTGCCTTGAGTGGTCAGTAAATCCAAACATCCACCCGAGACCAATCACACATCCACCTGTTGCATTCCCCAGCAGCAGATAACCATTGTTTACCTTTTGTTGCTGAGGCCACAGCTTCTCAGAAGGGGGAAAAATCCTAAAGAAAGGATTTTTATGAAAAGATGTCAGTGACCTTTCACCTATACTGCAGGTTCCAAACCTTCATGAAGTCTGTAAGAGCATCAAACCCTCTGCTGTGCACTTTCTAGCTTAAACTGCAACTAAATATAATGGGATTCAAAAACCCAAGTGTTTGTCAAATTTGTTTCCATGAATGAGGAAATTGTAGCTCACCCCTGTTCAGCAGTTGATACTGCCAGTGATTTTAGTGCACTGCAGGCTTGTGAGTGTTTCTCTTAGGACTTTATTTTCACTCCAAGGGATTCCTAGTTGGGTGAGCAGCACTCAGCTGGGAGGAAACTAACTCAGGTTAACAAACCTGTTCCCCTGCACACAGGCTGTCAGAATAACCTGAAAGTGCTCTACAGTCAGAAAATGGCACCTGGATCCAGCAGGAAGAATAGCAGAAATATTCCCTCAAAGCCAGAACGGGTCTTGGATGCACCAGAGATGTTCAACGACTACTGTAAGTAGGCTACAGGGTCGAGTGCTGGGCATCCAGAACATTCTGCACTGGATTGCTGTTCCTAGGACAGTGTAACTGGGCTATCTGTATTATTTGGTGTACCCAGGCTAGCACAGACCCCTTCTGGAGTGTCCCTGTGTGGCCTTAGCGGGACAGTGGTCTAGGGCACAGTGTAGATGCCTTGGAGCAGGGTACCTGGCCCCAGCAGCTGGGCATAGTGACACTCAGAAGGCTGCCCCTCACCTGCATGTGTGTGTGTGCACATGTGCACCCACACCTGCTGCAGCAGCACGGGTGAAGGGCAGGGCTCTCTAGCCATCATGGTGTGACCTGCATTGCTCTTTCAAATTGTAGAACTGAATCTCATAGACTGGAGCTCCCAGAACTTCCTGGCAGTGGCTCTGGACAACACTGCTACACAGCGCTCTCATACCAGGACCTCAGTGCTGCCTCACCTGAGGATTTAGAGCTGCCTCCTGGCCTTTCCAGGCTAAGTGCAGGTGCTCAGGACTCTGAGGTTTCCTAGCTTCTTGGGAGAAGGTGTTTGCTTCATCTGGACTTCTTGGGGTTTCATTGGAGGAGCCAGGCACAGGCAAATTTCATCTCCACTGTGAGCTCTTCATTCTGCTTGTTCCCATGAAGCTCAAATGCCAACCTGAGCTCATCATTCCTCTGGTCCCCATAGACCATCACAGCCCTTCCATGGCCTCTCCAGAGAGGAGCAGCTGCACATCTTCAGAGCAGCAGTTGCCAGCCCACATCCCATCAGGGAGGGAAAGAGTTTCTGCCCTTGCTCTCCAAGCAGGTTCTGGTTAATGACCCTTTAAAGTGTTTTCCAGCAATGCTCTATCATGGGTAGATCTCAAGTGAGAATCAGGTAGAAAGGGTCGAGTTGCCTAGGAAGGGGGACCTTGAAAACAGAAAGATTCTCTGCCTGCTTTTCCTGTCCTTGCTGCAGATTTGGAGGGTGTTCTGGGCATTTTGCAGACAGCCTCTCTGTAGGGGTACAAGGGCAAGGTGGAAGATATTGCCTAACAAGTGGTCAGTGTTGGGTGCACTCTCCTCTTTCTTTGAATGAAGCCAAACTAGGACTCTGATAGTATATTGCAGATGTTTAAGACTGTCTGCCCTGCAAATCAAGCCGTGCCATTTGACGCTGGCAGGGGGCTATGTAGAAATCACGAGCGGGCTGGGGCTGCTGAGGAACGCGTCTCGAGCTGTTTGTTTTCCAGCATCAGTCTCATTACATGGTTATGACAATGGGAAGATGCCAGCAGCTCACATCCCAGGCAGCAGACAAAGAACTTAATGTTCAAACTTACTTTAAAAGTTTTTTGACCAATCACACAAAGCAAAAGCATATTGACAGTAGTTCTATCCAATCACTATAAGCACAGGTACCTTTGGTTAAAACAGTGCTTGTTTATTTTGAAGACAATACCTACCAGTAAGCCATAAAACACAATGCATTGAGCTCCATTATTAAGCTTCAACCTTCCCAATATCTTGCTAGATAAACTTTTCTGTACCTTGGAGATTTATTCTAGACCAGCATTAATACACAGACCATTGTTCTATTTGTCCTTGCTTTTCTGCAGTTTAAATAATTTTTCTGCTGACCTATCTCACGGCTGCTGCTTGGCTCTAATCACAGTTCTGCTGTATCTGAGACCTGCCTTTTGCAGCTTTCCCAAAACTCTCTAATTTTGTGGATTCCCTCAGAGGACTCAGTGTCAGAGCCTCTGGAGAAGCGTGGAGGGCAGGGCTCAGGCAGGCTGTGCCAGTGCAGGATTTGAACTCAAGGCACCAGGAAGCACCAAGGCTGCAGACAGGAACTCAACCCTTCTCATCTCCCTCCCTTGCCAGAGGGAGGCTCAGAGCAGCCATCTCACACCTCTCTAAACCAGTGGGGGCTCTGTCCTTACCAGGTTCCTCGGGCTCCTGGGGATTGTTCCCACAGCTCTCGGTGCCAGGCAAAGCTCCCTCTGCTGCAGCTCTGTCCACAGGCTCCCCTCCTGAGGACTCAGGGGCAACATTAATATTCCCCTTGAAAGAGGAACAGAAAGGAAGAAACCCTTCTCACCACTTAGACAAAACACCTGGTCCAACAACTCCATGGCTCACACACTTAATCCCTTCTTCCTAACAAGAACTCTGGGCCCCAAAGCCCTTCAACAGTCAGAAAAAATTGACTTCTCAAACACAGTCCAAAAGCTGTCAAAGCTGACAGTGACAGGGTTGAACATGGGGGTGACACTGAACACATGGAATGGCTGCTAAGGAAACCAATTGCTGCTCTGTTCTGTAAGGTTGCATGTCTGACAGCACTAACATCAGTCCTCATGCCACTAATTGCAATGGAAGTAGCACTGTCTTCTTTCTTCAGCCAACGCCCCAATCGGTGTAATGGTTTCAATGCCTCACCCAAGGCAAGTTGATGTAGAAATAAATTCAATGTACCTCATTTTGCAGGGCCCTAGGGTCTGAAATTGCTATTACAGTTTTCTTTATAATGATGGGCAAATCTTTTTTCTCTGTGTTTTCTCTTGATGGCTTTTTGAACGATAGGTGCTATCACAGTGAGTTGTCTGATGCTACATGGGCCACCTTTAATTTTTGAGGGAATGTCCTGCCAGGCTCTATCTCCACAAATGAGCCAATATTCTGTTGCTAATTGATGTGGGGACTCATCTAGGTCATCTACTCCTCAGCAGTTTCACCCTTAGGGGGCACTGGGGTAGTACAATTGCACCACAAACTGGAGTATCTGTCCTCAGGATGATGGGGAGTAATATTTAACTGTTGATCTCCCTGGTACTGAAACTCAGCACAAAATTCCATCACCAATGAACCAAGAATTCCAATTCTTGAGGTTCAGAAGGTGCTTTAAGAAGATCAGGGGCCCAGTGATGTCAGCTGGTTATGGGATTGGTCTCGTTGGCAGCCTCACACCAATATTTGTCACGATTGGGTATTGGCTGCTCCTTGGCTGGCACAGGCACACCGACCAGATGGGTTGCAAATGATTTGTCTGGGCTGAAATGGGTCAAACACATGGTGTCTGAGCCTGCTGACTTGGCTAAAGCAAGGCAAACATTCATTTTTGGTTGATCTACAGGCACGTATGCATGCAAAAGCAAGCAAGCAAAACCAACAAGTGCCAGTATATCATTTGATCAAGCTCCATGTTCCTGTTCAGCTGTTTTTTGGCAAAAGCTTCCCCATCTATTTCAGTTCTCAAGCAAATCTTTTAGCGCTTGTTCAGGGACTGGCCAACTATAGGGCACTAAACTGTCCCTCTAACCTTCAATTTTTACAAATTTGGATATCTTAGAATTCTTTGGAACACAATGGACACCACGCTTTTGCTGAAAGAGCTCTATGATACAAACCATTTTCCCAGTCCAAAAATCAACATCAAACTCTAGAATTGTAGCTTTCACAGGTTGAACGGGGAACGCCTGGCATGCACCGTAGCTTCTCCGTGCGGCTTATGTCTGCGTGCTCATTTCCCTGCTGGTGGAATTGTCGGTGTGCTCTTGTGTATGAGACGGTTTCACATCCTTCACCAGGACCCACGTAGGTCCGGCACCTGTGCAAATACAAGCATACCCTTTGCCCCAAGTGATTAGTGAAAATGGTCCTTCAATTTGTCCTAACTCAAGGTTTCTGATCAAAACTGAAGGATTTTCTTTCAATTTTTCCTGTGTGCTGTTTGAAAAGTGCCTAAAAATTGGAGGATTAGTTCCTGCAAATGAGCTATTAAAAACATAAAGACATATAAAGCTTTGCTCAACCTCATCTGGGGTGTTGCTTGGGCCACTCCCCATTTTCTTCTTGTAGAATGGTTTTAGAGTGTGGTGCGTCCTTTCAACAATTGCCTGACCTGGTTGGGAATAGGGAATTCCAAAATGTGGCGAACACTCCAGTCCATCAAAAATGTGGCCAATTTTTGAGCTGTGTATATGGGACCATTTGTCAGTTTTCATCTCGTGGGGGATCAGTTTGGCGAGCTTTGGGCCCAGTGACACTGACAAGGACAAAAGCAAAAGACGAGAGGCGCTCTCTCTTCCCGGGACCAAAGTCCCACAGCTTTAATGGAGAACAGCTCCAGGAGAGAAAGGGAGTGTCCAGGAAAGGAAAGAGGATGTCCAGGGGAGGCAAGAGAGTGTCCTCCTCGTGGCAGGAGACTGTAAATGCTCGGAGAGGGGGGCAGTAGAAAGGAACTACCATAGTTTAACATAATAAATCACCACACTGTAGTTTTCTGCATAAATTGCTGCACTTGTTGAAAACAAAATCCTGAAATCTCCCAAACACAACCGTGCAGTCCCAAATGACCACAGTGTGGGAGAAAAACCACTCAACCCCCCTGTATACCCAAGCACCAGGTGTCACAGGGAGTACCAATCCCTGCAACTAGAAAGTCCACAGACACACACCGGGAAGGGAATATCTCTTTATGAGGGGACAGAGAGCTCACTCTTCTCAACACAACACACACCATCCACCACATCGGCATCCACCCACATCATCTTCCTCAAACATTCACACACTGAAAGTACAACCACAATTACAACACACAGGAAAAACAGCAGCAATAAAACAGGATTTGCTCAATTCAGCCCCAGAATTCCTTGCAGGTCCTTATTGACACAGCAAATCCTTTCTGCCATCAGCCAGACCCAAGCCCAAACTGCACAGGCGTACGTTGTGCACAGGACATCTCTGTGTGACTTGTGAACAGCCCGTCCCCTGCATACGCCTTATGGGTTACTTTATACAGAGTTAAACGTTCCTTTCTCCACAGTGCCAGCAGTCTTGTCTGTCCCCCACGAGGAGCAGCCGAGAGCGGAGGTGCCTCCAGGAAAGGAATGTCCTGGCAGCGCCCAGAGACGTCCAGAGCCCGGATGTTCTTGCTGGAGCAGGGAAGCGTTCCTGCCGCGGTCAGCAAATGAGGTGTGGAATAGAACTCCCCACAGTTAAAGGTAGGAGGTGGTGTGTTTATTACAGCCAGGCACAGGAGGAGTTGTCTCCTAAAGACATGTGTGAAGAATCACTGGCTCTCTCTCTCATCTCTACTCATCTAAAATATCTTGCACATTCATATAAATCCCAAAAAACCTGACACATATTCATTAGATAACACTGCCTACCCTCCTTTGAATTAAAATGTATTATAATTGAGTCCAAAGTTCCTTCACATTTCTGCAGTCTTTCACTTCAAATGGGTTGGTGGGTTTTAAAGTGGGGAATGGTCTCCTTCTGATGAAGGCCAAGACGTCTTCCTCAATTTGACCTCTTTCCTTATGATCTGTTGGCAGGCTTTCACACCCCTTGGCTATAGCTGAAGTTTTGGGGCCCAGGTGCAGGCTACGGTCCTCTTCTTTGTCCCAAAGAAATCCGCATCCCATCCCGCTTCTTTAAACATAGTAAAGACAGGCAAGTGATATATTACCCTAGCCTTAACTACCTTATCTGATAAAAATTAGTTATCCCTTATTATTTCTTCTCTTCTTGCTATACTCTTTCCCCCTAACTAAATCTTGCTAAAATTTTAACTCTTCCAGTTCTTTTAAATCCTGGATTCATTGGCCTCATCTCACACACCAGCCATGTGTGAGCCAATGCTGTAACTGGGAAATTCCGCTCCTGAGCAGGAGATCCCAGGCCTGGTTCTGAGCTGGAAGGGTGAGAAGGATGAGATGCACGTGGTTTTGCTCCAGGGGATGTCCTGAAAGTGCACTGCCTACCTGCCCCTGCTGCCGAGCACCACGCTTCACCTCCTTCTCCTGCTCAGCAGATTTTTAGGAATCCAGGGCTTGGTATGTATTATTTGCTACTGCAACAAATAGAATGAATTTGCTTTGCAAGTCCAGTTTTTTCCTGGCTTATTTTCTGCATGGGTCTCCTCCTGAACCTGGGACAATGACCAGTAGGGACCTACAGGACACTCCTATTCTCTTGTCAGCAAATTCGGCGAAGTGATTTAAGTATCAAGAAGTCAATAAGTATCAATCAGTAAATCAAATCATTTGGGGGAATATTTAGCCTGTGAGTTTCAGCAAAGTATTGAATATGTCTTAGATCCATGGATACAAACTAGTAAGTGAGATTGCTGGGTGTGCACGTGTTAGGGAAGTGATTCCCCACACACCCAGTGCTGAGATCAAGGATTGCCTCTCTTCTAACCCTGAGCTGGCAGCAGGAATTGGGCCCTGCTTGGTAACGTTCATTTTGAAGACTTGTGTTGAGCAGGTAAGAATGGTGAAAATGAAATCTTGTCCAGCTGTTTTCCTTTGGTTTACCTGTTTGAGGGTTAAAATTGTGTGCTGCAGGTGTGCTGGGTGTGTGCAGAGCAGTGCAGCCCCAGAAACCCCTTGGCTTGCCCACAGGTTGTCATGCCTGGTTGCCAGCTGTGCCCAGCTGTGGCAGGAGAAGGAGCCCGCAGCGCAGTGGGCACCATGCCCTGCCCAGCCGGGGCTCTCTGGCACAGAGCAGCAGCAGCGCCAGCACCGTTCAACCCGCTCCTGCCTTGGCTTCCCAAGGCACACAGAAGCCTCTGGTAATCAGCACCGCCAGTGGCGTTCCCAGCTTGGAGCAGCTGCTGCTGGCGGGCAGATGCTGCCAGTTCAACTCCTTCCAAAGGGGAAGAGAGGCAGAGATGTACACGCACTGGGGCCCTGGGCATGTCCAATAAAGGTGCAAATATGTGGGGAGATTTGTTAGGAAACATTTCAGCTGTGATGCCAACAGTGGCTTCTCTCCTGGTTCTGTGTGTTCTGGACAAGTAATGCAATGGTTGGCTCTGACAATTAAGAAGCAGATGTTATGTGGATGTTCAAATGAGTAGTGATTATATTGTAATATATCCTCCCATAGTCCTCTTTCCCATCCCCCTTGTAACAGCCTGGGTAGTCAGGGCATTTGGGGAGGGCTGGCTTGTGACCAGCAGGCAGGGTGTAACAACGCCTGACCTCCAGTCGGGATGCAGGAAAGTAATATCCTCCAATGGATAGCAGAGAAAGAGTTGACTGGCAAAACTTTTGGAGGGGCTGAGGGTATAAAAGGCAGAGCATCCTTTTTGCAGATGAGCACATGGCTGCTAATCACAGAGACTCCCAATGATGCAACTTTTCCTTATTCAGTCCTTTGTGAAGGTTTACTAAACCTTTAAAATTTTAAAAGTGAGAGTCATTTCTCACACATGCAATGCTGTGGGCCATTATCTTGGTCTGGTTTCCTTTGCTTGTGTCCCATCTGAGTGCTCAGTTGGGGTACAGGCTGTAGGTGCTTGGGGCACTCCTGGAGTTCCTCTTGGATCCCCTGAACAAGAGGGTTTGGCCCATGAGGGGAATTTTTGGTGCTTTGTGACAGATGAGAATTTCCCAGGCTCTTTTGTGTTTTCTGTAGGGAAGGTTGGTTATTGCTTTGCATAAAGACCAACACAGAGCTGTCCCTTTGTGATGTCAGGGCATGGTTGCCACGTCGTCATAGTGGCATCAGAAGGTTGCCTTGGTGCATGGAAGGCCTGAGTGTCAGAGCAGCCCTAGGCCTTGCTCAGATCAGGAGAACCTTCCTGGTCAAAGCATCTGTCAGTAGGCAGCTGCCCACTGACAAGAGGCTTGTTTTTTTAGCGTTTAGAAAAATTGCAGAAATGCCAATAGTTAACCATCTGGCCACTGCAGCCTTTGCTGCATATGGCATTACTTATTCCATTTATTATTTCACAAATTTTGCACGTAAGTAGAGGCTTCCCTTCTGCTTAGGTTAGGGTGTATCCTAAGCTGGCTTTTGTATGTCTTCCTGCTCTTTCTTGGGGGCTGAGTTTCTGATTTTGAAACAGAAAGAGCATTAGGATGCCTCTGCTTTGGTAAAGCTCCTGTCAAGAGGTTCAGCTAAAAAGGGGGTGTCTGTAGCCACAGGGGCAGCATTTGCAGGGGAACCTGCAGGGCTTCCGTTCCCTGCACGGGAGAGTCTGTGGCAGCAGAGTCTGTCATTTCCTCAGGTTGCTGGGAGAAGCAAGACACCTTTGAAAATGTAGACTGGCAGACCTTCTTTAAGGCTTTCCAAAAACTCTGCAGTTGTTCCCAGAATTCAGAGAAAGCTTCTTTCTTTTTAAATTTTGTCATGAAAGGATTTGACTAACTTGACCTTTTACTAAATGCTAAAATAGTTGTTCCCTTTGAAAGGAAGTGCTGCTGTACTTTTCCACAATAGAACTGCGCCACCTCTGGGGGATTTTGGGGAAGCTTTTCTGGGCAACGGTTTCCTGCAAGTTAATCAGAATTAGTGCATGACACTGAGTGAAAAAAAAAAAAGAGTACCTGAAGGAGAAGATTTCAGAAGCTGTCTTATGTGTTTGGTAGAACAGGAGCATTGAGTGTTAAAAACACTTTGCATTTGCTTGATCATATTTGTATTCATTTCCTGGCTAAACTGGCTGCAGTGTAGGCAGGAACCAAGAATATTGTCCTGATCTCTTGCTGGCTGTGTGAATGAGATGTGTCTCCTGGAGGGATGTTGTGAAATGGGAAATCATCTCTGTTTGGGTTGACTTGTTCTGTGGGATTCAGCAGCCCAGGCAGTTTTCTGACAGCATCTGGTTCATTTTCCCTTCCGACTACAGGACACCTGAAGCGTGTATTCAGCAGCGCTGAAGATCCTGAGGTGAGTGAGAAAGGAACATTTCATGTTCCTGGTGTTTAAGACTTGTAGAGCAAGCTGAGAGCTTGGCCAGTAGCAGTAGACTGTAGAGGGCCAGCTAGGAAGGCCGAAAGAAAAACCATATTCATGCCTGTAACAAAAATAATAAAGGCAGAGATGGATATTTTTAAATTTCCTTCTCAGAGCTTGAAGAACTAAAAACCTAGTTTTGAAAAGAGAACGATGCTTGCAGAGAGCAGATAGGGAAAATTTAATGAAGAGCAATTTCCTGTACAGTTGAATTAGATCATTTTAATTTAGAGAGAGGGACTTAGAATCGTATTCCTATCAAACTTGATGATATCTACTTGGAACATGAGGTGGTAGAACAGGAAGGCCATCTTGCAATGGTGCCTGCTGTATCTGAAGTGCAATGGGCACCTTTGTGGCTGGGGAGCTGCGTGGGCCCAAAGGACGCAGGGCTGGCGGCCGTGAGCAGCTGAAGATGAGGCAGCGTGGGGCCAGAGGGCCAAGAAGGCCAAGGGCACGGTGGCTGTGCCAGCAGCAGTGGGGCAGCAGGAGCAGGGCAGGGAGTGTGGCCCTGTGCTGGGCAGCGCTGCGGCCACAGCTGGAGTGCTGTGTGCAGCTGTGGGCCCTGGGAAGCAGAAAGTCATGGAGGGGCTGCAGCATGGGCACAGAGGGACAGGGGAGCTGGGCAAGGGGTGCAGCACAAGGCCAGGGAGGAGGTGCTGAGGGAGCTTTAGCCTGGACAATGGGGGCTCATGAGGGACCTTCAGGCAGACTGCCATTGATCCCTGCCTTGGATCCATAGAGCCAATGCTCAGCACAAGGGCTGTTTCCCTGCCAAACATCCCTTCACTGCATCCAAGTGCTTTAGACACTGGTGTGGGTAACACTTTCATATTTTGTTTATTTGTTTGTTTGCTAGAAGGAGAAGCCTTGTGCAATTTCTCCTTCTCCAGGGAGCAAGGGAGCTTTTTTCTCAGTCTTTCCTACCCTTTTACAGCACTGGCAGAAATTCTGCTAGAATTTTAGTTTTCAAGGGGGCAGTTCTGGACAATGCAGTATTTTTGCACAAGAACACATAGTTTGGGGCAGGGATGTTGGTGCAGAACGAGCTGTTCTGGTGCCAGACCAGCCAGTAGGGCTTGCCCATCCTTTTCAAGTTAACGGCTCCCGTGTCTTTTGGCTGCCCAGGGAATCAGTGTGTGTTGTGTTTGGGAACTGAGTAGGAAATCAAGTCTCTTGCATTCCAGCTGGTGCTCAGAGATTAGAGGAGCTGGGAGGGGCTGGGCTGCATTTCTGATTCCAGCCACTTTAGCACCATCAGTGTGGGCGAGTCCAAGCGAAGAACTTGCCCGAGCACAGATGCACAAAGAGAGCCGTTCCCAGTGCAATGCTCTGGGTCTGATTGCATTCCATAAGGACCGACATGCTCCAGATTCCCCAAGACTGTGGGTTACTGAAGCAACAGGAGAGCAAGTTCAGGATGGCTGCTGGTTGGGGCACTGCTGCCGAGTGCTGATGTGTGTAGCGACAGAAAGGACAGGATTGATTCCGGGTGACCCCCACGTAGCGAATAATGTGCTTTCACTCTATGATTTAGAAGTTTAAACAAATGCTTTATTAAGCTATGTTATATTACACTAGTACTATATTAAAACTATACTAAAGAGATATTATACTAAAAACATACGAAAGCAAAACTCGTGACTGTCTCCACACCGCCTTTTATCTAATTATCTAATCAGTCTTAACAACTATCTCTAAAATCCAATTAACAAATCACTTTCAGTAAACAATCACTATAACACATTCTTCATGTACTAAAAACAAGAACAGCAAGTAGAGATAATAATTGTTTTCTCTCCTTCTATGAGTTTCTCACTACCTTCCCTTAAAAAAAACCTAGGAGAGAGAATTATATCTCTCTCCATTCAAAGAATGTAAATTCTACAGCACAGTAAAGAGAGATGATAAAAATGAGATCTGTCTATCTATCTATTTTAATCTTCCTGGCTCTGCTCCAAAGCAGTGGAAGATGCAAAGGCATCCCTTCAGGAGAGAAGTAGAGACAAGTTCCATTGACTGATCCTGAGCAGGCAGAGATGTTTCCCCCTCCAGAGATGGTTGTTTTTTCCCCTCATGTTTTCCTACTCCAGCCTTTTCTGACCTGAAGCCTTCATTTGTCCTTTAAATTTTTGCATGTCTTAAGGGAGTGGAACTATCCCATGCTGTAGCTGGGGTCTGGTGACTCTGGTCATACATGCCATGCCATACATGGCACATGGTTTCCTTCACTGGCATCCCCAGGGCTGTGTAAGTGCATTCGTTAATGGGGCCTTATGAGAAACTCTGTTACTGCTGGTCAGAATTCTCCGTTGACAAAAGAGGGAGAAGAAACACCTTGGTCTTCCTCCATATACTGAGATGGCCATAGAGGTTCTCTGACTTCCATCAGAGATCTTTGCATGCATCCTTATCTCCTGAATGACCCGGTTTTCTAACAAGAGTGTGGATGTCAGGAAGGAGGAATGCTGGTGCAGGCCTGAAGAGAAGGTGAATTCCAGAAGTGTCTCTCACAAGGAGTGAGCTCACCCAGGAAGCCCCTGCAGAGCCAGGATGGAGCTGTGGGACAGGGCGGGGAGTCAGTCACTACTGAAAGACAAACAGGACACGTCGGAAGCAGAGGGAGGCCCTCACCAGACCCTTGAGAAATGCCACCCCTTCCCTGTCAGCTGCCTGAGAGGCTGCTGGAGCTTCAGACCCAGATGGCCCCTGATTGTAGGGCCAGGGTAACTTTGGAATCTGTGCCTCCCCTCGGGCAGAGAAGGACCCAGGAGAGCAGCAGCACGGTGCTTTGGGAAGGTGTGAGCCCAGCAGTCTGTGAGTCTTGGCCCACAAAGGGCGTATGGGAAGTTGAAACCCATCTTCTCTTGCTTTCTGTGCAGGTGCTTCTAGAGAAAGAGCAGGAGCACACTGCCTCATCTGAGCTGCCATGCCAGACTCAGGGAGAGCTGTTCCCAGCCCGAGAGCAGGAAGAGCAGCTCAGGCAGCAGGTGGAAGAGCCACAGGAGAATGGCCAGGTGAGCCTGACTGGCCAGGGCACAGAGGGAAGGGCAGGGAGAGGGGCATCAACCAGAGCTCTTGGGACTGAGGAGGCCAGGAGTCCCACAGGCAATGGAAGCACAGAGCCTTGGAATCTGCAGAGATCAGCCCTGGGACAGGAGGTTTGCAATGGAGGCAGATGTGGGGAGGGAAGCAGAAAGAAGGGGCTGAATAAATGTGATTTTGAGGCTGCAGGAGGAAAAAAGCTGAGCCTGATGGCAGCTCTCAGTCCCTTGCTCTCCTTTTGTGTGTACAGAACATCAAGGCAGAGCCACAAGCAGAGCTGCCCGAAGCTCAGAGTGACATCATGGCAGTGAAGAGAAAGAACAAGGAAGACATGGGAAGAATTCAAGAGGACAATCTCCATCAGCAGAGGGGCAATCATCAAAACCATGTGAATGAAAGAGTGGCAGCCACTCCACTCATGAAATGTCCTCTCTTTTGTTTATTAGAGAACATGAAGGAACAGCTGGATGCAGAGCTTCAGACAGCTCACAGCATGATCAAGGCAAGGCATAAGCAGCTGGAGGAAGAAATGAAAATCATCAGAGAGAAACTTAATCACTTCCGTCAGTCTCTGCAAAACCAAGTGAGTGAAAGAAGGATGCAGCCACTGCAGTCACCAATCTGGTGGTTTCTGCCTTTCTTGCCTTTCCAGTGCAGAGCAGCAGGGAGTGGGGCCATGCCTCTGAGTGCCATGCTGCTGTAGTGTGTGTATCACAGTCACTCTGAAGGACATTTCCCAGTGTGCTGAATCTCAACATCTGCCCTGGACAGTGAAACTTGTCCTTTGGCCTTTTGGCCAGCAGTCATCCCAATTGATTCCTGCTGGCCTGTTCCTGCTCTCCTTTTTTCTTGAGGTGTTTTTACAGTGGAACTTGGTGACCCAGATGGAGGATTGAAACAAGCTGTTGTATCCCCTGTCAATCTGTTCTTTGCCTTTCCTCACAGTCGATGACTCCTGGCTGACAGGGACAAGCTGTAGTGTCTGACTGCTTTGTTCTGTTTGACTTGAGGTGCAAGTGTTGACATCTCACCGGGCAGCCTGCGAAGACTTGCAGGGAATGTGTGGCAATGAAGAACCCCAAGTTAGGAGTGAGGCACAGGAACAGTGCCCACCAGAAATGCTCCAGGTCCAGCACATCATGGGCTCTGAACCTGCTGCTGCAGCAGCATCACCTCGAGGAAGCCCTTCTGTGAAACCTGGGAACTCAGGCTCGGGCACATCCCGGGAACAGGAGATTGAGGAGGAGTACCTGGAGCTGCTGGGTACGTCTGGGGTGTTTCTTATCTGAGGGACAGTGTGTTGTGTGCAGGTGTCAGCAGAGCTGTACCCAATGCTCCTCCTGAGCTCGGTGTCACAGGGCCATTTAGGACTCCCCAGAGGCAGTGCTGTGCTCCGAGGCAGCGAGAGAGCTCTGGGTGTTCCTGCTGCCTCTGAGGGCACCTGGGACTGGCTTGGGTTTGCCTGAGCTTCCCTCTCTGCTAAAGGCTGAAGCAGGGATTGTTCTTGGATCAGCAGAAGGCTGTGACCTAGCAAATGATCTAGGCAAGTCCTGTGTGCTAGTGGCCAAACTGAACAGAATTTTTAGCTTCCTAAATTCTCCTTAGACTCCTGACTTGCAACCAGTCATCACAGCAAAAAAACTTCACAGAAATGGACTGACTTTGGAGTTTTGTCTTTTTGGTTGGGGATTTTTTTTTTGGGGGGGTGGGGTGGGATTGCTTTTCTGTTGTTCATTTTTGGTGGGGGTTTTTTGTTGTGTTTTTCTCCATCCTGAAGGAGCCCTTCTACCCCACGTTTTACTGATGTCATTTTTATGACTGTTACTGTTACCACTACTACATCTGCAGTTTATTTTCATGAGAATGGTATATTTTTGTCAATAAGAGAATGCTATCTTTTTGTCAATAAGAACTACTTTGAAAGAACATCAGGTTACAGGACAAATAGAGAGCACAAGGTATTTTCCATGTGCCGCCAAAGAAAAAACAGAGACTTTGATAACAAACTTTATTTAATCTTCTAGTTTTATGCTTATCAAGATGTGTCCAGGAGACACATCCAAGTGGCGTGATCAGATAAAACTGTACTGCAGGCATTTCTCAGGAGAGAGCCTCCAGCCCAGCCATGGTATATCCCTCAGATCCATGGCACTTTTCCATACCTGATTCCCACTCTTTCCCATTACTGTTAGAATCCTACCCATTGGCCCAGGCCCTGCTCAGATCAGTCTCTAGGAAAACACATCAAGCCCTTTGTGATTCTGCGGCACAACCCAATGAATCTGCTTCTTGCCCGTAACAGCTGCCAGTGCTGTGCTCTCAGATAAGAGACCTGGTGGGGCTGAGACCAGAGCCCAGTGAATTCTGTGTCTGCCATCACCTGTTGGGACAAAAAGGGCACTGATCTGTGCCTCGGTGTGGCTGATCTCAAAGCCCATCCTGTTGTGTCCTGAATGGGGGTAACAGCTTGTCTGGGGCTCAGGCTCACTCTGGCTTCTTCCCATCAGTGCCTGTCAGTGCTCACGCTTGGGCTTTGCCAGCCTTGTTGTGGTCGCTGCCCTGTCCCTGAGGGCTGGAGTGACTGCAGAGGCTGGAGCCTTCCTTAGCTGGGAGAGGGGCATCTTTGAGCTCAGCCTGCTCACAAACAGGTCAGAGTCCTGATGCCGAAAGCCCCGTCAGGATCGGTTACAGCTGGAGCTGCTCTGGTTTACAAATGGGAAGGCATTCCTTTGGCAAACTGCTGAAAGGTGGGGAAGATGTCCTCCTCTCCTGGGATTGTATGTCCCTGTGCTTTGTTTCCTGTCAAGAGAACTCTTCAAAAGACTGTACAAATCAGTCTCTGTGCTGGCCACCTGTGCTGCAGGGCTGTCTGCCTGGTTGTGGTTGTTGCTACCCAGCCGACCACAAAGGGCTCAGAGCTCCAGGCGCTGGGGCTGCCTTTTGTATCTCCTGGAAGCTGGGATCTCTACTTAAAAGTCAGCATCTTGCATTTTGTTTCCCTCAGGAAGAATGGTGAACACCACTGAAAATCCCCTGATGAAATACAGGCATCTGAATTATATTGGCAGCGGGTGAGTCCAACAGCAGTTACTCCTGCACAACGATGGGCCAGGTGTTTTTGGGGTGGAATGTCTATCCAGCGTGAAGTCAGGACAGCTGCAAAGATGATCACACACTGGGGATAGATTGTCCCATCTCTCAATGCTGCTCAGAATTTGTGAGTGGGCTCAGAAGGCATTGTCAGAGATGCCTTGCTACCGAGGTCTTGCCTGCATCAAGGAACAGGACCTGGAAGGTCTCCTTGTCTCTCAAGTGTGGGACAGCTCTGTGTTAATTTCTTTAGCATTTTTTGTGTATGTCTCAAAATCATACTGGCACACTAATGAAAAGAGAAGAAACTTGCTTGCCTGAAAGAGCAACCTATGCCCTATCAAAGCTGTGAGATAACAGTTGCCAGGAACAATTCTTTCCCCTGGTTTGAAGAGGGAAACACTCTGTGGTCAGGATAGGAACCACACTGTTTAGACAGTGAAACCCAAGAGGAAAGACTTGACTCCCTTTAGAAATTGGACCCCAGTGCTTCAGGAACAGGCCCAGTGCCCATGCACTTGAGAGGAAAATGCATCATCTCCCTTCTGGCAGAGCCCTCCTGCATCCTGCAGGTTTTGACACTACCAGCAGAGATCTCCTGTGTGGGCTGGCTTTCACTGCAAGATCTAAACAGTTTCTGCTTTCTCTGCTTCTGTTTTTTTTTCTAGGACTTTTGGAGATGTTTATAGAGCACTCGACAGTGCCACAGGAGGAGAGGTAAATGTCACCAGCCCCGGCAGGCTCTGCTGCACTCGAGGGCTTTCCCCTCTGGTATGAGCTGTGGCTGGAGCTTTGGGCAGAGCTGTGCTGAAAAGGCACAAGAAGCACAGACTGGTGCCAGCCCACAGAACACATTTGGGACTTTGTCCTCCTCAGCTGCCGGAAGGAAGGCACGGAGGGCAGCGGTTCCTTTCAGAGAAGGACGCACTCACTCGCTCTCCATTGCTAAAACAAAGGTGGTGCCTGCGAGCACCTCACTGCTCTTTGGGGCTACAGCTTCAGAGTCCTGAATTCTCATTTCTGGCTGCCAGCAAATCCATCTGAAAGTTACTGGTAGTTCCTTAGCCACCTGCAGTGCTGCACTTGGGAACTGCACGTAGGGAGAGATCTGCAAGGCGTCCTTGAAAGCCCTAAGCCCTGCCCATAGCCCAAGATTTATCCACAGAGTATTAAGTTCTGAGTCCCAAACAAAGCAGCAGAGAGTGTGGTCAGAGGTTTGTGGGTGATAACTGAGACACCGCTGTTACCAAGTGGTCAAGGCAAAATGTCAGTGACCCCATGTGTCCTGTAACTGGCTCCCCAGGGAGCAGAGAAATGGGCTGTTGGAATGTCAGTTCCTGATTACTGCAGTGCCTAATCACAAGGCAGTTTGGCACAGCTCAGCTGTGTCATTGCAAAATCACTTGCTCCACATGCCTTGTGGTCTCGTGCCACCAACCCCTCAAGTTACTGATTTTCAATGTCATTTTAGGTGGCAATAAAAAAAATAAATCTTCAAGGAGTGAGGAGGAAGGAGCTAACCTTTAATGAAATAATGATCATGAAGACGTATAGGAGTCCCAATGTTGTGAATTATTTAGACAGGTGAGAGGTCATGATCTTATCCCATGGATGTGTGTTTACATAAAGCAAACATGAGAGGTTAAAAACCCACTTTGGTCAGTGGCAGCAAGTAAAGCTGTTAATTTATATTTATTCATATTTCTCTACTCATCTCCAATGGATGAGAAGAGAGTGCATCTTGTCTGCATGAGTCTTCCCTGGCACACCTAGTTTGATAATTACTCCAAAATTATTCAAAACCTGGATCAGGTGTATCTTACTAACTCAATGGCCTCAAAGTTCACTGCCTCCACATTTATTTGGGATTGATTTTTTAAAGTTTCTTAAGTGCAGATGAACCATCCTAAAGTGGATTTCCCTTGGATTGTTGCCCCTCTTTGCCATTGCTATGCATGCCAGGAAGACTAGGTGCTTATTTCCAGAAACACCATGCCTGGCATGTTTTATATCTGGGCTGTTTCTAAACTGCACTTTTCATTTGCTGCCTATCTAAGACATCTCCTTTTTCACAGATGTGTCTTTCTCTATGAGACTGCACAGATTGCAAATAATGCACAGCCAAGAGGGAATGTCTATTCCTTTGATTCTGTCCTTGTCACAAAGGCATCTGGAAATAAGAAACCTGGAAGCAAAAAATCAACGTAGCCATGCATGTTCATCTCTACCCCCTTGTTTCCTTCTTTCAGCTACCTTCTGGGCGAGGAACTCTTGCTGGTTATAGAGTACATGGATGGAGGTGTCCTGAGCGACATCGTCAGCCAGACCTGCCTGTCTGAAGATGAGATGGCAGCCATCAGTCGGGAGGTCAGCAATCCCAGCTGTGTTTCCAAGGCCTTGGGCAGGATTGTCTGGGAAACAGGGGCTCAGAACAGGAGAGGTTTCCTGTGCCGAGCTTTGTTTCTGTGTTGCTGGTATGCTATGGGCAAGTAAAAGCATCTCAAGTGAAAGGCCTGCCAGTGCCCCTGCACTCCCTGTACTCAGTGCCAGTACTCTTATCTCCTGCTGTTGTATTCTCGCTCTGTCTCTTGTATTTGTAGTTGCTGTTCTCCACCTTGCCTCTCTAAATGTTTGCCTGGAGTCTGTCTTCACTGCATTCCTTGCCTGTAAAAGCAAAGGTGCTGGTGGCAGGATTTGAAACAAACAGCAAAGAAAGAAGAGAGAGACTCGTTTCTCTCAATGCTCAGCTAAAAAGGATAGGAGTGCAGCCAGAATGCTCTTTGCTTCTGAGCACATGCGCTGCAGCAGGAGTCATCCTGGCTGGTTGGCAGGGGACAGCCTACAACAGCAGGTGCTGTTGCTCTTTCAAAAGCTGACGTGCCTGTCCTCAGAAAGGTCCTGCTCTGCAACTGTTGGAGCAGCAAGCTCTTCCTCTCAGTGGCCATGACTGTTCTGCCATTACTCCCCATTCCCCTGGAGAGGGAATCTTTTAGATTCTTTGTTTCCTTTCTTGTGTGATGAAATCACATCACTCATTTTTGCCCTTCTGTTTCTGTTTTCTCGCTCAGTGCCTGCAAGGACTGGATTTTCTTCATGCAAACAATGTGATCCATCGAGACGTGAAGAGTGACAACATCCTTCTCAGAACGGACGGTTCTGTCAAACTGGGTCAGTATATTCTTGGTCAGGTGCAGCTTTCCAGGGATGTGGGTGTGGGGCTTCTTGGCGTGACTGCCAGCTCCCCAAAAATGGTGCTGGTGGCAGTGCAGGGACCCCTGCTGCGAGCTGAGGGCACAGTTGCAACGTGCACAGAGGTAGAAGGAGCCACAAGCAGTCAAGAGTGGCCTTGCTCTGTGTGGGTCCCTTCCAGAGGGAGGGAGTTACAAGTCTAAAGTTTCCAAAGAACAAAAGCCACTGCTAGAGGCAGTGTAAAACATGGGGGGATTTTTAAAGTCGCCAATGCCAGGAGATTCAACAGAGCAATTTCAAACTTCTACTGGGGAATTCTTTTGCTTGCTTTCCTAATTGCACAGAATTCAGATAAAACCAGTATTTTGTTTTCTCCTCAGCTGATTTTGGCCTCGCTACTCAGCTCACCCCTGAGCAGAGCAGACGGTGCTCGGTAACCGGGACTCCTTGGTGGATGGCGCCTGAAGTGGTGACAGGTCAACCATATGGCCCCAAAGTGGACATATGGTCTTTTGGAATTGTGGGAATTGAAATGATAGAACAAGAACCTCCTTACTTGGGCGAAAGTTCTGGCACGGTAAGGAGCAAATACTCACTGATCCCACGGTCTTTCTCACCTGTCCCATGTCCTGTGTGCCACTGGACAAAATCCCATTGCCATCTGCTGGAACTACTTCCACCAAGGTCCCCTCCTACAAATGTCCCTGCAACACATCAGCATCTGCTGTGCTTTTGGTTGCATCAGTGGGGGAACTCAAGCCTTACCACATGCAAACAAACTCCAAACAAACTCCATTCTCACTCAACACTTTCCTTTGGGTTAGTGGTTCCAGTTCTTTTGTCTGTGTAGATGGCCTTAATAACAGGGAAAAAGCATCTTAAAAGTGTTGTTATCTTTCCAGAAATGAAGGAAGGAAACCCAAACCCAACAAAGTTTCTAAAACCGTGGTCTTTAGAGAGGAACCTAACCCTGTGTGCAGTTTCCTCTCACTGGAAAATATGGGCATGAGGGTGTAATGCACAGAGTCTCTTCTGCTTCTTGTGCAGTGCTGCTGAAACACTCAGTGACCGTGTTTCTCTCCTAGCCCAAGCAACATTCTGCACGTCACCAAGGCAGAGCCTGGTGATGTGGAGAGCCTGCCAAAACCTCCTGTTTCTTTCCTGGCACTTTCTGGCATGGGCCTACCATTAATGCATTGACTTGAGCAGCCAAATGACTAGAGGGTGTCCATAGGGATGGAACCTCTCCTTCTTCTGACCTAGAAAATTTTTCTTTGGCTGCAAAAATGGGAAGCTGAAATTTTCAGACTGCTGAGAGACAGAGCTGCAAGTGGCTCCTGTGTGCCCAAGCAGGCATTTTCATCCCAATACATCCCAATAAGGCATCTTAATGTGTCTGTGTTGAAGAGGAGATTGTCAATGTTTGTTTCCCTGCCTGGGTATTAACTGATGGATTTCCTTTCTTTTCTTCCAATTCCCATTGTTTTCAAGAACAGCACAAAAAGCTTGATGAGTTTTGCTCTAGGGCACGTGCGCTTAAAGGACCAACTAGCACTGCAGAGATGCCTTTCATGTACTAACCCTTGAAATTAGTTAGTATAGCAAAGTCCCTCTTCCAAAAACCATCTCAAGCTGGCATGAATCCTCAGAGAAGCAAATGTCCTTTTGCTGATGTAGTTCCCACTAACTAGGTCAGGCAATGAAATCAGCTGCCAAGGCAAGATCTGCAGGATGGTGGAAAAGCTGTGGCTGCATCGGGGTTTGGGTTTTTGGTTGGTAAAGGAAAGTCATCTCTGGGTCTGTGCCAGGGCAGAAACTGCCACTGAAGAACAGAGGTTAAACAAAGGGATCTGGGAGAGCCTTAGAGATGTGAAAGCAGGAGGTGGAGCCTGGTGTCTCCTTTCTCTCCAGGCTACATACCTGATAGCCACAGTAGGGACTCCACAGCTGCGGCAGCCCAAGCTCCTCTCGGCTTTGCTGCGTGACTTCCTGAGCTGCTGCCTGCAGACAGACGAGGAGCAGCGCTGGTCTGCCAAGGAGCTCCTGCAGGTAAAATGTGAAGGGGCTGCAGGTGAAACAGGCTCTGAGGGATGGGCTCCTCCTCCACTCAAGCCCAAGGCAGCAGATGAGCCCCCTTCCTCCTCACCTCCACTCTTGCTGCTCTTCAAATGAAAATGGTGAGGAATCCTAGACTGGGCTGGGCTGGCAGGGCCCTGTAAATGTCCTCTGGTGCAAGTGTCCTGCAATGAGCAGGGACATCTTTAAAGAGATCGGGTTGCTCAGAGCCCGTTGCCACCGGAGCCGGAATGGTTGCAGGGATGGGGCACCTACAAGCTCTTGGGGCAAGCTGTGCCAGTGTGGCACCATGCTCTGAGTACACAAGTTCTTCCTTAGACCTACTCTGATAAGATGCCCTTAGTGTTTAAAAAGATTTGTCCATATCCTATTGTAACTGGCCCTGTTAAAAAAGATGTCCTGTATTTTCTTCAAAGCCACTGTGAAGTCTTGGAAAGTGGCAATAAAGTCTCCCTGGGGCCTGTCCTTCACAAAACTGAATAACTCCAGCTCCCTCTGCATTTCCTGTGAGGAGAGGTGCTCTGTCCTCTGACTGTGTCTGTTGCCCTCTCTTGTGATTTGGTGGAGTATTCAGTTTTATGTAATGGCAAAAGAATTGAAGTAGAGCAATGCAGGGTACAGAGACATGAAATGGTGGTGGAGGAACCCAAGGAAGCCAGTCCCAGCCTAGGGGTCAGAGATTTGGCTGTGGGCAGGAGGGGCTGTGGGGGGCTCACTCTGAGGGGCCCTGGTTTGTGCCCCCCAGCCCACCCTCAGAGGTTTCTGCCATGCAAACAGGGACAGCTGGGAGGGACTTGTCCCAGCCCCATCTGCTGCCTGGCACACTCAAGCAGACGGGAACTGTGCCAGGGTTACTGCCAGGTTGTGTGGCAGAGAGGGAACTGCAGGGCCCAGTGCCACTGGGCTGGCCCTACTGGGAAGGAAGGTGCCATCCAGCACATGAGGGGCAGGGCATGGAAAGGCAGACACTGCTTTCTGTCCCTGTGGCAATCAGCACAGTGCCTGTCTTTCAAAGAGAGGGACCAATGAGAGGTTTTGGAGTTTCCTGAAAAGAAGAAAAGCACCATTTCTAGAGCACTGGCAGGGCTAAAATCTCAGCAAGATGAAGACACCTGTATAAATGGATGAGTGGGATTCTGGGCCAGGTTTGCCTGTGATGGCAAAGTCTGCACATAAAGATGGAGGTGTAGACAGTCCCATTGTTCCTCTTCCTGCATCCTTCTAGGAGCAGGAGGAATCCTGTGAAGCACTGAGCTTGGAAAGTCATGGTTCATTGTTTTTTGTTGATCTGTTTTTTTTCCCTTTGGGCAGCATCCATTTGTAAGATTTGCTGAGCCTGCGTCCAGCCTGGTGCCACTGATTGTTTCAGTGAAGAAGAGGAAGGAGACAAGAATGTGATAATCACATCAGGACCATTTATTCCTCAATCAGTTTAGAGTAGGATTGTAGGGTAGGATTAGGATTAGGATTAGGATTAGGATTAGGATTAGATTAAGGATAAGGATAAGGATAAGGATAAGGATAAGGATAAGGATAAGGATAAGGATAAGGATAAGGATAAGGATAAGGATTAGGATAAGGATAAGGATAAGGATAAGGATAAGGATAAGGATAAGGATAAGGATAAGGATTAGGGTTAAGGTAAGGGTTAGGGTTAGAGTAGGATTGTCTAATAGGACTGCAGAGTAGGATTGAAAATCAATAAAGTTTCTGAAACCACAACTCACCTTGAAGATTCCCTTCCTTCTCACTCTGCGAATAAACTCGAGAATTCCTTCTGAATTGTCTGTTGTTTCTTAAAGGTGGAAAGTGAAACAGTGTCTTTGGCATGGTGTGAAAGTGGGGAAGGATGTTCTTCATTCATCCTCTCCAGACCACACTGCCTTTGGAATATGGCCCACTGGTCTGTTTTTGGCCATCTTTGGTACTTCTATTTTAGGCAGAAAGGGCAATGGCATTTGAAGGCAAAAGCACAGGAAGAATGGGGCAGCCCAAACATCTTATACAGATGCAGGCCTTCAGCTGTGACTGGAGAGCATTGGGGCTCCCTAAATGCAATAATCTCTTTGGCTGGAGGAGAGCCTTGCTCAAGTGAGAAAGCAGAAAGATCAGAGAGGGTGCTCGGGAAGGTCTCCTGTGGTGCAGAGCTGTCAGCGCCTGTGAGGTGAGAGCGGGCCCGGCCTTGCCCAGGCTGGAGCCCCAGCAGAGCCCCGGTAAAGGCCGGAGCAGCCTGAGCCCTAGCAGAGGCAGGCTGGAAGGAGGCCCTTGGAGCTGCAAGAGGCAGCAGCCGGGCCCTGGGTGCCTCTTGCTGGGAGCGGGCGAATCCTCTGCTCTCAGAGCCCAGGTGGCAGCTGGCTGCTGCCGAGGGGAAGCGCAGCCGTGCTGGGCACAGCCCGGCCTGGAGGCCATGGCCGTCTGGAGTGTGCCCAGGAGCAGAGAAAGGCCAAGGGCAGCTGCAGGCCGCTGGGCTGCCTGAGGATTCCTCCTCTTCTGCCGGCTGCCCTGCACCTCCTGGCAAAGGCCAGCAGTGTGTGCAGCACTCTGGGCACTGGGGCAGGGAGCCGGGCTGCTCGGCAGGCTGGAGCACAGGGCAGCTCCTTCAGGCCCTGCACTTGTGCCAGGGAAGCGAGGCCAGCGTGAGGCCGGGACAGCTTGGCAGGGCCCAACTGCAGGAGCCAGCGCCTAACGCAGCTCTGGGAGGAAGCGCCTGCAACCCTGCAGTTCTGCACTGAGCCAGAGCAAAGGTGTGAGATGCAGAGTGTTTGGCAGAAATATTCAGGCCCACCAGGCCAGCCTGCTTTGTGCTCTGTGGCACACAGCAAGCGCTGTGCAATGCAGCTCTGAGCTGCTGGGAGAGAGGCACATCAGGGATGTGCCTGAGGCTTGTGCTTGAGGAGTGAACTGATTTGGAAGGGGGCAGAAGGGTTTCAGCAGGCAATTTGCGTTTTCTTCATTAATTTCTGAAAGAAAGTCATAATGTGTTGCACACAGGTAGGGTTATTAGAAAAGAAAGGCCTTATAAAATCAGGCCTACCTATTGTTATGTTTGCCCAATTATCCCGTCATAAAAAAACCCCAAACAATATTAAAAGTAGTAGCAATTTTAATTGAATATTTAAAATATAAAAATATAAAATTGGATAGAATAGAATTTGATTAAAATAAGGGATAATTTGTTTCTAATAATAGCGCATAAGCAACAGATAACTGCGGGGTACGGAGTGCAGGCCTCTGGGACCCTTGCCACATCACATACAAGCTTGCCAAGTGAATATTCATCCTTATATACCATGTGTCAATGCCGTCTCCTCCCATTTTCGATTCTTCACACTTCTACCTCTACCCTCATCATCACCTTTACCATCCATATGCCACCACTTGGTTGGTGGTCGCACAAGTCTTTGGGGGTCATCTGATGAAGATTTTGTAGTCCTCCTCTGTGTCCTTTAATTAACCTTTGGGTTACACCAAGCCAATACAATGTAAGCCAAAACTAACATAATTACTACATCTGAGTATTGTGGAGAGTTTTGTCAAAGAGTGGCTTGAGGAGAGAGGACACAGCTGAATTAATTTGGTAAAGATGTCCTAACTAGGGACGAGGCCTTTTTGCAGGCAGGTGTCTGTTGGAAATTTAGCTGACTAGAGAATGGAAAAGTACAAGACTGTGGCTAATTCCAAATCTTGCACCTGCAAGATAACGTGTCCTTGGGCCTAGCTGAGTATGATAAAGAAATGGACAGCGAGACGTGAGAAGTAGAGAACGTAGGCCCAAAGGAATGAGGAAGAGCTGATGGTATAGTTTAACCAATAGATTGCTTGGCTTACAGAATATTCATAAGCTTATTATTTGCTGTATAAGTGTTTGATGCTTTCTTCAATAAACTGGACCTGTGATGAACCATCTGGTGTCCTGGTCTCCTTCCTTCGACAGAGTATCAAGGCAATAAATCCCTTATAATTAGCATTTTCCTGGGACACAACCAGAGAGTTCCTTCTTTGTTAATTTTTAGCAACCATTATCTCTTGCTTTCCTCCTGTTCCTGAACATCTGCGGGGGGGGGGGGGGGGGGGGGCATGGTGCCCCTCCTCTCCCTTTTTCTTCGGCATTACTAATTTTACCTGTTTTAATATTTACAAATATTAATTACTGTATCAATATTGATTCTTGTTTCAATTGTTATCAGCACGAATCATACCTATTTACCACACTGTGGTAAATTCCCAGCTGGCCTGTTCCATCTTCTACGTGCAGCCAGCTAACTTCCCATGGGAATAGTCATGAGTGCAGTTAGCACAAGCTATTGTGCTAAGAAAACTGTTTGCATCTGTAATAAACAAGAAACCTGTCCCATGAGCATCCACGAAAGAAAAATGTAATCACCTGAGTAACAGTGAGTCTTAAAAAGAGAGAGTCTTAACATGTACACACTAATACACCTTCTAAGCAATAAATTGTGTGGCAAGGAAACTACCAGCCAGTTGAAGTTGAACACAAGTCTGTGAAAACAGTATAAAAATGAGTTATGTGAATAAAGAATTGGCTTTTCCTGCATGAAGAAACTGAGTCCCGGCTGCTTTATTGACACAGCAATGTGGCTTCACTCAGCAAGAGCACCTGCAAGGGCGTATTGATGAAACACTGGTGTTTGATTCTCAGAATAGGAAGGAGAGGCATTTAGTCTAACAAACAGGGCATAGTCTTTTGAATTCCTTTAGCTTTAACAGGAGTGCTGAACCATGTATTCCCCCACTGCAGTGCTTACTGTGTGCAAGTGGCTATCTTGGCCTTGAGAATAAGGAGAGTGGTCCTGCTAAGAAGGTAGCTGAAATGCATTCAAAAGGAAGAAAGTGTTTTAGGAGGCTCTTGACCACCAAAGGAGAGTTTGAGGAATGGGAATATTTCCCAAATGACTGTGTCAGGAACTGGAGTCATGTCCCAGGCCTTGCCATATTTGATCCATGTTTGAGCAGGTTGACAAGACAATGAAGAAAAGTGTCTTGTTTAGCAGGTGGGACCATGACCCTTGAAAGAGAAACAATGGATTGGTCAATGGGTGAGCAGTCAAGCTTTGAAAGGAGAACAATGCACAATGCAGCCCTTGGTGGCAGGGAGTCATGGAGTCATCCTGAGCCATCATGGCCTCATCTCACACGCCAGGCATGTGTGAGCTGCTGCTCTAACTCCTGCTGTAAAATTCCACTCCTGAGCAGGAGATACAAGGCCTAGTTCTGGGCTGAAGGGTTGAGAAGGACGAGATGCACAGCGTTTTGATCCAGGGGATGTCCTGGAAGTGCACTGCCTACCTGCCCCTGCTGCCGAGCACCACGCTCCAACTCCTTCTCCTGTTCAGTGGATTTTTGGGAATCCAGAGGTCAGTATGTATTATATGCTACTGCAACTAATGGAATGAATTTGCTTTGCAAGCCCAGTTTTGTCCTGGGTTATTTTGTGCATGGGTCACCTGAACCTGTGACAATGACCAGCAGGGAGCCACAGGACACTCCTACTCTGATGTCAATAAATTCTGAGAAGTGACTGAAATATGTCAAAAAATTGGAGGTAATGTTTAGCCAGTAAGTTTCAGCGAAGTATTGAATATGTCTTAGTTCCATGGATACAAACTACTAGGTGAGATTGCTGGGTGTGCAGGGCTTAGGGAAGTGATTCCCTGTGCACCCAGCACTGAAATCAAGTAATGCCTCCTTTCTAACCCTGAGCTGGCAGCAGGGATCAGGCCTTGCTTGGTCACTTTCATTTTGACAACTTCTGTTAGCGACTAAGAAAGGTCCAAATGAAACCTCCTCCAGCTGTTTTCCTCTGGTTGATCTTTTTAGGCACCAAAGCTCTGTTCCACGGGTGGCCTGGGTGTGTGCAGAGCAATGCAGCCCCCACAAAGCCCTTGGTTTCCCCACGAGTTGCCAGTTTGACTGCTTCCAAAGGGGAAGAAAGGCAGAGATGTACATCCACAGGAGTCCTGGCCATGTCCAATAAAGGTGCAAATATGTGGGGAGATTTGTTAGCAATTATTTCAGCTGTTATGCCAAGCCAGTGCCTTCTCTCCTGCTTCTGTGCATTATAGGTGAGTAATGTAATAGTTGGCTCTCACAATTAAGAGATAGATATTATGTGGAGAGATATTATGTTCAAATGTAAAGTGCTGTTATTGTAATATGTCCTCCCATAGTCCTCTTTCTTATCCCCCTTGTAACAGTCTTGGTAGTCAGGGCATTTGGGGAGGGCTGGCTTGTGACCAGCAGGCGGGGTGTAACAAAAATTGACCTCCAATCAAGATGCAAGAAAGTAATCTCCACCACTGGACGGCAGAGAAAGAATTGACTGACAAAACATTGGGAGGGGCTAAAGGTAAAAAAGCAGAGTATCCCTTTTGTAGATGAGCATGTGGCTGCTAATTATGGAGACTTCCCAGTGCTGCAATCTTTCCTTTTACAGTCTTTTCTTAAGGTTTAATAAACCTTTAAAAACTTAAAGGTTGCCACCTTCTCGTAGTGACATCAGAAGGTTGCCTTGGTGCACGGAAGCCCTGAGTGCCAGAGCCCACTCCTATCTGCCTGACTGGGGTGTCCAGGGCACCTACACTGGAGCGCGGATACTTGCATGTATATACCTAGCTGCCCCTGTGGCTACAGACACCCCCTTTTTAGCTGAACGCCTTGACAGCAGCTTTACCAAACCAGTGGCATCCTAATGCTCTTTCTGTTTCAAAATCAGAAACTCAGTCACTAAGAAAGAGCAGGAAGACATACAAAAGCCAGGTAAGGATACACCCTAACCTAAGTAGAGAGGAAACATCTACTTACTTGTGAAATGTGTCATAAAATAGGCACCATAAGTAATGCCATAGGCAGAGAAAAGCAAAGGAGCAATTCACTCAATCATTTTAACACTGCCCTGCAAGTTTGCAGGCTGTGCTCACACAGTGGAAAAAGCAAGGCTCCTGTGAGTGTGCAACAGCCCACTGACAATTGCCTCAATCAGAGGGAATAGAATTAGAATGATTGTGAAGTATGTGAATGAGGCTAGTTGGCCAATGATGATGAAGAGGTGTCCTACTGGCTGGCTGCCTACTCAGGTTAGGATGAGGACATTGGCGACTAGGGTTCAGAATAGGATTTGTGATAGGGGGCAGAAGGGTATTGATCATAGTTTTGATGTATGTAGTAGTGGGGTGAGGAATACGACCAGGATTGAGGCGGCTAGAGCTAGTACGCCTCCTAGTTTGTTTGGGGTGGATCAGAGGATGGCGTAAGCAAATAGGAAATATCACTCGGGTTTGATGTGAGGAGGGGTGACTAGCGGGTTGGCTGGGGTGAAGTTTTCTGGGTCACCTAGGAGGCTGGGGGAGAATAGGGCTAGTGAGATGAGTAGGAAGAGCATTAGTACGAATCCTAGGATGTCTTTGATGGTGTAGTATGGGTGGAAGGGGATCTTGTCACAGTCTGTGGGAATGCCTAGCAGGTTGTTTGAGGCTGTTTCGTGGAGAAAGGTGAGATGGACGAGAGTAAGGCCTACGATGATGAAGGGAAGGAGGTAGTGGAGAGCGAAGAATCGGGTCAGTGTGGGGTTGTCGACAGAGAACCCTCCTCAGGCTCATTTGACTAGTGTTTGCCCGATGTAAGGGATGGCTGACAATAGGTTTGTGATTACAGTAGCTCCTCAGAATGATATTTGGCCTCATGGTAGGATGTATCCTACGAAGGCGGTTGCTATGAGGGTTAGGAGGAGGATGACTCCAATGTTTCAAGTTTCTTTGTTTAGGTATAAGCCGTAGTAGAGTCCTCAGCCGATGTGTGGGTAGATGCAGATGAAGAAGAAGGAGGCTCCGTTTGCGTGGAGGTTGCAGATGAGTCAGCCAAATTGTACGTCTCGGCATATGTGAGCGACAGAGGAGAAGGCTAGATGGGTATCTGCTGTGTAGTGCATAGCTAGCAGAAGACCTGTGACGAGTTGAGTAATTAAGCAAACGCCTACTAGAGACCCAAAGTTTCATCATGTTGAGATGTTTGATGGTCGATTAGGGCGTTGTTGATGATTTTGAGGATTTGGTGGTTTTTACGAAGGTTGAGGGCCATTGGTTATTTCTGTATGTGGCTACGAGGATGATGAGAATGGATAAGGCGAATGATCCTAAGTAAGCTTTGATTAGGCCTGAGTGGAGGTGGTGGCAGTTTTGGTTGCTGTAAGTTGTAGGCTGGCTAGCCCCTCTGGACCTACTGTTTTGTATCAGGAGAGGTCAATTAGGTGTGATGCGATGTTCTGTCCTCCTTTGAGGAAGTTGGTTATACTTAGGCGGTGGGATAGGGGGTTAAAGTATCCTAGGGATGTTGAGAAGTTTGTGAAGGGGGCTTGTTTTGTGAGGATGAGAAAGCTTTAGCTTGGACAACAGGAGCAGGAGCCTCGTGAGGGGCCTTCAGCATCTCCTCAGTGCATCCAAATATTTGAGCCACTTTTGGAAATGACTTTTCCCCCTTTTTTTTTCTTGGGTATATATATTTTTGTTTGTTTGTTTGTTTGTTTGTTTGCTTGGAGGAAGAGGCTGTTCATTTTCTTCTTCTCCCAGCTGAAGTTCTTTTCATCATTATTTTCTGCCCTTTTATAGCACTGGGACTGGGTCTGCTAGAATTTTAATTTCCAAGGTATCACTTCTGGAGAATGCAGAAGTTTTGCATGAGAACACATCATTCTGTGCAGGGACCTTGGTGCAGAAGGAACTGTTGTGGTTCCAGGCCAGCCAGTATGGCCTTATACATCACTTTGAGCTTAGTAGTGCCCATGCCTTTTTGCAGCCCAGGGAATCAGTGTGTGTTGTGTTTGGGAATTGAGCAGGAGGTCAACGCCCTTGCATTCCAGCTGCTCCTCAGAGGTCACAGGAGCTGGAAGGGGCTGGGCTGCATTTCTGATTCCAGCCAGTTTAGCTCCACCAGTGTGGTCGAGTCCAAGAGAAGAACTTGCCTGAGCACACATGCACAAAGAGTGCAATTCCCAGTGCAATGCTCTGGGTCTGATCCCTTTCTGTAAGGACCTACATGCTCCACATTCCCCAAGAGTGTGCTTTTTTGAAGCAACAGGAGAGCAATCTCAGGATTGTAGTTGAGTGTGGCACTGCTACCAAGTTCTGATATCTGTAGCAACAGAGAGGACAGTAAAGAGAGATTTCAGTAATGAAATCTATCTGTCTATCTATCTATCTATCTATCTATCTATCTATCTATCTATCTATCTATCTATCTATCTATCTATCATTTACATAATTGAATCTTCCTGGCTCTGGTCCAAGGCAGTTGGAGGTGCAAAGCTCACCTAAAGCATCCCTTTCTGGAGAGGATTTAAGACATGTTCCCTCGACCAATTCTGAGCAGGCGGAGATGTTTTCCCCTCCAGATATGGTGGTTTTTTTTCCCCTCAGAGTTGCTTCCCTCCTCCAGCCTCTTCTGCCCTCAACTCCCCAGTTAATTCTTTAAATTTCTGCCTGTCCTAGAGAGGTGCAACAATTCCATGTTTAGGTGGTGTTTGGTGACTCTGGTCACACATGCATTATGTGACACATGGTTTCCTTCACTGGCATCCCCAGGGCTGTGTAAGTGCATTCGTTCATGGGGCCTTAGGAGAGTCTTCTCTTTCCCTCAGCAGCAGCAGCAGGGAGCAGTGGCAGCGTCAGGACGAGGAGGAGGTGGCTGCCCTGGCCCTTTGCTCCCGGGCCCCAGGCCAGGAGGGCTCTGGCTGCAGCAGGGCGCTCTTTGGGCAGCCCCTGGCAGCCTCTGCACGGAGCACGGCACGCTGTCTCGTCCTGCTGGTGCCACTTTTCTTCAGCAATACCCTAGCTCCTCTTCACAAGGAAAAAACTCCAGCAATCTAAAAAGAGATCATTCAAGTACAGTTCTACCTGCCTTTGTATTGTAGTTCAGGGCATGTGATTTTTTGTCTATAATTTCATGATTTTTATGAAAACATGCATTCATATCTGCACATTTTTGTGGTTTTAATTATTCATATACCTAAACACTGTGTTTTAAACACTTGATTTAATTTTCAGGTAGTATATTTTAAAATGTCACAAAACAACACCTTTTGGGTAGTTTTTCTCACTCTTAAAAAAAACCCATAAGCCATTTTATTCTCTGTCTCTCCAAGTTGGTTCATATTGGTCTATTTTAAATCAGAGCTGCAATACTTTTATAGGATTTAGAGAGGTCCAATGAAATGCACACCAGTGATTCCTCTTGTGGAATATCATGGCCCTACCATAAAGCCTCTATTTACTTTTTTTTTCTCTCATTAGCTCAACTGCAAGCACATGTTTAGTTGCAAACTTACACAAGATGAGCAAAATCAAAATGATGTGATGGGCCTTTGGGAGCTCCTTGTTGATCTTTCTGCTTCTTCAGCTGAGCAAAGATCTGATCCAGGGAAAGAGATTGCACTTAGTGCTATACAACCATTTGGCTGGAACTCTGCTGATTTCTAGGAACAGCTGGAGGCCTCTATCTCCCCAGGATGTTTTGGCTGAGCCAAGCTTTGCTGGGTTTTGGCTGCAAATACCATTGCCCTTGCTTTCTTATATCCACAAGTACCATGGCTGGGCAAAAACTGCCACATGGGCCATCTTCCAAAGGCATTTTGGTCTGGAGTTTGTGAATGAACAAGAGCCTCATCCACTTCCAAAGCACATGAAAAAAATCATGAAAGAGAACCTCCCATCCTTAATGAACAACTGACAATTCACAAGTGGATCTAGAGCTTCTTTACGCAATGAAAAGGAAGGCAATCTTCCAATGGAGTTGTGCTTTCACGAGTTTTTCTTCTGACTCCCACTCCCAGCTGGCACTGGAAAAAGTCACATCTCTGCAAGCGTCAGTGTCTTCTGTCTGCCATCAGTTGTTTTGCTGCAACAATCAGAACAGGCATCAGGCTGGAGAGAGGCTCAGCTGATGCTAGCAACAGGAGCTGCCCCAAGGAGAAAAAAGACATGAACTTTTACCTCCCAAACCCATCTCCCCAGAGGCTCAAGCAGGATTCATCTGGTTCCCAGAAATACAAAGAAATAGGGCTGAGAAGACCCTTTGCAGCTATGTGTTCATGCCCAAGACTTTGCTGATGCCATTTGGGTTTTGCCTTTTTTCTTTTCTGTCTTTTCTGTATTCCTTGCACATCAATTTAGAGCTCTGTAGGCTACTCGATTTGTGACTACTTTTCCCAGTCCTCTTCTATGGATTTTGCCGAAGCAGTAAGACAAATTTCCAGAGCGCCAAGCGCCAGGGGGTAGAAGGCCCCAGTGGTATCCTGGTTCTTCCTGGGACAGACCCCTGCAGGGAGCTGGTGGACTCACCATCCATGCAAGCCTTTAAAAGAAGACTGGATGGGGCACTCGGTGCCGTGCTTTAGTTGAGGTATTAGGCCATAGTTTGGACTCGATAATTTTTAAAGTGTCTGTCTTCTAAGCCAGTGATTCCGTGATTCTGTGACTGACGCAGCATTTCCTGCAGCCCGGGAAAGGGCTGTGGGGGCCCTTGGCCAAGGACGGGGATCAGGGCTCATGGCAAAGAAGAAAAGGGCTCAAGGCGAAGGCTGACAGGGCAGAGCTGCCCCAGCCCGGCCCAGAGCGAGCCTCACGTCCTCCTCCTCACCCTGCGCCCTCTGCGCTGCCCTTTGCGGCGCCGGCGGCTCCTCTCGCTGCAGGGCTCCAGGGCGTGCTGGGGGCCGGGCCTCTCGTCTTCGGGAAGCGCCGGAGCCTCGGAGGCGAGCGGCTGCTGCTGTGGCCGGCAGGGGAGAGCTGCGGCTGCAGCCCTGGGCACGGCGAGCTGCCGCTATGGCCGGCTCCTGCCGCGGCTCCTGCCTCTGCTCCGGCCTCTGCTTCTGCCCTGTGCGCATAGATACGGCCGAGGGCTGGCCGGCAGCTCCCTGCCGCTCCGCAGCGGGCCCGGCCGGGCTGCTGCTCTCTGCGGCCTCTGCCCGCCGCTGCCGGCCCCGCCGCGCTCCCGCCTGCCTCTGCCGCAGCCGGGCCCACACGGGAGGCAGCACATTGCGGCCGGCTCGGAAAAGCCCTGCCCGCAAACCGCCCACCACAGCCTTGGCTGCAGGGCACAGGCTGCCGGCGTCCTCGCAGCTGCGAGCCGGCCCGGGTCGCCTGCCGGCCTCGGCCACAGCTCCCGCCTGTGTCTCCATGGCCGCGGCTGCTCGGCACAGCGGGCTGAGCACAGCCAGGGCCAGCAGCAGCTCCTCACGGGCCCAGGCTCCAGGCACTCCGAGCCCGCCCAACCCCGAATTCCAGCCCTGAGGGGCTTGGCATCCCAATGCATCCCCTGGGGACAGCAGGGTCGGCCGCTGAGCTCAGCCCATGGTGACACCACCAAGTGACCGATGGAAAATTCACCAAATCCTCATCAGAGACAAGGGAAAACTGCCATGGTGCCTGACACCCTGAAGCAACTGCCAATTCCAGATCACTCCATCCATGTACGAAGAGGCTTTTGCATTAAAGCAGAATAGACTTAGCAAAAAGGAGGGCAGGAACAAACATCAAAGTTATTTGGACTCATTCTTCTTGTGTCTGTTAGAAAGGCCAAGAAAATGCACTCCTTGCTCTTCTGACACAGCTCTCTCTGTTCACGATGTGCGGGCAGGGAGTGCTGATGATGTGCAGGAGCTGATGCAAGGGACAGGGACAAGGATGCAGCAGGCACAGTGCCAAGCTGACAGAGGGATGATCTCTGGCAGTGGCACTGAAGGACTTTCTGAATCAGTGGGAACAGCCTAAAAGGATCAAAGATCTCCTCCAGGGTTACCCACCAGCAACATTATTAGAATTTATTACAAAACTGCAATTCCAGAAACTGAGATTGAAAACACCTGCTGTTGAAAGAGTCCAGAGACAACTAAAACGTTGGGAGTGCAGTAAACATGGTTTAGGGTGTCATCCCTGGATATGTATTGTTTGCACACTTTGCTTTAACTCATGGTGGAGAGTAACTAAGAGGGAAGAGAAGGAGAAACAATTGATTTGCTTGCTTTGCTATAGTTATGTATTTAGACAGCTATGTATAGAACGCATTGCTAGTGATTTTTTTTAGATACCAATGAGACTGGGAGACGGGACCCTTCCAGGAGCAATTGGATTAATAGAGAACTTAGATCAATTGGTTCTTGCCATATTGGCTGTAGCACAAATAAGAGAATGAGCAATTTATAATATTATAGACCAGTGTCTCATAATCAATAGTTGTTGTGGAGAAGAAGTCTATATATCACATCATAAGCGCATTCCAGGGGCATATTGGCCTGGCGAGTGTGCCTATTGGAGGCTGCGATTTAATGCACTTCTTGCACTTGAAGTAGAAAATATTTAGTGAAATCTTATTGTGGTTGACACATCCCTGAAATTTTGGAAAATACAGGTTTATGGTATTCCAGCCTAACCTTTCCCCTGTTCTTGTCGTTTTAATTATTTCTTCTTAACCAGCCAGAACTGAGAAATGGCATTTAAGAGGGGACAAGCAAACTGTGGGGCTATGGGTACCAGAGAAACTAAAAACACCAGTGACTAGATCCCTAGATATTACCTTTGCTACTGAGAAGACTAGCATCTCGGCCCTTGGTTGCAACCCAAGGGGCCTTGAGAAAGGTAGAAAGGTAGATTTCCTAAAGAAATCTATTATTTTATTTTCACTGTGATCATTCTGGTACCCTGGACGGTTGGCCAAAGCCAGAGAGCCACACCTGACAGAGTTTCATCAATAAAAAAGCAAACAGGGCAAAAACCAAGTCCCAGCAATTTCAATATTTCTGACTATTGCAATCACCCTATGAAGATTAAGGACAAGATGGGATCTGTGTTTGTGACACACCCATATGTTAGTTCTGCTTGCTACAATCACAACCACTTTATAGATGTTTGTGTTAAAGAAAGAAAGATGCATTGGGTAGGGAAAAATTTAAACTATAATGGATGAGCTCCTCATCCCCATGGTAATCAGATTTGCCCCCAGTATGAAAAGTTCTTTTGTTTTGAAAGAAATGATAATTGAAATGATCCAAGTATAAGCATGGGAAACCAGGCACTAAGAGAAAAATTGAAAGAGAAAATAAAAGAAGAGAAAGAAACAAAGGAGAATAGAGGAAAGAACAAGAGAAAAGTGTCAAAAGAATTGGCTGAATTGTATAAATAACTTAAACAGCACTACAAAGATTGGAACCTGCCAGCCTCGAATAAGAATCTGTTTGTGAGGTTGATGGAAGAGATTGCTACAGAATTGGGATTATCCAACTGTTGGATTTGTGGAGGTCTAAAAATAGCTGAAAAGATGGCTGTGGAAAAGTGAGAGCTTAGCTCCAGAACAATTTTTAAAATGGAACCATAGCCAAATTTCTAGAACATTGAAGAGACTTGAAAGATAGATTCTAAGCTATCAAGTAATTGAAATCATTTGTATAACTCAAGAAGGAAGAAAATGTAATAAAGTAGTGGGGCATACTCCTTGTAAATCCACATTGGTGGTCAATATGGATAATTGTTCAAAAGTTTGGTGACCTGAAACCCCTGTTGGATATTAGAGACCAATAAAAAATAAACTGTGAATGGGATGAACAGATTGATTTATGCTGGTACAGAAGTCCTGGAGCTAACCCCTACCAATCTATCAATGGCTCAGGATTGGTCATGGGGATATAGGACCCTAATTTGCCTGTTGAATCGAGTGATAGGGCCCCAAGTAGTAGTGGAAGTGGTGTCAAATCACACCACTGGTGCCTTAAAAATGTTGGCCAGGCAATATACACAAATGCGGGCATTTGTGTACCAAAACAGGATTGCCCTAGACTATCTGTTAGCAGAAGAAGGAAGAGTTTGTGGGAGATTTAACAAATTTTACTGCTGTATAGAAATTGAAGATTATGGAGAAGCTATCACCGAACCTGTGGAGGAAATTAAAAGGGTGGCTCATGTGCCAGTACAAAAGTGGAATTCAATCTAGAAAGCAGATTGGTGAGATAACCTCTTTGGAGGTGTTTGGTAGAAAAAGTTAGAGTTCATGTTGTTTTGTTCAATTTTGAGACTTTTGTTTCTGCCTTGTATGATTCCATGTTTTATTAGGCTAATTCACTCAGTGATTCAGGAGATGCAGATTACAATAATATCTCTAGATTCAGAATCAGTAGAAAGAGGAAAACCAAAATCTGTGATGGTACTAACAGCTGAATCAACCCGTGTTAAATAATAAGGACCTTAACAGATTGAAATAGCCCAGGAAATGCTAACCAAATTTGAAAAAAAGTGTGGAAAATTAGAGGCAGCAACAGAAATGCATGAGAAATTTGAAGCTGAAAAGAGACAACAAGAAAATCAAAATTCTGAGGAATATAAAGGATATCAGGGCATAGATTTTTAATAAAGCACAGATCATAATGATCAAGAAGAGAAATGGGGGATTTGTGGTAAATAGGTATGATTCATGCTGATAAAAATTGAAACAGGTATCAATATTAATACAGTAATTAATATTTGTGGATAATAAAACAGTTAAAAATTGTAATGCCAAAGAAGAAAGGGAGAAGAGGGGCTCCACCCCCCCTCCCTGCAGATGTTCAGGAACAGGAGGAAAGCAAGAGATAACAGTTGCTAAAAATTAACACAGAAGGGACACTCTGGTTGGGTCCCAGAAAAATGTTAATTATAAGGGATTTATTGCCTTGATATGTAGATGTAGTGATATGTTAGTCTTAGCTTACATTGTACTGGTTTGGTGGCGCATGTGTAACCCAAAGGTGAATTAAAAGACACACAGTGTTGGAAAAGAAATGAAATTTAGCAAAATATTTAATTATAGTGAGTTGTGTGTGAACTGGTTTGTTAAAAAGTAGTTTTGTAGCCGTTGAAAAGTGTGTTGAGTTTTGTGTGTAACCTAGGAGGTAGTCTTAGGGATTTAATAAATAATTAAACTAGTGCAGGAAAGTAAGAATGCTAACCTGTCTGGAGGCAGCACACAATGCTCTTAGAATAAGATAAGCAGAGGATTAATGATCTTGTTTGTGAACCAAGGAATGTATCACAAGGGGTCTGTGACCAGGCAAGGGGAACGGGGAAACTGTTTCTTGGAGACTTTGTTGTGAATTGCATGTATAAGAGGGATGAGAGGGAGACTTTGTTGTGAATTGCATGTATAAGAGCACCCATACGTGAATTTGGGGGGCTTGGATTTTGGGACGTGAGTCCCCCAGTTCCCCGGGCCCTTAATAAAGCACCCACAAAACTTATCCGAGTTTTGTGTCATTTATCAATCGGGCAACAACAGGAAGACTACGAAATCTTCATCAGACGACCTCCAAAAGACTTGTGCGACCACCAAACTGAGTGGTGGTGCATGCGCGGTAAAGGTGGTAATGAGGGTGGAGATAGAAATATGACAAACCAAAAATGGGAGGAGATGGTATTAACACATGGCATGTAAGGGGGTAATTTTCACTTGGCAAGCTCATATGTGAGGTGGCACGGTTCCAAGAGCCCTTCACTCTGTACCCCACATTTTTTTTTGCTTATGCGCTATTATTTGAACCAAATTATCCCTTATTTATATATTTCCTCAGCTATTCAATTAAAATTGCTGCTATATCAAATATTGTTTGGGATTTTTTTATGATGGGAATATTGGGCAAACATAACACAGACAGCCAAAAAAGCTCCTTGTGGGCAGAGCTGGCAGCATCGGACCCCCAAATTGTGTCCAGTGCTGCCTTGTGTAGCCCAAAATCGCCAGTAGAGGCACTGGATGTTTGTGCACTGGGATGCTTTAGAACCATGGCTGAAATTTAGGAACCCCGGCCCTAATTACAATGTCTCCTTAATGGTCTGCAGCACCCAGAGCAGAACTGGGGCATTGGCCCAATCAGCTCCAATTTTGCCCCATTTTGCCCTCCCAAGGCACTGCTTCCAGCCTGGGCTGCCCCTGTGCTCCAGCTGCAGCTGTAGAGCCCTCAGAGCTGCGGCTCTGCTCTCCTTCTCCTCCTCCCCCTGTGGCTTCTGTGTAGGGACCAGCAGTGGCCCAGGAAGAGCAGGAACTCCAAACGTGCTCTGGAGCCCCCTGAGGAGCCCTGGCAGAGTCAGCACCGAGTACCAGCTTTCCTCAACGTGCCAGGGTAATTCAACATTTCCAGAGTGGCTGTGCCAGGGCTGAAGGAAGAAAACGGAGTGAAAGGCTGAGGGTTTGCAGGAATTGCGGTGTAAAGCCACTAGAGGGGCTGCTGTGGACCCAAGACCTGCCTGGGGTCAGGTGCTGCCTTCCTTCCATTCAGGATCAGGGAGAGCAGTTGCAGGTGTTGCACAGGGCATGTGCCTGGCCCTGGGACACTGCTACGCTGCCAGTGGGCACTGGGATCCAACCTGCTGCCTTGGTGGCTTCTGCCCGCTGCCGGTGGTGGTGCCGGGAGCGATTGGTGCCCGTGAGTTTGCAAAAGGAGCGATTTCCCTTCCTCCCTCCCGTCCGAGGCCGCCATGGCCCCTGAGGGGATGGAGCTGGACCAGGGCGCCCCCTGCTGGCCGGGAGTGCTCCCTGCAGCGCCCCCTGATGGCCGCAGTTAGAACTGCCACAAAAACCAACAGCCCTGAGCGGCAGGGAAAGTTCTGGGTTTTTGTTGTTTGTTCTGTTCTGGTTTATAAATTTCCCAATAAAGACCTGTTATTCCTTTTCCTACACTTTGGCCTGGAAGCCCCACCATTTTTGAAATTAGAAAACATTTTTGACATGGGTCTTCATTCTATTCCAGGAACATTCCCACTTTCTTGGCACATATTGCTTATAAACGAGATGTCAGCTCCTGAGCTGCAATGTGGATGGGACAGACACCTATAGGGAAGACAGGATCAGGGACTTGGCCACGTCATGCTCTGCCCTTTAAGCCACTTGGGCCACCAAGGGCCCTCTCCCCAGATGGCACTTCTGCTCACACAGTCACTCAGGAGCTGGCTTTGGCAGAGTGTCACACTGTCCCCAGTGTGCCATGGCTGACAGACTGATGGACAGACGGGGCCCTGTCTCACCAAAAGCAAGGCCTGACCCACCCCTGCCACACACAGGTGTTCCAAAATGTCTCCAGACATCACACTTTTCCTGTTTCTGACACCCCACCATGTGCCATGGTCTGATCCCAACTGCTCTGGCAAAGGGGCAGGCTCCAGAACCCTCACAGGGCCTTCATGGCATCATTGTGGGATGATCACGGGAGAGAAGGGGTTTGGGAGGGGAGAAGAGGAGGGGAGAAGAGAATCCCAAGCCTTCTGAAGGCTGCTTTGGCCATCAGAGCGAGGAAGATCCAAGGCCACACCAGGTTACTCTGGGGTGTGAAACATGCTGGGAGGAGTGTTCAGGGTTTCTTACTTGTTGGGGGCTCTCCTGGGAAATTGTTCTTTTTGTGACTCTTTGGACTCTGAAACTTGTTGCTGTTGCTGGTGGTTTCATTCTCTCTTGTTGCTGTTTCAGGAAACTGTTCTTCTCTCAGTCCTTTGGGATCTTTCTCCCTTCACAACAAGGTTGAGGAGCAATTTTTTAGTGGCAGCACACACAAGAGTGGGTGCCCATGGGTGGGCACACCCAGTGCCCCCCAGTGTCACAGCACATTCCCGTAGATGTCACCAGGTTCCTGTGGTCGCCCCTGGGGTCCCCGCAGCTCCGTGTAGGTCACCTGGGGATCCTGGAGGGTGGTGGCACGGGGGGACACTGCGAGAGACACGGGCTGTGGGATCTGGGTGGGGTGACACTCGTGGGTGAGGTGTCCCTCTGTGTGTGTCCCCACCGTACTCACCCCCTGCTCTCTTGGTGACCATGATGTAGGTGTACAGCACCTCCCCCTCCTCTGGGGGGGCCGGGGGATCTGGGGGGACCCTGAAAGAGCAAAGGGGATGTGGGGGAAGAAATGGGAGGTCATGGCGGTTGGGGTAAAAGGGGAGAGTGTGGGTTGAGCCCCCATTCACCTTTCCTGCTGCTTCCTGGCAGTTGCAGAGGAAAGAGGGGAGGGGTGACTGTGGGATCTGAGGGCTATGACCCCTCTCAGGAATCCTGAACAGCCAAGGGGCCCTCAATTTCCCACAGGACCCCCAAGCATCCCTGAGGTCCCCCAGAATTCATGAACATCCCCAGTGCCCCTGACCAACTCAGCCTCAAGAACCCAAAGCCCGGCAGAGACAGAGACACCCAAACACCCCCAAGGGAACCCCCAACATCCCTGCAGGACCCTCCAGCACCTCCCCAAACCCTAAAGGACCCCCAGACAAGGTCACAATTCTGGGGATGTGGGTGCTAATTGCTCCCCAACTCTACAGCTCCCTGGGACCCCTGTCTCCCCATTGTCATCCACCCATATGGTGCCACTGGTGCCAGGTCACAATGACACCCACAAGCAGGTGCAGGAACAAAAGGGCCCAACCAACCCCTGCAGCCACTGCAAGAAACAGAGGGGGACACGGTGTCAGGGTTACCCATCATTCCAGGGGTCCTGCACTCCCTAGTGACCCTGTGTGTCGCCACCTGTGTCCCTGTGTCCCCATGTTTTCACTGTCAGTGCCAGCTCAGGGCTGAGTGCCCAGAACACACGGTGCCCGTCCTGTCCCAGCTGGTTGGTGGCCATGTACTGGTAGGTGCCCAAATGTCCCACATTGATGGCTCTGAGCTCCAGGAGGGGACCCCAGCCAACCTCCTGCCCATTGTGCAGTCAGGTGAAGGTGACAGGGGCTGAACCCACCTGCACCTAGCAGCGCAGGGTCATGGGGTCACCTGCACACACCTGGTGTGACAGGGGACTGGGGGTGATGGTGGCAATGACCACGGGCACTGTGGGGACACAGACAGGGCTGAGGGCACAGGGAGGGGCTGGCAGCCGGTGTGGGTGGGTACGGACAGGGGGGGATGGGTGTGATGGGGGATGTCGGGGATGAGGTCACACCATGGAGGGGTGAGAGGACACAGGGCAGAGGTGGGGGGACACAAGCAAGGTGTCCGGGGGCCATGGAGGTGCCCAGGCAGGAGACCCAAGGGGTCTCTTGGTGCTCCCTGTACCCATCCTAGCACTCATTGCGCACCGTGACGCAGAGCCGGGCACTGCTCTTCCACATGGCCTCCCCTTGGAGAGCGCCTGGCAGCTGTAATTCCCCGAGTGGGAGACCCCCACAGCGGGCGAAGACCCTTGCAGGCCCCCCACCACTTGCCCGTCTTGGTAGAACACGTGCAGGAGGGGAGCTCAGGGTTGCAGGGGCCCGGGGGTGCTGAGGCAGCTGAGAGTGAGGGGGGAACCTACGGTGAGATCAGGGGGACCTTCCAGCACTTGCACCATGAAGAGCTCAGGGAAGGAGAGGGGAGGGAGATTTGTGACCCCAAGTTCCTTGGAAGGGGCTGGAGGTGTCAGGGTGGCAGCTCTGGGATGCTCACCATGCACTGTCACTGTCACCAGCGCAGACTCCTTCCACACCCAGTATTCCACCTGGCCTTTGCAGCTGTAGTGGCCACTGTGGTTCAGCTGCAGAGGGGACAGGGACAGCTCGGTGCTATTGGAGAACACCTCCAGATCTGTCTCCTTTTGGTAGAAGGACACCAAGGTGACCGTGTTGTTCCACCAGCCCTGGCAGCACAGTGTCACTGTGTCCCCCTCCAGTAGCGCCTGCCCCAGTGCCTGCAGTACCAGCCAGTCTCGGAGACAGAGAGGATTCATCACATCACATCACATGACAGGGATCTGGAGGGTCCTGGTGAAATTGAGACCCCCACTGGGTTGCACTCAGTGCACCAGAGGTCATCAATTCCATCAACAGGATCCTCTCACTCTGGGATGCTCTGGGATGTCTCAGAGCAGGGGACAGGCTCTGGTAACACAGGAGGTGACCTATGGAACAAAGACCACCAGGGGCCCTCAGGGATCTCGTGGGTCCCAGGCTGGGGACACCTAAACATCCCTCACCATTTCAGACTCTCAGGGGGGGACTGCGCCTGGTGCCAGGTCTGACACACCGGTATGTGTCTTTCTTGGTGACAGTGATGTTTTCCTGTCCGTCCTGCACCCAGCGCTCCCTGTCCTTGTACCAGGTGGTAGCACTGGCAGTCCCCGAGCCCTGGCAGGTCAGTGTCACCCTGTCCCACAGCACCGTCAGCCTCCACGGGGACTCCACAATGAGCTGGGTGGTCTGGGCACCTGTGGGTGACAGGGGACACCAGATTACCAGGGCCAGTGCAGGGCTGAGGACAGCAGAGTCGGGTCATGGCATCCCCCGAGGACTCACCAGTGAGGCTGAGGGTCTGGGCTGGAAGGGAGAAGGGACAGGGCTGGATGGGGGATGGCACTGAGGGACAGCAGCACAGGGAATATGGGGTGTTGGGGCTGTCCCCAAAAGGTCTCCATGGGGGCATTGGTGTGGCACAGATGTCTCAAGGGCAGGGACACAGTGGCCAACCCATGCTCAGGAATGGGGACCCTGTGCTGACACTGGTCAACATCAGCAGCCCCAAAGCCACATCCCCATGGCCCTGCACCCATGGTCCCATTCCATTGGCACCTGTCCCCATGGCCCATCAGCGTGGTGCTTGTCCTCTTGTCCCTGTCCCTGCATCACTGTGTCCCTGTCCCCACAGCTGCCCCCGCCCCAAGGTTCCTTCTTCAACATCCTTGTCCCAACATCTCTATCCCCTGTCCCCACATCCCAGTTCCCCTATTCCTGAGCCCTGTTCCTGTCCCCAAAAGCCACCCCAGGACTCTGGTCACACTGGGCTCAATGCCCTGCTGACCCTGGGGACCTCAGGGGACCCCACAGCTCCCCTGTGCCCTGTCCTCTCCCCATGCCCGGGGTTTCAGGCCTGTGCCCGGGGCACTCACCCCACAGGAGCAGCGCCACCTTCCCAGCCATCCCGGTGTCCCCAGCCATGTGCACTTGCTGTCACTCATTGCTGTGGCCACCGCTCCCCTGGCTGGTGACTCTTCGGATGAAGGGGAAGGAAGCGAGATCACGTCCATCCCCACATGTAGGTAGCCCTTGGTGGGGGCAGGATGGCCACAAGCTGGGCACAGGCCAGGGACATTCTGGGATAGTCTGGGGACATGGTTAGCGATGGTGTTGCCAGGAGGGGGGGGCTCAGGGGATGTGGGGTACCAAGGGTGGGTGTCCAGGGGAATTGGGGTCTCCGTGCCTAGGGGGATTCAGGGATGGGAGTGCTGTGGAAACAGGGTCCCCAGGGATTTGGTGTCATGGCATGTGGGTGCCAGAGTTGGGGGTGCAGGGGGAGAAAGGGGACCCTTGGGAATAGGGGTTCTGGGGGAAGAAGCAGCCCATGGGATGGGCTCAAGGCAATGGTGATGCTGGGCAATGGCAGTTCTGGGATAGAAGTCCCCAGGGAGGAGAGACCAAGGCAATGGGGGTCCCATGGTTGGGTTTCCAGGGGAATGGGGGTGCCAGGGATGCGCAGTGGCTGGGTGGGCACAGGGGTCACAGCTCCTTCCCAGGGTACTTCAGAAATCGGGGTGACCCAGGGCCCAGCGCTGCCTCCCTGGGGTGCTCATTTCCTGGGGAAGTATCACATGGGGGTCCTGGGTTGCTGTGCCTCTGTGTCCACCCCTGCCCTTGACTTTTTCCTCTCTTTATTTCTCTTATTTCCCTATTTTCCTCACTTTTGTGCCATGTACCCCCATCCCCAGTTCCTGACGCAGCAATCCTGGGAAACACCTGAGCAAAGAACAGGTTGGGGGCACCCAGGAGAGAGGGAAGATGGGGAGTGGGGGATGCAGGAAAGGAAAGGCTGCGGGGGATGGGGGTGTTGGGCTGTGTCCCCTCAACACTTTCACTTTCTTTTTCCTAGACAAGAAGGAAGAGGCCATTTGTGCTCAGTTTCAGATGGGAAAGGGGCGGGGTTCTGTCCTGGGGGACACATCAAGGGGGGTCCTGTCCTGAGAGAATCCTGTCCCAGGGGGTGACGTATCCTGGCATGGGGGGTCCTGTCCCAGAGGGTGGCAGTTCCAGAAATGTCCCTGCATGTTCCCAGCCGGGTGCCTGTCCCAGGGGTGGCACATCCTGGGGACCCCTGTCAATGCAAGGGTGGGCTCCAGCCATGGCCCAGCCCCACTGCACAGGGATGGCCATTGCCCAGCCCTGCTCTGGCCAGCCCCAGGTGACAGTCAGGACCTGAGGGTCCCCCCTGTCCCCTAGGCTTTTATTCTGGCAGATTTAGAGCTGCTGCAGAGGTGAGAATTCTGTGGGTGGAAAAAGGCCTGCCTGTGGTTTCCTCAGCCCTGCAAGAAGCACAAGACCCAAAGACAGGCCAAGCAGTGGCTCTGAGAGGGCCTTTGATGGTTTTCAGAGCAGGGCTGGCTGGAAACTCTCCCTGCAGGGGCAGCTGAGAGGGAACCAGTCCAGAAATGCAACAATTGATCACTTTGTCCCTTTGCCCAAGGGACTGAGAAAAACCACAAAACTACTGCAAGGACAACACAATCTGCTCAACAACCTGACCTGGACCCTCCTTCTTGAACAAAACCTGCAGCCCTTTGGAACCTCATGGAAAGAATGTGTGTGTTCTGGATGTGTACACCAGAAGAGAGGGGAAAGTGTGAAAATATTGAGCAGGGGCGGCACACGAGGGGCTGGGGAACAGGGGTGTCACAGCAGGAGCAGGGAGTGTCCATGCAGGGGAATTCAGGGCAGGCTGGAGTGGATTTACCAGGGAATCAGACCCTGGGGCACACACAGGCATTTCCACAGATTCCTGTGCACTGTCCCAAGGATAGACAGAGCTTCTCCCCTTCTTCAATGGGAAGTCAATCAGGTTTCAAGGTGGAAATGAGAAACACAGGGAGAGTTCCTAAATATGGGTCAAGAAAAGGTTTCCTATGGGCTGGGTTGCTGCCCAGCAGGCAGGGAATAATCCCATGGAGCTGTTGGACACTCAGGGAGATAAAGCTGCTGTGGGATGCAGCAAGAGAACCAAAACTTCTCATTTCATTGTGATTTGTTTGTGTTTTTATTGTGAGGGATTTGTTGGGAAAGCAATGGATTCTATAAACCAGACCATTATATACCTTGTCAGATTGATTTTTGATGAGTTTGTTCTTTCTTGGGAAAATAATGCTTTTGCTTTTATTCTATAGATGTATAATTTTGTCTCAAGCAATTTGGCATCAGGTGTTGCCTGGGATGGAAGAGCAAATGGGGGGACCTGACCCAGGGATGTGTGGAGCAGGGACACAGAAACTCCCAGGACAGCCCTGCGGTGCCCCAGGGTGGGGGCTGTGCTGGGCCTTGAGTCACCCCAAAATCTGAGGCACTCCAGGAAGGAGCTTTGACCCCTGTGCCCACCCAGCCACTGCCTATCCCTGGCACCCCCATTCCCCTGGGAACCCAACATTGTCCACCAAGAGGGCAGGGGGTGAGTACAGGGAGGACACACGCAGGGGGACACATCACCCAAGAGTTTTACCCCACCCAGATCCCACAGCCCGTGTGTCTCGCAGTGTCCCCCCGTGCCACCACCCTTCAGGATCCCCACGTGACCTACGGGAGCTGCGGGGACCCCAGGGAACTCGGTGACATCTATGGGAATGTGCTGTGACACTGGGGGGAACTGGGGGGTACTGGGGGTGCCCACCCATCCGCACCCACTTGTGTGTGTGCTGCCACTAAAAACTGCCCCTCTCCATCCCCATGGGGGCACAAAGATCCCAAAGGGCTGAGAGAAGAACAATCTCCTGAAACAGCAATGAGAGAGAATAAAACCAACAGAAACAGGAACAAGGTTCAGAGTCCAAATGGTCAAAAAAGGAACAATTTCCAGGGAAAGCCACAAAAGGAATAAACCCCAAACGCTGTCCCCAGCATGTTTCCTCCACCAGAGGAACCTGGCAGGGCCCTGGACTTTCTCTGCTCTGATGGCCACAGCGGCCTTCAGGTGGCTCTGGACTCTCTTGTCCCCTGTTCCAAACCCCTCCTCTGCCCTGTACCCAAGACGATGATCTAACAAAGGCCCTGTGAGGGTTCCAGAGCGTCGCTCTTTACCAAGGCAGTTGGGATTAGGGCATGGCACATGGTGGGGTGTCAGAGACAGGAAATGTTTGATGTCTGGAGACATTTTGGAACACCTGTGTGTGGCAGGGGTGGGTCAGGCCTTGCTTGTGGTGAGAGACAGGGCCCCATCTGTCCATCAGTCTGTCAGCCATGGCACACTGGGGACAGTGTGACATTCTACCAAAGCCAGCTCCTGTGTGACCACAGGAGCAGAAGTGCCATCTGAGGAGAGGGCCCTTGGTGTCCCAACTAGCTTAAAAGGAAGAGCATGAGATGGTCAAGTCCTTGACCATGTCTCCTCTTGAGGTCTCTGTCCCATCAACTCTGGAACCCAGAAGTTGGCAACTCTTTAATTGACATTTAAATTAGAAATGTCAGCCAAGGAAAGTGGTAACATTCCTGGAATGGAAAGTAGACCCATCTCTTATATTTTTAAATTTGGAAAATTATGTGGCTTCCAGGCAAAAGTGTAGGAAAAGGAATATCAGCTCTTTACTAAGAAATTTATAAACCAGAACAGAACAAACAAGAGAAACCCAGAACTTTCCCTTCCACTCAGCGCTGTTGGTTTTTGTGGCAGTTATAACTGCGGCCAGCAGGGGGCGCTGCAGGGAGCACTCCCGGCCAGCAGGGGGCGCCCTGGTCCAGCTCCATCCCCTCAGGGGCCATGGCAGCCTCGGACGGGAAGGAGGAGGGGAAATCGCTCCTTTTGCAAACTCACGGGCACCAATCGCTCCCGGCACCACCACCGGCAGCGAGCAGAAGCTGCCAAGGCAGCAGGTTGGATCCCAGTGCCCACCGGCAGCGTAGCAGTGTCCTGGACTCAGGCACATGCCCTGCACAACGCCTGTGAGGGCTGTCCATGAATCCAAATGGAAGGAAGGCAGCACCTGACCCCAGCAAGGTCTTGGGTCCACAGCAGCCCCTCTGGTGGCTTTACACCACAATTCCTGCCAACCCTCAGCCTTTCACTCCAATGAGGAGGGCAGGGATGGACCAGCTTTGGGGATACCTGGAATCCACACAGGGTCACTCCCCAGAGCTCCACAATGGCCTCAGGCAGAACCTCTGATGGATATTTACTGACATTTCTTTCTAATTTTGTGGCCAAAGTCAGAATCCAAGAATTCATTCCATGAGGTTTCAGAAGGCTGCAGGTTTTGATCCTGGAGAGTCCAGGTGACAGTGAGCAGATTGCTGTGGGATTTGCAGTAGTTTTGTGGTTCTCTCTGTCCCTTACAAAGAGGAGCAAATGATCAATTGCTACATTTCCAAACTGGTTCCCTCTCAGCTGCCCCTGAAGGTGGGGTTTCCAGCCAGCCCTGTTCTGAAAAGCACCAAAGGCTCTCGCAGAGCAACTGCTTGGGCTCCCTTTGGGGTTTGTGCTTCTTGCAGGGCTGAGCAAACTACAGGCCGGCCTTTTTCCCCCACAGAATTCTCACCTCTGCAGCAGCTCTACAGAGCCAGAGCCCCTCGGAATTTGTCTAGGGTGACCCTCAGGCCTCCAGCACCTTGTGGGGGCTGTGCTGGGCCTGTAGTCACCCAAAAATCTGAGGCATCCAGGGAAGGAGCTGAGATCCACAGGCCCATCCAGCCACTGCCCATCCCTGGCACCTCCATTTCCCTGGAAATCAAATCATGGGACTCCCATTCCTTATGTCCCATTTTGCCTGGGATCTCTATCCTAATACTGACCTTCCCCAGGATCTCCATGGCCCAGCACCCCTCATTCCCAAGGAACCCTCTCCTGTTCCATACCCTGAAACCCTCATTCCTGCAGGACCATGATTCTCCCAGGACCCCCATTCCTGTGGGACCCCCCCATTCCCCCAGCATCCCCATCCCATGACCCAAAACCTCTGGAGCCCACGTTCCCCTGGGATTCCCATCCCTGAGAACCCCCAGCCCTGGGCACTCCCATTCACATAGGCCCCCCATCCCCAATGATTCCCCCTCTTCGGGACCCCCGTTCCCACAGACCCCATCCCTGGGTCCCCAAACCCACCAATCCCTCTGCTCCTGGGAACCCCATGTCCCACCTTGTCCCTACCCACCCTTGTCCCCAGGTTGTTCCCACCCATCCCACAGCCTGTCCCCATGGCCCCATCCCCATGATCCTGTGCTTGAGGCCACCCTGCCCCCACCAAGGGCCACCAACAAGTGAGGACAAGATCTGACCTCGCTTCCTTCCCCTTTGGCCAAAGAGCCACCACCCAGGGGACAGCCACGCCCAGCAGCGAGTGACAGCCAGTCCACACGGCTGGGGACACTGGGATGGCCAGGAAGGTGGCGCTGCTCCTGTGGAGTGAGTGCCCTGGGCACGGGCCTGACCCCCTGGGGATGGGGAGGGGGCACAGGGGGGGCTGTGGAGTCCCCTGAGGTCCCACGTGCCAGCAGAGAGAGAGCATGAGGTGACTGGAGCCATGGGGTGGCTGTGGAGACAGGAGAAGGGGGACTGGAATATGGAGACAAAAATGTCGGGGCAAGGATTTGGGGAGGCATCAGGGGGCTAGTAGGGTGACCTTTGCCAGCATGGGGTGGCCATGGCGTCCCCAGTTCAGGGGTGTCCACAGTGTGACCCAGTGTTCAGCCTGAGCAAGGGATGGCTGCAGTGTCTCTTTCCCTAAGGGGTCCATGTCACACAAGGGCACTTTGGGAACATCCCTGACACCCCATGCCCCTGTGCCTCTGCCCCTGTCTGCACTGAGCCCTGTCCCTTCTCTCTTACATCCCAGACCCTCGGCCTTGCTGGTGAGTCCACGGGGGATGCCATGACCCCACCCCGCTGTCCTCAGCCCTGCACTGGCCCTGGTAGTCTGGTGTCCCCTGTCACCCACAGGTGCCCAGACCACCCAGCTCGTTGTGGAGCCCCCCTGGAGGCCGGCAGTGCTGTGGGACCAGGTGACACTGACCTGCCAGGGCTCGGGGATTGCCAGTGCTACCACCTGGTACAAGGATGGGCGGCGCCAACGGCAGCAGGGACAGGATCACCTCATTGTCACCGAGAGAGGAACCTAGACGTGTGAAAGACCTGGCACCAAGTTCAGCCCCTCTGTGAGTGTCTTAAAGGGTAAGGTGGTTTGGCTGTCCCCCGCCTGGCACCCACGGGGACCTCGAGGGCTCCTGGTGGTGGGCTCCACTCCATGGGTCACCTCCTGGTGTGACCACAGCCCATCCCTTGCTCTGGGGACATCCCAGAGCATCCCAGCGTGGGGGAACCCCATGCTGGAATTGGGCACCCCTAGTGCACTGGGTGTGACCAGGGGTCCCGGTGCCATCGGGTGTGACAGGACCTCTCTGTCCCCCAGACTGGCTGGTGCTGCAGGTGCCGGCGGGGGCACTGCTGGAGGGGGACACAGTGACACTGCGATGCCAGGGGCTGGCAGGACAGCACAGTTGCCTCAGTGTCCTTCTACCGTGATGGGAAGAAACTGGAGGGGGTCCGTGATGAGCCTGAGCTGTCCCTGTCCCCTCTGCAGCTGAGCCACAACAGCCGCTACTGATGTGAGGGCTGGGTGGGGTCCTGGCAGTCATGGTCAGCAGCAGTGACAGTGACAGTGCACGGTGATTATCCCCACTGCTGGAACTCTAATCTCCTGACACCCCCAAAACCACTTCCCCGCACACTCAGAGCCACAGTCCTCACCTCCCCTCTCCTTCCCTGAGCTCTTCCCTGTGCCGATGCTGGAGGGTCCCCCCGAGCCCACCAATGGGTCCCCCCTGACTCTCAGCTGCCTCAGCACCCCCAGGCCCCTGCAGCCCCGAGTCCCCCTCCTGCACGTGTTCTACCGGGACGGGCAGGTGGTGGGGGGTCCACAGGGTCCCTGCAGCTGCTGGTGCCCGCCGTGGGGGTCTCCCACTCGGGGAATTACAGCTGCCAGGTGCGCTCCGAGGGGGGGTGTGCAGAAAAGCAGTGCCCGGCTCCGTGTCACAGTGCGCAGTGAGTGCAGGGATGGGCATGGGGACCCCAAGAGACCCCTCAGGTCCCCTTCCTGGGGACCTCTGTGACCCCCAGACACCTTTCTTGGGTTCCTCCACCTCTGCCCTGAGTCCCCACACCCCTCTGTGGTGTGACCCCATCCCCAACTTTATCCATCACACCCATCCCCCCTTCTTCCTATTCCCACACACCGGCTGCCAGCCCCTCCCTGTGCCCTCAGCCCTGTCTGTGTCCCCACAGTGCCCGTGGCCAATGCCACCATCACCCCCAGTCTCCTGTCACACCAGGTGCGTGCAGGTGACAACGTGACCCTGCACTGCTCGTGCAGGTGGGCTCAGCGCCTATCACCTTCACCTGGCTGCACAATGGGCAGGAGGTCACCCAGGGTCCCGTCCTGGAGCTCAGGACCATCGATGTGGGACATTCGGGCACCTCTTAGTGCGTGGCCACCAACCAGCTGGGACAGGACGGGCACCGCGTGTTCCGGGCACTCAGCCCAGAGGTGGCACTGGAGATGACACCTGGCTCACCCTGGGTCACAGGTGGGGTCACATGGTGTCGCCAGGTGGTTCAGGACCCCTAGGGTTCAGGGTGACCCTGACACCGTGTCCCCTCTGTCCCCAGCAGTGGCTGTGAATTTCAGCAGGACCCTCCTTTTCCTGCTCCTGCTCCTGGCTGTCATCGGGGACTGTCACTGGTGGCACCGCTGGGGTGGGTGACAGGGGGGCGTGACAGGGGTCCTGGAGTAAGGGGGAGGCACCAGAGGGAGGGCAGAGATCAGGGATCCATTATGAATCAGGGCTGCTGTGGGGATTTGGGTGTCCCATTGGTGGTTGGAGCTGCTGAGGTCCCAGGAAGGTTCAGGGGCCCCGGGGTTCCCACAGTCACCCCCTCCCTTTTTCCTTGAAGCTGCTCGGAAGCCACAGGACAGGTGAGTGGGTGTCTTGGGCTGGGACTCCCCTTTTTCCCTCCCCAGACACCACCCAGACCCCCCCCTCCCCCCCAGGACACCCCCGGAGGAGGGGACTGTGCTCAACACCCTCATCATGGGCACTGAGTGGGCAGAGGGTAAGTGCAGGGGGGGACAGGGACACGTCATCCACAAGTGTCACCCCCATCCAGGTCCCCATAACCAGTGTCACTTTCAGGACCCTCACGGGTGTCTCTCACCCCTGCCCCACCTCAGGATCCACAAGTGACCAATGCGGAGCTGCTGGGACCCCATGAGGGACAGCGGGACCCCTGTGACTACGATGACGTGCTGTGACACTGGGGGCACTGGGGGCATTGATTCCCTTCAGGGGTCCCTTCTTCCTCTTCACAGCTCCCCATGGGGCTCCTCATTCCCCCTGCCAGTGCTGGGGAAGTGCACACATATTGGAAAAAGGCTCCCAATATTACCAGTTAGATTGTGCCTGGGCCAGTCTGACCCTCGCTGCCGGGCCAAAGGCAGCAACTGCGGTGTATCACCCCAGAGATACCTTGGCTTGCTGGTGGTTGCAGCTGGGCACTGAACAAGTCCAGGCTTGTTAGGAACCCCGTTTACCTCAGGAGGAATAGCTTCAGGTGATGGTGAAGAGAAAAAGGAGAGGATTCTGCTGGAGGGTTTAATGTCCAGAGGTTTACTCCATCGTTACAGAGGTCCAAACGTGAGGAACTGCTCCAACAGAAACCCGGCCACATGGTCTGATCACCTTTTTAAGCTCGGGGACAGGGGGAGGGGAGGTACAGGTGAGCCACCAACCAGGTGAGAGGGGCAGGGTCTCAGGGGAAGATGACACCCAGAAAGGCCAATGACCTCTGGGCATAGGGGCATCCTTTGAACTTGACCAACCACACGACGCCTTGCTGGAATGTTAAGCCTGATTGACAGGACTCACTCAGCATGGGGGCAAGGGGGAAGGGAGAGAGGCAAGGCACACCTGGGGGGATGACCTGGAAGGCCAAAATGGGACATTTACAGCACACCACAACACACACACATTTTTCTCTCTTATTGTACCCAAAATAATGGTTTTTGATTAAACTGTGTGAGAAACAGGACTCACTCTTTAAAATTTGTAAATGATTAATAAATGGATAAAATAATAATGGATAAAATAATAATGGATAAAAATGACAGCAAACAGCATGCTGGGTGGTTGGCAACTGCCAGAGGCACACAGTTAATTACAACAATTCTCCTTATGTACCTTTTCATTTGTATTTGGTAAATACATACTCAGGAGGGTTATATATATTCAAACATTCTTTCCAATTTACATATTCTGGGAATTTTTTGCTGGATTTGACCCTTGATTCATTTTCATAAAATACAAGCCATACTTCAGATTAAATTTATATATTTTATGTCCTCACAAGGCCCCTCTGTTCTGTGGTTTGACAGTTCTTGATAACTGAACGGTCAGTGGTAAATTCGTCTTCGCATTCTCTCTTTTGATGTTTATTTACTTGCTACATTTCAATGTGTTGATGCCAAATTTTGCCCCAAACAGGCAGAGTGACTGCCTAATCAGACTCAGCTTAAGTCAATTAAGCAGGAGGTATTTTTATTAGCGACGCGTCGGAGAAATCACAAAATGGATTTCTGAGTTCACATAGCAAAAGCAAGCCTTATATACATTTTTGGGTATAGGATTACATCAGATCAGATACATAATCATGCATATTCATATGGGGCGTGATGTAGGCGGAGCGTGGGCGGAGCGTAGGTGGAGACATCTCTTTTGGGGGATTCTCAGGTGGTCGTTCCTGTTGCCTTCATCATAGACGGGGTCTTTCCGGTGAGTCTTCCTCTTTAAACTTTTGAACTCCTCTCCTAATTTGGTCAATTCCCGGTGTACTTGGATTAGATCCCGTGGCTTGGCAAAACCCTTAGGGTCGTTTCGACATTGCTGGCTCTAAACCTGCTTAGCCCATTAGTTTCTCCTATACCTATCTCTTCCCCTGTCATGATGCTCTACCTTTATTGCTCTACCTTTATCTAATTTATTGCTCTGTTTTCCTAGTGCTGTGCTTTCTCCGTGTGTTCTAGTGCTAGGCCCTTCTTTACATGCCTCTCATTCCATGTTTTAACCCATTACTTCTGGAAGGCTATCTGCTTTAGGGCTTCAGTGTTTCTATCATACAGATAAGATACTCCAGCAGTACATTATATGAACATTTCACAATGTGCTATTTCACGTAATTATCTGCGTTATTCTCATAATTGTCACTTAGTTACACAAATAAAGGCATTAGCTACTTCTGCAATAATTAATGTTGTAATATACAACACATTGTTTCTATCTTGATATTTTATGAGTGTCTAAACTATAATATATTTATCATGCTATAAATATACATTCTACACAGGGATTAGGTTAAAAAGGCTGACAAACTGTGGTCTATCAAAAGCAGTTAAAAAGTGATTACAAACTGTATCATATCAAAATAATTTGCAATAACCAATGTAGTAGTGAAAGCCAATGACTACACTGTCATTCACAACAGGGGGAAGGTGTACTGAGGAGTTTATTTGACTTCTCCTTATCCTGCTCTGATTTTGTCAGCAATAAATTCAACTCATATCTCTAATTCCAAGGCAGTTTTTCCCATGACAGGATTTGATGACTGATCTCTCCTGGTCCTTGTCTCAACCCAGGAACCCTTTGCTCAATTTTCTCTCCCATCCAGGTGCAGAGGGCAGTGAGAGAGCGGCTGTGGTGGGTGCGGGGCATCCGGCCACTGTCCATGCACGGCAAGGCAGGGAGGAGGAGGAGGGTCCAGGTCAGGCTGTTGAGCAGATTGGTGTGGGATTTGCAGTAGTGCTGGAGCTCTCTCAGTCCCTTGGGCACAGGGACAAAATTATATATTGCTGCATTTCCAGACTGGTTTCCCCACAGCTGCCCCTGCAGGGTGGGTTTCTAGCCTGCCCTGCTCTGAATACCATTAAAGGCCCTCACAGAGCCACTGCTTGGACTCCCTTTGGGGTTTCTACTTCTTGCAGGGCTGAGAAAACCACAGGCAGGCCTTTTTCCTCCAAAGAATTCCTACATCTGCAGCAGCTCTAGAGCTGCCAGAATCAAAGCCAAGGGGGCAGGGGGACCCTCAGGTGCTGGCTGCCACCTGGGGCTGGCCAGAGCAGGGCAGGGCAATGGCCATCCCTGTGCAGTGGGGCTTGGCCATGGCTGGGCCCCACCCTTGGATGGCCACTGGCTTCAAGGGGCAGGAGTTTGGGAGCTCCTTCCTGGCCAGGGCTCCATTCCCCAGCTGCTCTTGCCAGCTCAGATCCTGCAGGGGATGAGCAAGAATGGAGAAGTCTGGAGCCCCCCTGGAGCTGCCATGCTCCAGGACAGGACCCCCTTGTCCAGCATGTATCCCCCCTGGGACAGGATCCCCCCAGGACAGGAGACCCCTGGATGTGCTCCCCAGGAAAGACCCTTCCCCCACCATCATGTGACACTCAGCACAAACGGCCTCTTCCTTCTGCTGCAGGAAAATGAAAATATTGGGGAGGCACAGCCAGATACCCTCACCCCTCACAGCCTCCCCAACCCTCCCTGCAAACCCCTCAGTCTTGCTTGCCTCACCCTGGGATTCCCCCAACCCATTCTCTGCTCAGGGCCTGCTCAGGGTCATCAAGCCACATACTCAGGGGGTTGTGAAATTGTGGGATAAAATTATGGAAATGGAAATGAAGAGAGGGCAGAGTCACTGGGTGTGTGGGGACACCGACCCAGTGTCCCTCAGAATCTGTCTGAGGCAACCCCCAGGCCTCCGGCACCTTGTGGGGGATGAGCTGGCTCTGGGTCACCCCAAAATCTGAAGCACCCCATAAAGTAGCTGAGACCCACGGGCTCACCCAGCCACTGCCCATCCCTGGCACCCTCATTCCCCTGGAAAACCATGGGACCCCCATCCCTTATGTCCCACCCTCTCTGCAACCCCCATCTCAGTACTGACATTGCCCAGGATCTCCATGGTCAAGCACCCCATTCCTGAGGAACCTCCTCCTGTTAATTCCAACCCCTGAATTCTCCCTTCCCCCAGGACCTTGGTTCTCTCCAGGACCATGGCCTAAACCATGACAGACCCCCATTCCCAGGGACACCATTCCACTGGGATCCCTCATTCTCCTGGACACCCAGCCCTGGCTCCTCAAACCCTCTGAGCCCCCCAGTCCTGCAAACCCCATGTCCCACCATGTCACCCCCAGCCTTGTCCCCATCCTGTCCCCACCCTACCCACAGCCTGTCCCCAGCTTGTGGCCACCCTGCCCCCCCCAAGGGCTACCTACACGTGGGGACAAAACGTGACCTCGCTTCCTTCCACTTGAATCAAAGAGAAGCCAGCCAGGGGAGCGGTGGCCACAGCAATGAGTGACAGCCAGTGCACATGGCTGGGGACACCGGGATGGCTGGGAAGGTGATGCTGCTCCTGTGGGGTGAGTGCCCCAGGCACAGACCTGACACCCCGGCGATGGGGAGGGCAGGGGGCACAGGGGGGCTGCAGGGTCCCCTGAGGCCCCCAATGCCAGCAGAGCCAGAGCATGAGGTGACCGGAGCCATGGGGTGGCCGAGGGGATGGGAACAAGGGACAGGAATGTAGGGACAAAAATGTTGGGGCAAGGATTTGCAGAGGCATCATGGGCCTGGTGGGGGTGACCTGTGCCAGCATGGGGTGACCATGGCGTCCCCAGTTCAGGGGTGTCCACAGTGTGACCCAGTGTCCTTCCTGAGCAAGGAGTACCTGCAGTGTCTCTGTCTCCAAGGGGTCTATGTCACACAAGGGCACTTTGGGGACAGCCCCCATCCCCCATACCCCATGTGGTGCTTTCCCCAATGGTGCCACCCCCATCCAGCCCTGTCCCTTCTCCCTTCCAGCCCAGACCCTCAGCCTCGCTGGTGAGTCCTCAGGGGATGCCATGGCCCCACCCTGCTGTCCCCAGCCCTGCACTGGCCCTGGCAGGCTGGTGTCCCCCTGTCACCCACAGGTGCCCAGACCACCTAGCTCCTGGTGGAGCCTCCCTGGAAGCCAGCAGTGCTGTGGGACCGGGTGACACTGACCTGCCAGGGCTCGGGGACCGCCTGTGCCACCACCTGGTACAAGGACAGGCAGTGCAGGTGGCAGGAGGGACAGCACCGCCTCAGTGTCACCAAGAGAGGAACCTACACGTGTGACAGACTGAGAACCGGGCTCAGCCTCCCTGTGACAGTCTTAGATGATGAGGGGGATCTTTAAAGATCAGCATGGCCCCTGAGAGGACAGGGTGGGCTCCGCTCCATGAGTGGCCTCACATTCCTCGTGTGGCAAGGGCCTGTGACCTGCACACAGGGACATCCCAGTGCACCCCAGAGAACCCCAGAGCACCCAGATGTCCCCAGTGCTATTGGCACCCACCTCAGCCCGGTCTCATCAGTGAGATGTGACCTTCCTCTCCCAGAGCCCACTGGTGCTGCAGGTACCAGCACAGGCGCTGCTAGAGGGGCACACCTTGACACTGCGCTGCCGCTGCCGGCAGGACAACCATCTCACCAGGGTGCAGTTTTACCGAGAAGAGAAGGATCTCGGGAGGTCCCTAAAGGGGACCACGCTGTCCCTTTCACCTCTGCAGCTGCACCACAGCGGCCGCTACAGATGTGAGGGCTTGGTGGGGTCCTGGCAGTCACGGCTAGCAGCACCAGTGACAGTGAAAGTGCACAGTGAGCACCCCTGTGGCTGAAACTCCAATATCTTGGCAATCCCAAAGCCACTTCCCAGCAGACTCAGAGTCACAGTCCTCACCTCCCCTCACCTTCCCAGAGCTCTTCACTCTTCCAGGTGCCGGTGCTGGAGGGTCCCCCTGAGCTCACTGTAGGTTCCCCCCGACTCTGAGCTGCCTCAGCACCCCCAGCCCCCTGCGGCCCCGAGCCCCTCTCCTGCGTGTGTTCTACCAGGACAGGCAGGTGGTGGGGGACCCACAGGGTCCACGCAGCTGCTGGTGCCCACCATGGGGGTGTCCCAACTGGGGAATTATGTCTGTGAGGTGCAGTGTTGGGGCGGGGGCCGTGTGGAAGAGCAGCACCCGGCTCCGCGTCACGGTGCACAGTGAGTGAGGGGATGGGCACGGGGAGTCCCCACAGATGCCTCAGGTCCCCCACCCTGCCTGGAACCCCCCAGCCCTCCCTGACACCTGCTCTGGGCCACCCAACCTTTCCCAGATCACTCCCTGGCTCCCAATATCCTTTCTCAGGTCCCTCCCTGGGACCTCCAGCCCCTACATGGGTATTCCCATCCTTCTCTGACACCTTTGCCGTCTCCTGCAATCCTTGCTGCAGGTCCCTCCCAAGGTCCCCCTATTCCTGGCTCGTGTTTCCCTCCATCCCTCATTGGGTCCCTGTGGGAACTCAGCACATTCCTGATGTGCAGAGTTACCGAGACAACCCTTGGGGGGCTCAGAGGTCCTGGAACGTTGCCAGAAGTGTTTGGTGGTTAGACTTTGATCCTGCACAGGAAACAACACCTGTATGAGGATGGGAGGATCACACGGGGATAAATGCTGAAGGGATAGATTAATTATAATGTGAAAACACAAGTTTTAGAATCCCTGTACAGGGGGGTTCTAGGAGACAAAATGGAGGAATTAGGGCGTGTCCTGTCCTTCTTCTTCTTCTTCTTGTCATCCATCTTCAGTGGTGATAGTGGCACTTTGAGATTGGTTCTTACTGAATGTGCACTTGTCAATAAGGGTGAAAGGTATTGGGGAGAAAAAGCAAATATCTGACACGTAGTTTTTAGTATGAAAATAAGCGACTGCCCCAAGGGCAGTCAGTGTGCTCATGGCTGGCTTGCTGTGCGGACCTCTGTCGGGCCGGGAGAAAATATTGTAGACAAGAATTAATAAACAACACTGAAGAACAGAAAAAATTCAAGACTCATTTCGTCCTTTGGAGCACGGGCAGCCCCAAGGCCCTCCCGAGCCTTTCCAGGCCATTTCAACAGCTGAGAACAGGGCAGGTCCCCTCACCCCTCCCTGGGTCCCGTCACCCCTCTCTGCAGTCTCCACACATTCCCCAGGTGACACCACCCCCTCCCTGGGTCCCTGTACCCTTCCTGGTGTTGCTCATCTCCCTCTCCAGGTGTTCCCTCCCTGACCCCCTTATCATCCCTCGATGTTCCTTTCTAACCCTCCCTCCCCCAATCTCTGCACACCCACTCCTTCACTAGAGTTCTCCTGCCCCTCCCTGACACCCCCCGGGTCTCTCACTGTCCCCTGGTGTCCCCCTCTCCCACAGGTGTCCCGCCCTCGGGGGTGTCCCTGTCAGCACAGCCCCCCAGGGTACAGGTGGCACTGGGGGACCGACTGGTGCTGAGCTGTGTGGTGGCCATGGGGACAGGTCCCCTGTCCTTCTCCTGGCACCGGAGGACTCAGGGGCACTGTCGGGCACCGGCCCCTGCCTGGTGTTTCACCACGTTGGGGACAATGACAGCAGCCAGTACCGGTGCTGGGTCAGCGATGGGGACAGCGTGGCCGAGAGTGTCCTCCTGAATGTCACTGTCCTGAGTGAGTGGGTACCTCGATCTGGGCATGACCCCACCCATGGCACCCCCATCCACCTCGCCACGTGCCAGCCGCGTCTCTGTCCCTGCAGTGCCTGTGGCCAATGCCACCATCATGCTCGGTCCCCTGTTACACCAGGAGCGCACAGGTGACAACGTGACCCTGCATTGCTCAGTGCAGGTGGGCTCAGCCCCTGTCACCTTCACCTGGCTGCACAATGGGCAGGAGGTCACCCAGGGTCCCGTCCTGGAGCTCAGGGCCATCAATGTGGGACATTTGGGCACCTACCAGTGCATGGCCACCAACCAGCTGGGACAGGACGGGCACCGCATGTTCCGGGCACTGAGCCCAGAGCTGTCCCTGGAGGTGACACCTGGCTCACCCTGGGTCACAGGTGGGGTGACATAGGTGGGGTCACCAGGGAGTGCAGGACCCCTGGGGTGATGGGTGACCCTGATGTGATCCCCTCTGTTTCTTGCAGTGGTCTCAGGGGTCGTTGGGGCCCTTTTGTTCCTGCTCCTGCGTGTCATTGTGACCTGGCACCTGTGGCACAGTGTGGGTGGGTGACAATGGGGGGATCCTCTACAGGGAGCTGTAGAGGTCCACAGAATTGGAGAAACCATAGGGAAATATCCACAGCACCACAATTGTGACTTTGGCTAGGGGTCCTGTAGGGTTTTGGGAGGTGCTGGATGGTCCTGCAGGGATGTTGGGGATTCTTTCCAAGGCCCTGGGGTATACTGGGGGAGTCTCTGTCCCTCCTGGGATTTGGGTTCTTGAGTGTGAGTTGTCTGGGGACACTGGGGAGGCTCATGGATTCTGGCGAGCTTCAGGGATACTTGGAGGTCTTGAAGGGGTTCAGGAATCCTGAGAGGGGTCAGAGCCCTGGGACCCCACAGTCAGTCCTCCCCTGCTTCCATTGCAGCCTCCAGGAAGAAGCAGGAAAGGTGAGTAGGGGGCTCAACCCACACTCTCCCCTTTTACCCCAACCCCCAAGACCTCCCATTCCCTTCCCCACAACCCCTTTGTTCCCTCAGGGCCCCTCCAGATCCCCCGGCCCCCCCAGAGGAGGGGGAGCTGCAGTACACCCACGTTATGGTCACCAAGAGGGCAGGGGGTGAGTACGGGGGACACACACAGAGGGACACGTCACCCACAAGTGTCACCCCACCCAGATCCCACAGCCCGTGTGTCTCGCAGTGTCCCCCCGTGCCACCACCCTCCAGGATCCCCAGGTGACCTACGCGGAGCTGCGGGGACCCCAGGGGCGACCACAGGAACCTGGTGACATCTACGGGAATGTGCTGTGACACTGGGGGGCACTGGGTGTGCCCACCCATGGGCACCCACTTGTGTGTGTGCTGCCACTAAAACTGCCCATCTGCCTCCCTGTGGGGGCACAAAGATCCCAAAGGACTGAGAGAAGAACAATTTCCTGAAACAGCAATGAGAGAGAATAAAACCAACAGAAACAGGAACAAGTTTCAGAGTCCTAAGGGTCACACAAGGAAAGATTTCCAGGGAAAGCGCCCAAAAAGGAACAAACCCCGAACACTCCCCCCAGCACGTTACCTCCACCAGAGGAACCTGGCAGGGCCCTGGACCTTCCTTGCTCTGATGGCCAAAGCAGCCTTCAGGAGGCTCTGGATTCTTTTGTCCCCTGTCACAAACCCCTCCTCTGTCATGTTCCCCACACGAGGATGTCACAAAGGTCCTGTGGGGGTTCCAGAGCCTGCCCTTTTGCCAGGGCAGTTGGGTTGAGGCCATGGGCTACGGTGGGGTGTCAGAGACAGGAAGTTTCATGTCTGGAGACATTTTGGAACACCTGTGTATGGCAGGGATGGGTCAGGTCTTGCTTTTGGTGAGACAGGGCCCCATCTGTCCATCAGTCTGTCAGCCGTGGCACACCGGGGACAGTGTGACGCTTTGACAAAGCCAGCTCCTGAGTGGTCGGGGGACCAGAAGTGCCATCTGAGGAGAGGGCCCTTGGTGTCCCAACTGGCTTAAAAGGCAGAGCATGACGTGGCCAAATCCCTGACCCTGTCTCTTCTTGGGGTGTCTGTCGCATCCCTGCTGGAACCCAGGAGGTGGTAACTCATTTAAATGAGGAATATCTGCCAAGGAAAGTGAGAATGTTCCTGGAATGGAAAGAAGACCCATCTCTAAACTTCTTTTAATTTCCGAGATTATGGGGATACCAGGTCAAAGTGTTGGAGAATGAATAACAGCTTTTTACTGGGAAATTTATAAACCAGAACAGAACAAACAACAGAAACCCAGAACTTTCCCTTCCACTCAGCGCTGTTGGTGTTTGTGGCAGTTCTAACCGCGGCCAGCAGGGGGCGCTGCAGGGAGCACTTCCGGCCAGCAGGGGGCGCCCTGGTCCAGCTCCATCCCCTCAGGGGCCATGGCGGCCTCGGACGGGAGGGAGGAGGGGAAATCGCTCCTTTTGCAAACTCACGGGCACCAATTGCTCCCGGCACCACCACCGGCAGCGAGCAGAAGCTGCCAAGGCAGCAGGTTGGATCCCAGGTCCCACTGGCAGCGTAGCAGTGTCCCAGGGCCAGGCACACGCCCTGCGCAACACCAGTGACCGCTCTCCATGATCCCGAATGGAAGGAAGGCAGCGCATGACCCCAGGCAGGTCTTGGGTCCATAGCAGTCCCTCTGGTGGCTTTACACTGCAATTCCTGCCAACCCTCAGCCTTTCACTCAGGTGAGGAGGGTAGTGTGATAAATAGGTATGATTCATGCTGATAAAAATTGGAACAGTAATTGATATCGATACAGTAGGGATGGAGCAGCTTTGGGGACACCTGGAATCCACACAGAGTTACTCCCCAGAGTCCCACCATGGCTGGGGGCAGAGCCCCTGCTTGGTATTTCCACACTTTTCCCTCTTATCTGGCAGACACCTCCCAAACCCAAACATTCTTTCCATGAGGTTCCAGAAGGCTGCAGGCTTTCTTCAAGAAGGAGGGTGCAGGTCAGGATGTTGAGCAGAATGTTGCGGGTTGTGCGGTAGTTTTGTGGTTCTCTCTGTCCCTTACAAAGAGGAACAAATGATCAATTGCTACATTTTCGGGCTGGTTCCCTCACAGCTGGCCCTGCCGGGTGGGTTTCCAGCCAGCCCTGCTCTGAAAACCATCAAAGGCCCTTGCAGAGCCAGTGCTTGGGCTCCCCTTCGGGTTTGTGCTTCTTGCAGGGCTGAGCAAATCACAGGCAGACATTTTTCCTCCACAGAATTCTCACCTCTGCAGCAGCTCCACAGACCCAGAGCCCCTCAGAATCTGTCTGGGGTGATACCCAGGCTGCCAGCCCCTTGTGGGGGCTGTGCTGGGCCCTGGGTCACTCAAATATCTGAGGCACCCAGGGAAAAAGCTGGAACCTGTGGGCCCATCCAGCCACTGCCCATCCCTGGCACCTCCATTCCCCTGGAATTCAAATCATGGGTACCCCATTTCTTATGTATCCCAGTACTCACATTCCCCAGGATCTCCATGGCCCAGGACCCCTCATTCCCAAGGAACCCTCTCCAGTTCATTCCATCCCTAACATTCCCTTCCCACAGGACCATGATTTTCACAGGACCCCCATTCCCACAGGATCCCCCATTCCCCCAGCATCCCCATCCCATGACCCCAAATGCCTGGAACTCATGTTCCTCTGGCACTCCCATCCCTGAATCCCCTCAGCCGTGGGGACCCCCATTCCCAGTGACTTCCCCTCCTCAGCACCCTCATTCCCACGGGCCCCATCCCTGGGATCCCGCATTCCCCTGGACACCCATCCCCACATCCCCAAACCCCCTGAGCCCCTCACTTCTGGGAACCTCATGTCCCACTGTGTCCCACCCAGCCTTGTCCCCACCATGCCCACAGCCTGTTCCCAGCTTGTGGCCACGCTGCCTCCACCAGGTGCCACATACGCATGAGGATGAGACCTGACCTCGCTTCCTTCCCCTTTTGCCAAAGAGCCACCACCCAGGGGACAGCCACCCCTGGCAGTGAGTGACAGCCAGTCCACATGGCTGGGGACACCGGGATGGCCGGAAAGGTGGCGCTGCTCCTGTGGGGTGTGTGCCCTGGGCATGGGCCTGACATCCCGGGGATGGGGAGAGGAGGGGGAAAAGGGGGCTGTGGGGTTCCCTGAGGTCCCCAAAGCCAGCAGGGCATGGAGCCAAGTGTGACCAGAGTTGTGGGGTAGCTTTTGGGACAGAAACAGGAGACAGGTATGAGGGGACAGGGGGATGAAGATGGGGGGGGGACAAGGATGTGGCAGAAGGAACCTTGGGGCTGGGGCAGCTGTGGGGACCAGGACAGGAACACAGGAATCCAGGGACAGGGACAAGGGGACAAACACCATGTGGATGGGCCATGGGGACAGGTGCATCAGAAATGGACCATGGGCACAAGGCCATGGGGATGGAGCTGTGAGGCTGCCAGGGGTGACTTGTGCCAGTACAGCGTCTCCATGCCTGAGCAAGGGTTGGCTGTTGTGTCCCTGTCCTCAAGACATCTGTGCCACACCATTGCCCCCAGTGAGACCTTTCGGGAACAGCCCCACACTCCATGCCCCCGTGCTACTGTTCCTGCAGTGGCACCCTCACCCAACCTTGTCCCTTCTCCCTTCCAGCCCAGACCCTTGGCCTCGCTGGTGAGTCCTCAGGGGATGCCATGGCCCCACCTCGCTGTCCCCAGCTTCCTGGTGGCCCTGGTAGTCTGGTGTCCCCAGTCACCCACCGGTGCCCTGACCACCCAGCTCCTGGTGGAGCCCTCCTGGACACCACTGGTGCTGTGGGACCAGGTGACACTGACCTGCCAGGGCTCGGGGACCTCCGGTGCCACCACCTGGTACAAGGACAGGCGGCGCTTGTGGCAGGAGAGACAGGAACGCTTCACTGTCACCGAGAGTGGCACCTACTGGTGTGACAGACCCGGCACCAGACGCAGCCCCCTCGTGATAGTCTTACAACGTAAGGGGGGTTTGGGTGCCAACGTAAGCCTGGCACCCACGGGGACTCTGAGGGCTCTGGGTCGGCTCCGCTCCATGGGTCACTTCCTGTGTGACCAGAGCCTGTCCCCTGCTCTGGGGACATCCCAGAGGATTCCAGAGTGGAGGAAACCGTGTGGTAACTGGGGACCCCTGGTGCCCTGGGTGTGACACAATGGGGGGGTCCTGGTGCCATCAGGTGTGACAGGTCCCCTCTGTCCCCCAGCCTAGCTGGTGCTGCAGGTGCCAGGGCGTGTGCTGCTGGAGGGGACCTACGTGGAGCTGAGAGAAGAACAATTTCCTGAAACAGCAATGAGAGAGAATAAAACCAACAGAAACAGGAACAAGTTTCAGAGTCCTAAGGGTCACACAAGGAAAGATTTCCAGGGAAAGCGCCCAAAAAGGAACAAACCCCGAACACTCCCCCCAGCACGTTACCTCCACCAGAGGAACCCGGCAGGGAAGGCAGGTAGTGGGGGGCCTGCAGGGGTCCCCGCAGCTGCTGGTGATTGCCGGGGGGGGTCTCCCACTCAGGGAATTACAGCTGTGAGGTGCAATCCGAGGGTGGGGCCGTGTGGAAGAGCAGTGCCCAGCTCCGTGTTACGGTGCACAGTGAGTGTGGGGATGGGCACAGGGAACCCCCACAGATGCCTCAGGTCCCCTCCACTACCTGGCACCCCGCAGCCCTCCCTGACACCTGCTCTGGGGTACCCAACCTTTCCCGGATGCCTTCCTGGCTCCCAATATCCTTTCTCGGGGCCCTCCCCGGGACTCCCAGCCCCTACATGGGTACTCCCTTGACACCTTTTCCATGTCTCGCCATCCCTGCTGCAGGTCCCTCCCCAGGTCTCCTCGTTCCTGGCTCGTGTTTCTCTCCATCCCTCATCGGGTCCCTCACCGAACCCTGGGTCTCTTCATCTCTCTCTGAGGTCTCCACACATTCCCCAGGTGACACCTACCCCTCCCTGGGTCCCTGTACCCATCCTGGTGTTTCTCATTTCTCTGGTGTTCCCTCCCTGACCCCCTTATCATCCCTCGATGTTCCTTTCTAACCCTCCCTCCCCCAATCTCTGCACACCCTCTCCTTCACTAGAGTTCCCCTGCCCCTCCCTGACACCCCCCGGGTCTCTCACTGTCCCCTGGTGTCCCCCTCTCCCACAGGAGTCCCGCCCTCGGGGGTGTCACTGTCAGCACAGCCCCCCAGGGTACAGGCGGCACTGGGGGACCGACTGGTGCTGAGCTGTGTGGTGGCCATGGGGACAGGTCCCCTGTCCTTCTCCTGGCACCGGGAGGGCTCAGGGGCACCGCTGGGCACCAGCCCCCACCTGGAGCTGTGCCACATTGGGGACAATGACAGCGGCCAGTACCGGTGCCGGGTCAGCGATGGGGACAGCGTGGCTGAGAGTGACCTCCTGAATGTCACTGTCCTGAGTGAGTGGGACCCTCGGGCTGGGGATGACCCTACCCATGACATCCCCATCCCACCTTGTCCAGTGCCAGCCCTGTTTCTGTCCCCACAGTGCCCGTGGCCAATGCCACCATCACCCCTGGTCCCCTGGCACACCAGGTGCATGCATGTGACCCCATGACCCTGCGCTGCAAAGTGCAGGTGGGCCCAGTCCCTGTCACCTTCACCTGGCTGCACAATGGGCAGGAGGTGGCCCAGGGATCTCTCCTGGAGCTCAGGGACATCCATGTGGGACATGCGGGCAGATACTAGTGCATGGCCACCAACCAGCTGGGACAGGACGGGCACCGCGTGTTCCGGGCACTGAGCCCTGAGCTGTCCCTGGAGGTGACACCTGGCTCACCCTGCCTCACAGGTGGGGCCACACAGGGTTGCTGGGAAGTTCAGGATGCCTGTAGTTCAGGGTGACCCCAATGTGTCTCCCTCTGTCCCCAGCTGTGGGTGTGAATGTCGGCAGGACCCTCCTGTTCCTGCTCCTGCTCCTGGCTGTCATTGGGGGCTGTCACTGGTGGCACCACTGGGGTGAGTGACAATGGGGGGGGATGGGGGTCCTGGAGTGAGGGGAATCCCCCAGAGTGGGGGCAGAGATCAGCAGCACCCAGGGCACCTGAGCTGGGGGACACTGAGCCCTCAGTGACCTCAGCTGGGGATCCTGGGGGAGTTTGGGGTGAATTTGGAAAGTCTTGGATGGGCTCCAGGGCTGTCCCCAGTTGGGCTTTGAGGAACCATGTGGTGCCTTTTGAGCTCCTGGAGAGTTTGGGGAGCTGCTGGAGGACTGTGCAGGGATGTTTGGGAATATTTTTGGGGTCCTGGGCAAGTTTTGGTGTGCCCGTCCCTGCTGGGCTTGGGGTTCTTGGGGCTCATGGGGTCAGGGACACTGGGGTGTTTGGGGACCCTGCTGTGGTGCAGAAGTTCTGGGGAGTTCAGGGGTGCTCAGAGTGTCCTGGGGAATTCTTGGATCCATTGGGAATCGGGGCTGCAGTGGGGATTTGGGGATCCCATGGGTGGTTGGAGCTGCTGTGGTCCCAGGAAGGTTCAGGGCTCCTGGGGTCCCCTCGGTCACCCCCTCCCCTTTCCCTTGCAGCCACTAGGAAGCCCCAGGACAGGTGAGTGGGGGGCTGAGGCTGGGACTCCCCTTTCCCCCTCCTCAGACACCACCCAGACCCCCCTTATCCCCACAGAACCCCCCACAGAGGAGGGGGCAGTGCTGGACTCCCACATTGTGGGCACCGAGTGGGCAGAGGGTGAGTACGGGGAGTGACAGGGACATATCACCCACGGGTGTCACCCCACCCAGTTCCCCACAACCAGTGTCTCTCACAGGGCCCCCCTGTGCCTCATCCCCCAGGTGACCTGCTCGAAGGTGCTGGGATCCCACGGATGACAGTGGGACCCTAGTGACATCTGTGAGTACATGCTGTGACACTGGGGACACTGGGGGCACTGAGGTCCCTATCCAAGGGCACCCCCTGTGTGTCCCCCCCACCCCAGCTCCCATGGGTGCCCACTGTGCCCAGGGGGTGGCCACAAGTGGGGGCTCCCATGTGAGGCTGCCCAGAGCTCCCCATTCCAGTGCTCCCCGTACTCCCAGTACCCCCAGGGGCTCCCCATTCCCTCCCCCAGTGCCAGGGGGCACAGGACCCTTGTCCCTCTTACAGGACCTAAACTCAGCTTTTTGATTAAACCAGGAGAAATGGTTTTTGTTTCTTCAGCTCTGCCCTGTTCAGCTCAGGAAGAAAGAGGGTCCCAGTCAGGTTGTTGAACCAATCCTTCTCAGTTCGCAAAATTCAGAATCCAAAGGGTCACAAAAGGAACAATTTCCAGGGAAAGCCACCAAAAGGGAACAAGCCCTGGACATTTCCCCCAGGACATTTCCTCCACCAGAGGAAGCTGGCAGAGCCCTGGACCTTCCTTGCTCTGATGGCCAAAGCAGCCTTCAGGAGGCTCTGGATTCTCTTGTCCCCTGTCCCAAACCCTTCCTCTGCCGTGTTCCCCACACGAGGATGTCACAAAGGTCCTGTGGGGGTTCCAGAGTCTCCCCTTTTTCCGGGGCAGTCAGGATCAGGCCATGGCACAGGGTGGGGCTGAGTTTCCAGTCAGTTCCAGCAGCTCTGGACACCTCTCCAGGTCAAGGCAAGCTGTGTCCTGCCCTCTGCCACAGGAATGGTGACAAAGGCTTTGGCAATGTCCATGGGGACACCACTTGTTTGCCTCAGACTCCAGCTTGTCCTGGAGGTCCTGCACAGCCTCTCCCAGTGGTGCTGGCACTTGGTTCCAGCCCCTACAGTCCCTGTCTGTGTCCACTCTCCACTGGATTCACGCTCTGACCATGAGGGTCTCTTGTAAGGGGCATTCCCTGGAAATTGTTCCTTTTCTGACCCTTTGGATTCTGAATTCTGTTGCTGTTGGTTTTGTTCTCTCCTTGCTGTCCCTGTCCCCCATACTCGCTTCCTGCCCTCTTGGTGATCACATCTTTGGTGTCCAGCACCTCCCCTCCTCCAGAGCGGTTTGGGGGGGGCTGTGGGGAAAAGGGGGTGTAGAAAGGAATCTCTAGAGGGAGAAAAAAGGGTCCTGGCTGGAGTGTCTCACTCACTTCTCCTGGAGCTTCCTGGCAGCTGCAAGGGAAAGGCTGGAGAAGGTGACAATGGAGTCCCCAGAGCCCTTGAACCCCTGGGGGTCCTCAGGACCTCCAAACCTCCCTGGGACTCCTGAACCCCCACTGGACCTTTGAATGTCCCCAGCACTCCTGAGCACCCTGAAGCCCCACAGAACCTCTGAATCATCCTGGTACCACCAACCCCCCTTTTACTGCTGAACCGCCAGAAACCCAAGCTTCCCCATACAGGGAGGGGCACCCCGTAAACTGTCCCAGGATTCCCAAAACCCTCTCAAAATCTCTGCACGACCCTCCAATACCTCCCGAGCCCAACCAGGAGCTCCGAGTCCCATCATAATATTCCTCAAGACCCTCCTGGAATTATACAGGAGCACCTGAAGATCCTCTGGAATCCCCAGCCAAAGTAACTTGTTGCTGTCCCTTTGTCTGACCCCTACCTGGGGACCTCCCTTTGACCAGAGGATCCCCATCCATATCCATTGTCACCCATCCATATCCATTGTCACCCACCCAGGCAGTGACACCTGTGCCAGCCCCCAGTGACACCCACGAGGAGGACCAGGAATGGAAGTGACCCAATGACCCCTGTTGCCACTGCTGGGGACAGAGAGGGACACATCAGGGTCACCCAGAATCCCGGGCCTGCTGCAGCCCACAAGGGGTCCTGTGTGACCCCACCTGTATCCCTGCCACCCCATGGCCCCGGTCACCACCTGCACTGACTCTGGTGCTATTGGGCACTTCAGGGGACCCTGAAGCACCCCTGTGCCCCCTCCCCACAAGTCTCTGCCTCACCAGGGCCCATCCCTGGGGTGTCAGGCCCGTGCCCAGGGCACTCACCCCACAGGAGCAGCATCACCTTGCCGGCCATCCCGGTGTCCCCAGCCTTGTGCACTGGCTGTATCCCTGCGACCATGCAGTGTCACCTCCAGTGCCAGCTCTGAGGACACACAGTGCCCACACAGCTGGTTGATGTCCATGGTGCCCCAATGTCCCACAGCCACAGCCCTGAGCTCCAGAAAGGGACCCTGGGCCACCTTCTAGCCATTCCACAGCCAGGTGAAGGTGACAGGGGCTGTTGTCCTTGTCCCTGCATCCCTGTGTCCCTGTCCCTCTGCCCACAGCTGCCCCAGCCCCAAGGAAAAAGAGAGACACCGCTCTGAATGCAATGGTGCCACCCATGGCCATTTGCAGGCTCATGGTGCTGCAGCACGTTTTGCTGGCATTGTCCAGTTCAATTGCTGTATTTTCCTTATATCTACACCCCCTAGAAGGTTCTCCCCTCTATTCTACATTTTTGGTCCTTGCTCACTGCAATGCTACCCTGATTTTTCCCCCATTTTCCATCTGTGTGCCCAGCCCCATTTTGTCTCCCTTCCTGCACCCTCTTCAGGGCAATCCACAGTGTTTGGAGTTCCACACAAAGATCCCGCACTCACCTCATTCACCAGCAGTTTAAGCAAGTGTTCTCCCAGCTCTGGGAGTGCAGGTCCCTCACAGAGGCTGGCTGTGGGCAGGCTGGAACATAGGAACTGAGTGCAACAGGGAACCTAGCCTCGAAGAAAACGCATGAATCCCATTGCCCACACAAACCAATGCCTTGCATGTCCTTCCATTTTCTTTATTCTTTCAGTTCTCATGCCACATTCTGCATTGTCTGTGACTGGGTACTTGGCTTCTCTATCTCCTGTCTTCAGGTCAGGCCACATGTGAGACCCTGCAGGAACAACCTGACCCATAGGAAAGTGGGAGAGGAACCTTGGTCAGTAACTGTAGTGACACGACAAGGAGGAATGGGAACAAAGTGCAAGAGTTGGAAGAGATTTGATGAAGGTAAGAAGTTCTTTACTTTCAGGGTGCTTGTCCCTGACACAGGGACCAGTGCAGAGAGGCTGTGGATGCCCCATCCCCAGCAACATCCAAGGCCAGGTGGGACAGGGGCCGCAGCAACCTGCTGTGCTAGGAGCTTGCTCAGCTTGGAACCACATCATCTTGAGGGTCCCGTCCAAGCCAAACCATTCAAGGATTTGATCATTCTGCCATCCCCATCTCCCACTGCACAGCGGCCCTGAAACTTCAGTGACATCACAGCTCCCAGAGGGCTCCAGGTGGAATTTCCAGGACCTGGAAACGAGCACAGCAGACACTTCACCGGCTGCCAAGGGTCAGTTGCCACTCGCTCTGCGCTCTGACCCTCAGCGCTGAGCTGCTTCTGCTGCCTGGGCTTTCCCTGCCGCCGGCTCTGGAGCACCAATCCCAGCAGGATGTGCTCTGCTGTGCCCATGGAGGTACAGTGCCATGCCAGGCAGGGGGCACCCGGCTTGGGCAGGCTGCAGCCATGTGGCAATGGATGGTGTGGGACAGGAAGCCCACTGGGAGATTGTGCTGCCACTTGCAGCTTGAGAGAGACATTGCGGAGGAGATGGATGTGGACCAGGGGCTGGATGAGGAAGAAATGATGGAGGTGGACTCCTCATCTACTTCCAAGTCCTCCACTGTGGAGGACATGGAAGTAGATGAGGAGAAGACCATCGAGGAGATGGACGTAGAGGAGGAGGATGACACCGAGGACATGGAAGTCGATGAGAAGGGTGAGGAGGAGCCCATGGTCCTTGGATGAAGGAGCAGCTTCACAAGTAAGACAGGCAGATGCTTCCCACGCCCTGCCCGCACACACACTGGGTCCCCTGACGCCAGGCTGGGGCTGGGCTGGATGGCCCCGCTCAGGGACACGGTGCCCGCAGGGGGCCTGGATTGGGCTCCCACAAGCACCAGCCCCGGCCTGCCCTGCGCTTGCCTGGGGCCACGTCAGCCCTGCCAGCCCCGGCCCAGCCTCTGGGGCCCAGCTGCCAGCCCTGCTGGGCCCAGTGCTGGGAGCTGAGTCCAGCTCTGCTGTTTACTTTCTTCCAGGGCTCATGCACATGATGGGACTGCTCCGATGCCTTTGTAAATACGTTTGAGAATTCGGAAGTTGCTTGTAAATATGTTCACTGAGTGGGAAGTTCTTTGTAAATATGTTTCGAAGATTGTTAGCCCATCAGATCCCATGTAAATATGTTCTGTACATTATTCCTGTTGTTGTAATAACGATTGTCACAACGAAACATGTTCTGTAAATCCTAGGTTTGCCGATCTTCGGCAAATAAATACTGTTTCTTTTTAAAACCTGACTTCTCTGGGCCATTCTTTTGGGCAAAGGCAGCGTTTGCACACTTGTGGGTTCCACTTGTTCCACGTTCCCGGGGCTGGAGGTGCCTGGGGGTGTTGACACGGCCACCCCAGGGCTGGGGGTCCCTGTGCACAGGGACTCCCACTGACACCACTCCTGCCACTGGGCACTGCTGCTCTTCCTGGCCTGGGGCACAGCGCTGTCCCCAAGAGCACAGCTCTCACCAGCTCTCACACAGGGGGCTCTCACAGCACTGGCCCCTGCAGCCATGCCACCAAAGCAGGCAGCAAACCTTCAGCCACCCTTCCTGCTGCAGCCAGAGGCACTCCTGGGCCCAGAGATGCCAGCAGGCCACAGCCCTGCAAAATCCACCTGCACGCTCTCAAGGCCACCACAGCCTTGGCAACTGGGCCACCTGCATCTGAGCTATTGCAGGGGCTGATCTTTAAGCCTTGCAGCCTCCAAAGGCCCTGGGCACTGCTTCCCAGCCTGCTCTGCACTGCCCTGAGCCCGCATTGTTCCAGAAACAAAAGCCAAGCCAGGGCATCCTCACACTGCCCGCATTCCTGCTGCTGCCAGCGGCCACGGGCCCCTGGGCCCCACTTGGGTGACAGCTGCAGGGACAGGGCAGCCTGTGCTGGGCAGGAGGCACGGGGCTTTGGGCCCTGGGGCTTCTGCTGCTGCTGCTGCTGCTGCTGCTGCTGCTGGGGGCCATGGGCCCAACAGGGCCCCGAGCTCAGCCCCTGCCCGGGCAGCTGCCCCCAAAGCCCCACACTCCCCGAGCATCCCCATCACAACTGCCAGGGGGAAATCCCACGGGCTTCAGGAACAAATTTCCCCATAGTGACTAAACCAAAGGATCCAAGCGGAAAGTCAGCACAAGCTGGGGTTTACAGCACCTTGACAATGGTGGCTGCAGGGCAGGTGAGATCTCCAGCGCCTCTGGCAGTGCCTGCTCTGCACGTGAGCCTGTGCGGCTGCTCCCAGCGGGACACAGCACCGGGCTCAGGCCAACCCTCAGCCCCTTACAGCTGATCCCAAGGAACAGGCTCAGAAAGCATTTCCTGACCACTTCCTGTAGATATTTCAAAGGACTACATGTCACTCAAGGAAGTCACCTTGCACATTTAGTTTAAGTGTCATGGCATGAGAAGCCATGAAGGTGCCTCTGAATGTGCACTCAGGGCACTTCCACTGTCATCCCAAAGGGAACACAAAGGACAGGCCTCTGCTTTCAGCACTGCTGATCTCCTTACTACAATGATATCTCAGTAGGACGCAAGGTTGTGGAGGCCCAGGGACCTATTACAGGAGTTATAATACCGCATGACAAAAATGACAAATTACAATAAAGTGAGGCAGCCCTTTGAATGCAATGTTTTATCAGTTTTACCAGGGTTTACTGAATGCAGCGTTGGTACCCTGCCGGTGCAACAGGGCCGTTTCAGCTGTTGAAGCCCAGGGGATATTTTGAAACATCTGCATCCAGTACCACCAGAGCAGTGAATGTGGGGACAGCCACCTGCAGTGCAGGATCCTTGGGTGATATTTTATTCCTGTGGGTGGGCCACCCTTTACATCAGGGGCAGCTCTGGGTAACAAATTATCCAAAGATGAGAGGGACATATATGTTGGAGTTAGGGAGGTTCTCCTTTCAGAGTGGAAGACTTTTACTAAGGGAAGTTGGAAGTCATATTTCATTGGCTGTTTACAGAGTTCCCAGATATTTCTGTGTATTCTTTTTGTCTTATAGCATTCTGAGACTGAGTCAAGAAAGTCTCTATTTTTAGAATACTCAGGAAGTGATAAGAGTCGCAAAATTTTTTCCCAATTTTTCATATGATTTATGGAGTTTTCTCAAGGGTTCAAAGTTCTTATATTTAATCCAGTCTTTGAGTTCTTCCCCCGCATTCCTGAACCCACTGACGCCATTAGGATGAGAGACAGAAACTGCTGTAAAGCACAGACAAGCCACCTGCTGTCTGACATCTCCCCTCTTTCTCTACCCCCTGCCCAGGTCTGTTCTGATCACACAGGCCTGGATTCTACCCTAACCCATTCTCCAGTACCTCTCCTCCCTTGATCCCCCTCAGATAGCTCACAAAATGGAGTCCCTCCTCTGGAGGGGGTTGTCAATGCCAAACTCCCTCCCACCCTCAGCTCTCTCATGGGGTCCTGCCCCTGTGTTGGGTCCTACCCCTGCGTCAGGTACCACCCCTGCATTGGGATCCAGCGCTTCCTTGCCTACTCCCGCTGCCCTACCCCCTCCAACTCAGCCCCTTGCGGATCCCACACTGTCGGAGCCGGAAGTGTGAGGGGCGGTAACCGGAAGGCCGCCATCTTGCTAGCAAAGGCCCACAACACCGGGCCTGGCCAGTCACCCCAAGGCCCCGCTCCTCTGCCAGAGACCAAGTTCTGTCTTCTGGAGAGGAGAGGGAAGGTTCATTCCACCTTCAGCATGAGCCTGAGGATTCTTGGCAGAGGACGGAGAAGCTGGCGGTAGAAGAGGGGGACTGGGAATTGGTAGCTAAAATACAAGAAGCACCGGTTCAGTACCAGAGTGGGGCTAAGCCCCAAAGGGAAGCTGTCCACCATGGGGAGATGAAAGACCGTTATAAAGCAGCAAAAGACCATGGGCGATGCTCACTGTATTTTAATAACTTCTTAAATGGAGTCATTGCTGCACATGTAATGGGGTTCACGATCTGCACCATTTTATCCACATCCTACTCTCTCCACTGAATTTGTTCTGTGAGAAGGAATGGGGAAAAATCTAATACAACAACTATTAAAAGACTATGCTAGGGAAGACAGGCGGGCACACCTAACACTAGTCCTTCTAGTCAGGGAGGAAGATTTCATTAAACCTGCGAATCACGCAAGACACCTTCCTGAGATGTGTTAGAAGAGATAAAAGTGCTGCAAAGACAGCTCTCATGCAGACACCCAATGGAAGAACACCTACTCTAGATTTCACAGACATTCTGCAGGGACCTGGGCAATCCTTTCTAAAATGTATTGACCACCTTCCACAAGCAATAGAGAAACAAGTTGAACATCCAAAAGCCAGGAAGGTACTCCTTACTAAACTTGCTGAAATAAATGCTAACAACAACTGTAAAGACATTTGTGGAGAGCATTATTAATAATTGGTTAGCTGAGAAAGGCCACACTGATATAATGCCACTGGTTAAGCTGAAGGAGAAAAGTCAGCAGTCAGCAAGCTGAAAGGAAGAGTCAGCAGTGACCTTGCTGCAACATGAGGATAGGGAGTTGAGATTAGTCCTGAATATATCCTAAGAATATGTAGAAAGTATCAAAAGTAGAACCATAGGAATGTAGAAGTAGGCGTAGGTGCTGATATGTAAGCTGACCAATCCTGAGCTCAACTTTTGCAATATGTATGAAGCTCATTATTAACTGGATTTAACCCACCGTACTGATCAATAAAATTGAGCCTGTAATGATCAAACTGATGTCCTGGTTCCCTTCCGTCGACAAATGGTGGAGAATGCGGGCATAACCGAATCTCTGCCCTTTTTCTCGGATTAAAAGAAAAAGGGATTACGCCACGGTCCGGAAGTTGGGTTTGGGTCCCAGCAGCCGGGACGGTGCCGGAATTTGAAGCACCCTTAAGGTTCACAACTGTGACTTAAGCCAATACGTGTCGCCGGAGCCTGGAGAGCTGCAACAGCGCGCGCTGATTAAAAGGTATGGATAGGCAAGCGGCATATGATTTATTTACCGCCTATTTAGAGCGGCGTGGGATAAAAGGGATAGATTTAAAAAAGGAGTTACCAGGGTTATTAGCTTATGGCCATGCTAAGGGTATCTTTTCTAATCCTCATACAGTTCATGAGCTATCAGAGTGGAGAAAGTTTGGGGAAATATTGTGGGATACAGTACTAGACGATGATAAGTCAGCAAAGAAATTCGGGAAGTTATGGCGGGTGGTGTATAACACGTTACTTCAGCAGGTCTCTGAGAGAAAGGCAGCAGAAAGGGCAACAGAAGCTCATAAGAGGAATATAGGGTATGGTCGTGAAGATGATCCCCTGGCACCTTCTGTAACTAAGGTACTTATGCCTAAGAGTCCCCAGCAAAGTGGTGTGGAGGAGTTCTCTATAGGCGCAGTGGAACCGTCTGCACCTTTCCTGTCAGAGGGGGAGGGCGAGTCGGATGGTGGGGGTAAGAGCAAGCCAGCTTTGCCTCCGCCACCAGCTTCAGGCGGGTCGGATGGTGGGGGTAGGGGCAAGCCAGCTTCGCCTCCGCCGCCAGCCTTGCCTCTGCCGCTTCCCCTCAGTGAGCCGGCTCAGGTTACAGCTTCGGTGGGGGGGTCACCTCCCCCGCCCGAGCCGGCTTCAGCGGGGGGGCGGATTGCCCCCCGCAGGCTGGCTCCGCTTGAGCCGGCTCCGGTTTCACTGTCAGCTCCAGCGGGGGAGGGGGGGCTCCCGATTCCCCCGCACGGGCCAGCCTCTGCCTCACTGCCCCCCCCGCGTGAAAACTCGGTGTCTGCACCAAAGCGCCAGCAGCATAGCACCCTTAAAGGGCCAGATCCCATCCCAGGGGCACACCGTGATCCATGGGGGGAGATGGCTAAACAGAGGAGGGAGGCTTGGGCTGCTTTGGCGAAAGAAGTAATGCAAATGGGGGATGGTGAAGCGGTGGAAATAGCTTCTAGTCTTGCATGTCCAGTTACATACACACCACAGTATGATGCACAGGGGAACCTTACGCATAATATAGCAGAATATACTCCCTTAGATTGGAAGCTGTTAACTCAGCTACGTTCTACGGTTAGTCAGTTTGGAGTAAAAAGTGAACCTGTTAAGCAAATGTTAGATTATCTTTTTAATACTCAGGTTTTATGTCCTAATGATCTAAGAAGAATAGTTCGGTTGATATTCACTCAGCATCAGCAGTTATTATTTAATGCCCATTGGCACGCGTTGGTAAATGAATCGGTTGCTGTACAACGAGCCCAGGGAGACCCATTACATGGGGTGACAGTAGAGGAGCTGATGGGCTTAGAGGCATTTTTACGTACAGAGGCACAGATGATATCGGGAGCTGATAAACTTACAGAGTTTATGTGGTTAGTGCATGCTGCAATAGATATGGTTAAAGAGCCAGGAGGGTTACCGGCTTATATGGGTATTAAGCAAGGAAGGGAAGAATTATTTGGAAATTTTATTGATAGAACAGCTACTGCTATAGATCGGGCTGGTGTTGCAGGGCGCTATTGAAGCAGGTGTGCCTTGCAAAATAGCAATCCAGCAACCCAAAGAGTGTTAGCTACTTTAGGGGCAAATTGGACTATTGAGGAAGCATTAGAGCGAATGGCACTAATGCCAACAGCTTCACAGGCATTTATAGCAGAAGCCTTAAAGGAACTAGGATTAGGGTTGCAAAAGCATAGTCTACTCAAAATCAGGTGTTAGCTGCTCTTGCTCCTCTCCAAAGCGGCTCACTGGCAGTCACGTAAAGACGCTCGAGACCATTCATCAAGTGTTACCGGTGCGGCAATGAGGGACAGACACAAGTTGCCGCCGTGACATCGGAGACACCAGCTGCTGCCGTAACATCGCTGCTACCTCCTGTCTGCAACCCGCAACAACCGGGAGCCTCGGCTTGGACTTATCAGCACCAGTAGACGTCACACTAATGATGAACCAGCCTGAGAGGATACCCACTGGAACAAAGGGTCCTCTTATATTAAATGGACAAACATGTGGAGCATTATTGCTGGGACGTTCCTCTAAAACTATGTTGGGATTATTTGTTTTGCCTGGTGTTATCGATGCGGACTTTACAGGGGAAATACAAGTTATGGCTAACAACCTTTATCCTCCGATTAAAATTACAAAAGGACAACGCATTGCACAATTGGTACCACTGTCACAAATGACATCAGGAATACAATCATTTACTGGTCAAGCACGGGATGAAAAAGGTTTTGGCTCTACTGGTGTTACACTTTTAACTGTGGATTTACAAAATAGACCAAAACAAAAGGTTGAAATTACCTATGGGCATCAAAGCATAACCCTTTATGGATTATTGGATACAGGAGCAGATACTAGCATCATTTCTCCAGAAGCATGGCCACAACATTGGCCTCTATTTCCTTCATCAAACATGCTGACAGGAGTAGGAGGATTTACATTGGCAAGCAGGTCGCCGTCTTTGTCTGTGTGCATTGAGAATCAACAAATATCTGCTGTGTTTTCAATTGTTCAACTGCCTCCTACAGTTTCCTGCTTAATTGGAAGGGACATTTTAACACAATTGGGAGTGGTGTTAACTAATCAGCACCCTTTGGGGTAATTGCCATTGCTTGGACTTTCCCCATTCCACTCACCTGGAAAACGGATACACCGGTGATGGTTAAGCAATGGCCATTAAAAGGGGAGAGTCTTATGCATGCCCATGAATTGGTACAGGAACAATATACAAAGGGACACCTGCGACTGTCCACAAGCCCTTGGAATACACCTATTTTTGTAATCAGAAAGAAATCAGGGAAATATCGTTTGATACATGATTTGAGGGCTGTAAATGACCAAATGGAACCAATGGGGGCCTTACAGCCTGGTCTTCCAAATCCAGCTATGATTCCAGAACACTGGCCACTTTTAATTATTGACCTAAAGGATTGTTTTTTCACTATTGGCCTGCATCCTGATGACATGAAGAGATTTGCTTTTACTTTACCAGCAATAAATCGTGGGGAACCAGATAAAAGATTTGAATGGACATCTCTTCCGCAGGGCATGCGCAACTCTCCCACTTTATGTCAGCTTTATGTTGATGCAGCATTACAGCCACTACGTCGCAAATGGCCAGCAACTATAATATATCATTACATGGACAATCTTTTGTTTGCACAGCAACAGCCATTCTCCTCTTTACAGATTAACACCATTAAAAATACTCTTGCTGCATATTCACTTGTTATTGCTGCAGAGAAAATTCAGACTACAAAGCCCTGGAAATATTTGGGATGGACTTTGACGGATCAAATAGTGATACCACAAAAATTGGAATTACAATTGGACATTAAAACTCTACATGATGCACAGAAGTTGCTGGGAGACTTACAGTGGCTGAAGCCTAATGTGGGAATGCCAAATCACTTATTAGAAGCCCTACGGCCTTTGTTAAAAGGTGTGGACCCTAATACTCCTGTACACCTGACAAAGGAGCATCATCTTGCCTTGCAGCAAATTAGTAACTGTGTACAGCAAGGGTATGTGTCTCGTCGACAACTCGACCACCCCATTGACCTTACTATCTGGAATAGCTCTTGCCACTTGCTTGGTGCTCTCTCTCAGTTTCAAAAGAAAACGGGGGAGATACGGGTGTTGGAATGGTTATCACCACCACTACAGCATAAGAAAACAATATCTTCAAAAATTGAACAATTGGCTGCATTAATCAAAAACGGGCGTCTCAGAATTCTTGAAGTGGATGGTAGAGAACCTGCTACTATTAGATTACCTATGGACAAAGAAACCTTGGACTGGTACTTGATAAATTCAAAGAATTTACAAGAAGCATTATTGATGTCACCTGCTAAAATAGAGACTAGTAAATTAGTGCCTAGAGTTTTGCAATGGATGACAGAATGGAACTGGATCACTCAACCTTTAAGAGAAGAAAACCTCATAGAAGGAGCTATTACAGTTTTTACAGATGCAGGAAAGAAATCAAGGCGTGCTGCTGTTACCTGGCAAGAAAAAGGACAATGGAAGCATCAACTCCTCACAGCAGACCCTGCAGATAGCTTACAAACTTTAGAATTTTTAGCAGTAGTATGGGCGGTGTCCAACTTACAGGAGCCTTTAAATGTGGTCACAGACTCTATGTATGTTGCAGGAGTAGTCAAACGAATAGAGGAAGCAGCAATTAAGGAAGTGAATAATAAACGATTGTATGAGTTACTGATACAGTTAAGGAAGGCTTTACGAGAAAGAAAGGCAGCATATTCTGTGATTCATATTAGGAGCCATAAGTGGTCTGAAGGTTTAGGAGAAGGGAATGAACGTGCAGATAAATTGGTTACCCTACCCATTGATAATTCTTGTCCTATTGACAAGCACACATTGGCCAGAGAAGCACATAGTAGATATCATCAAAATGCAAGAGGTTTAGCAAAACACTTTGAGCTGAGTTTGTCAGAAGCCAAGGCCATTGTCAGAGCATGTCCAACATGTAGTTATCATAATGGTGGGATAGGTCTAGGAATCGGGGTTAATCCTCGAGGTTTAAAAATAAATGAGATATGGCAAATGGATGTTACACACATAGCTAGATTCGGTAAAGTCAAGCATGTGCACGTCACCATAGATACATATAGTCATTACATATGGGCTACGGCTCAGGCAGGACAGAAAGCTATACAGGTTATCAGACATCTGTTAAGTTGTTTCGCTGTTATGGGAGTTCCAAAGAGTATCAAAACAGATAATGGTCGAGGTTATGTAAGTGCTAGGGTCCGGAAATTTTTGAATCAGTGGTCTGTTAAGCACGTGACAGGTATTCCACACTCTTCTACTGGACAGGCAATAGTGGAAAGAGCAAACGGTACCGTTAAGCAGTATATTGAAAAACATCAAGATTTGACAGATCCACAAGCATGTTTGGCTAAGGTCTTGTATGTGATTAATCATTTATGCTTTTTTGGGGAAGATGATACCCCCCCTGCAATGAAACATCATCCGAGGTCAGGTCAGGAAAATACTAAGGAAACAGAGGTCTGGGTTAAGTATAAGAACCCAAGTACAGGATTATGGGAAAAACCTGCAAAAGTATTATATTGGGGTCGGGGGTATCTTTGTGTTTCCTCACCTACAGGGCCTTTGTGGGTGCCTGCTAAGTGGACTAAACCTGTTTTTGATGCAGCCTCTGGTGGATCGCCTTACGGAGGAGGACAAGGAGCGACTGGGGAAGAAACTGCTTCTAGTCCTACAACCACTACTGTTTCAATTGAAGGGGTACTCGGAAGCGGTGGACAGAGCACTGACACGTCACTACCAGACGGTCCAGGAGTTGATTCGTTTCATTGACTCATTATCAACTTTTCATTTAACAGATCCAGCGAAACTTCATTGCCTTGACTGTCACAATCCACATTGTGCTGCCTGGATAGCTCTACGTTGTGGGGGTTGTAAAAGAACTTTTTGGATAGAACAATCATTATTACGGGATTTGTGGTGTCATACTTGTGAACACGAGCATACGTGGGGAAAAAGCTGGCAAGATGAATTGTGGAGACAAACGGGGCAAAACGCATATATAGCTTTAAATCTTTATGAGTCTCCTGAACAGAAGGTTCTTGCTTATTATCGATGGGAAATACAATGTATTGTAAATAGAATTAAGGTTCAAAGTAAATCACGTATAGTTTCTATAAGGTGTAGGAAATTAGTGCCTTTAACACAGCATTCAGTTGTAAGACCCTTCCAAGGAGATCCTGATAGAGCATTAGATTGCTGCATTGATAAGTTGCAAAAATTAAGTTTGAAAGTGGCAGGACCAGTGAAATTAGGAGCAGCAAGATTGAAGACAGATAAGAAAAAGAAGGCAAAAAAGGGAACGGTCTCATTTGAATAGGGGTATCAGTGATTGCTAATTAATTTTCTATGATTAGAACAATTTTACTGTTGTGGGACCCTCGGGAGGATATAGTTGTTGAAGAGGATAACGAACAAGAACTACGATTACGAAATAAGATACACCTTGTGTTAAAGAAAGACCTTGAGCTGTTAGCCTCATATAGTAAAAAGGCTGAAGAGGCTTTGCAATCACCACCATCGAATTGGTTGCATTGGGTTGAAGATACACAATTTTATACTGGTCCTTACTTACATTTGCTTCCTCGTTATGTTTGCAAAAAGGATAAAGATAAATGCTTTGCATGGGTAGCTTTGCATTGTGCAGATTGTAATCAGGTTTATTGGTATTCACAGAAGTCATTGGGATATTTATGGTGTACATCTTGTTTTAGAAAGTAGATTCGAAATCATATCTGGGTTAGAGCTCTTGAACAAAGTACTGGCCTGCCAGGACGGACAGGATTACAGCTCTTTGAGAGTGCAGAACAAGTGGTTATATCATATCTTAGGTGGAAGTTACAGGAAAACCTTAGAATATTTGAAATTACTAAAGCCTCACGCATCATAGCAGCTCGCTGCAAAGCTGATTTGCCTTCAAACTTACCTCGTGCTATACTTGTGAGCAAAGATGCTGATTTAGAATTAGATCAGTATATTCAAGAATTGACTCAGCCTTACAATAGACAATCTAGCAAACCAAAGAAAAGACAGCGAAGAAAGGAAAAACAACGTAAGCAGAAGGAAGAACAGGAGAAGCAAAGCAAGCAGAAAGAAAAATGAAGTTTGTTTTTGTTATACTGCTCAATGCTGTAGCAAGTGAAGCAGTAGGAGTAACACACTTTAGTCAACCAAGGGAAAATTTATGGGTAACACTTGCTAATCAAACTAACCAATCATCACTTTGTCTTAGTCTTGGAGGAGTCACTAACCCATTTCGAACATGCCTGGTGGGACTTCCGGTGTGGTCTCCTGGAAAATTTTGCAGTTTGATAAACAATCAAACCTTGTGTATGTCTAACATGTCAAACATCACATTGCCGCTGCAACAAGGGTATAGTGCAGGTCAGAGTGATGGCTATCGTCAATGCTTACTAATCCAATCACTTAACACCTCTTTGCATTCTCCTCCTGAAGAATTGGATCTTTTTGGAAGTACAAATGCCAGCATATCTAACACTACAGCTGGTGGATGGTTTAGCTTCAAACTTTTGGGTGCTCAGAATTTAAACCAACCTAAAGAAACATGGGCCACCCTAGATTCATCCCTGAATGTGAGTGAATTCTCTCCACAGCATTACAGTCAATGTAACGGCACAAATATCACAGCACCAATGAAATTACCCACAGGAATATTTTTGATTTGTGGAGACAGGGCATGGAATGGTATACCAGCTAAACCACAGGGTGGACCCTGTTTTTTGGGAAAATTGTCACTGTTTCATCCTAATGTGTCCTTGCTAATGCAGCTGAGTCAAAATTCAAACAGGAGAAAACGTAGCATACATGACTTAGACTGCAGCAACATAGGAGATCCACGATTTTGGGGCACATTCAAACAGGTGGTGGTTTCAACTATCTTACCAGGAGGATCTGCCAATAAAGCCATGAATTTAGCAAAACAATTAGGATGCTGGGCAAAGAATGAGCTGAACAAGACATCACAAATTCTAGACATGTTAACTGCAGATGTACAAAGTGTTAACCATGCTGTTTTGCAAAATAGAGCTGTTGTAAATTTTTTGCTCTTAGCACAAGGGCATGGATGTGAAGAGTTCGAGGGAATGTGTTGCATGAATCTGTCTGATCATTCGGTGTCCATTCACACTAAGATAAAAGAATTACAACAGGGAATTCACAAACTTAAGGAAGAAGACGGTTTAGGAATTGACGAATGGCTTAAAGGCTTGGGACTCGGACCGTGGCTGAGGAACCTTGTGATCTATGCTATAGGACTGCTGGGTGTAATTTTACTGTTTTTGCTTATTTTGCCTTGTATCTTTAACTGTATTCAAAACATGGTCAGCCGTACAATAGCAAAAACATGGCAAACTAATCTCCTTGCACAAGAAGAAAACGGGGGAAATGTGGAGAGCATTATTAATAATTGGTTAGCTGAGAAAGGCCACACTGATATAATGCCACTGGTTAAGCTGAAGGAGAAAAGTCAGCAGTCAGCAAGCTGAAAGGAAGAGTCAGCAGTGACCTTGCTGCAACATGAGGATAGGGAGTTGAGATTAGTCCTGAATATATCCTAAGAATATGTAGAAAGTATCAAAAGTAGAACCATAGGAATGTAGAAGTAGGCGTAGGTGCTGATATGTAAGCTGACCAATCCTGAGCTCAACTTTTGCAATATGTATGAAGCTCATTATTAACTGGAATAAACCCGCCGTACTGATCAATAAAATTGAGCCTGTGATGATCAAACTGATGTCCTGGTTCCCTTCTGTCGACAGACATTTTACCTTCTCTACCACTCAACACAAAGCCTACCATTGCACAAATGGTCGAGGCATGCACGCTTAGGGCATCCCTACACTGTCACGCCAGCCAAGCTAAGGCTACCAGTCAGGGTGTAGTAGAGGTGCTAGTAGCCTCCCAAGTTATTCCCTGACATAGGCATGAAAAAGGACCTGGCTTTAAGTGTAGGGAGATGGGGCATTTTCAACAGAATTGTAAAAATAAAGGCTATTACCAGGGACCTTCCAGCTGTCACAGCCACTCTCCTCACTGCCCGCCTTGTCCACATGCTTACAAACACCAGCAAAACCGGTGGCCTGCGGGAAACCCCACACAGACACAGAAAGGCCCCGCATGATGACACCAAATGCAAGGCCGTTCTACCCTACTCTCCCCAAAATCGTGGAGAACCAGCACAGCGACCTTCTCAGATCCATCAGGACAGCTTGATCACTGCAGAATGCTCGACAAAAGACAGCTCTGCCCCGGAACCTAAAGGCAGCTGGTAAGCGCCTTTTCTATTCCAATCCACGATATTTATGTTCACCATATTCCAAAAGGCAAATACAGGCCTGAAGGATGGCCCAGAGACATTTTGATTTTAACCAACACCAGGGAAGGTATGGAGACACACACTATACTACCTGAGACAGTCGCCTTGACATCTTTGCAGGAGATAACTGTCCAGGCTCTATGCTTAGACCCTCCCCTTTTCATTCCAAAAGGAACAGTTATAGCCAGAGCCTACCTCCCATGGGATATGATCACCACACCAGCTCATTCAATGCTGATGTGGGCACAGATTACGGGCAGAAATAGACCCATTCTAAAGTGTGCTTGGTCATGTAAAGCGAGAAAGAGATGTCATTCAGGACTATTAGATACAAGAGCTGATGTCACTGTAATTTCCCTCTCTGACTGGTTAAAAGAATGGCCCCTAGTTCCAGGGGTTGAAGTGATAATTGGCATCGGGAGAGCCACTACCAGCTTCTGGAGTCAAGGTACCATGTGCATGGAAGGTCCTGAGGGCACAGTGGTACTGTAAGATCTTTTGTCACCCAGGCACCAATAACAATTTGAGGAAAGGCCTCTTGTCCCAAAGAGGGACAGGGCTAGAGATCATATCAACACCTCAAGATTTCCAGATGGGGAAACCCAGTAGCGTGCCACCCTTCAGTCAACCTGGAAGACCAACGACCCCATATGGGTGGATCAGTGGCCCCTCCCAGGCAGAAAGTTAAAGGCCCTGCAGTCCCTCATGCAGGAGCAGCTGTCTGTTGGCCACATTGTACCCTCTACTAGCCCCTGCAATGCACCTTTCATTATCATATGAAAGCCTGGCAAGGACAAGAGGCGGCTCCTGCAGGACCTCAGGAAAATCAATGAGGTCATCAAGGACAGGGGTTTCCCTCCAGTCCAGCCTGTGCTCAGCCTCCATGTTACCTCGAGATTGCCGATGGTGCGCCATGCCGTAGTTGAGGGTAGCAGTTTTTGGAGTCCTCCTATTTTTCGGATATCTTCTTTGCCATTTAGGCTGTGATTGATGGAGCCTGAGCATAGAAAGAGCATTGCTTTGAAGATTGCATGGGTTGAGATGTGAAGGAAGGCTAGTTCAGGGAGGTTTAGTCCAATTGTACCTATGATTACACTGTTATTGGCAGATGGTTGATATAGATCTTAATGACTACTTTTTTGACACCCCCATGCAACCCAATGACACCCTCCTGGGTTGCCTTTTCCGTCACTAAATCGACAAGCACCTTTACAGAGGTACCAGTGGACTGTATTGCCTCAACGAATGAAGAGGAGACCAAATATTTGTCAATGGCTTGATGTCCAAATTCACTTGCCCTAATGCTAATGGCTTTTCGTTATATGGACCATTAAATGAACATCCTAATGCTATCAATTTTCATTACACCGACGACATAGTTGTTTGTGCAGAAGCTGAAATCATTTTGGATGTTGCAGTACAAGATGTCATCACTGTGGTACAGGAGAAAGGTTTTAAGATTGCAGCAGATAAAGTTCAAAGGACAGCCCCTTGGAAGTGTCTCGGCCTAAAAACTGCAGAGAGAACCATCACACCACAAACACTGCACATCAAGGACAACCCAAAGACTCTGCCAGAACCCCAAATGCTCTGTGGAAGCATCAGTTGGGTACATTCACTGCTGGGAATCACCACAGAAGATCTCATGCCACTGTTCCTGCTCCTTAAAGGCAATGAAGGACTCGATTCCCGTGATCACTGACACCACAGGCAGAAGCAGCTGTACAAAAGGCATCCTGGGTGATTCAAACTAAACAGGCACACAGATACCACACTACTTTTCCTTTCTCCCTGGCAATCCTTGGTGTAAGTCCAATATTCCATGCATTATTCTTTCAGGGAGACTCACTATCTCAGATCCCCTCATAGAAATTGAATGCGTTTTCAGAGCACACCAACCTACTAAAATGATAACAACCCAACAGAAAGTTATTGCAGAGCTATTGCAGGAAACCTAGAGAGCGTCTGTGCTCCCTTGCAGGAACAGACCTTGTGAATATATACTTACTTCTCACTCAAGAGCCCCTCAATTGCCTACTTCAAACATCTGAACCACTGCAATACGCCTTAGATCGTTTTTACACAGGCTAGGATCAGCCACCAATTCTACCATCAAAACATTCCTGCGCTGCTCAGGATGTTCAAAAACACCCGAGACCCGGCAAGATCACTTGTAGCCACTGGCCCAAATTGCCAGGAACATGGCCTTGCTTCTGCCAGAGCTGGAGTCAATCCAAGAGGACTAGAGAGTCTCCACATCTGGCAATCAGACATCACACACTAAGCCCCTTTCGGCAGATTAAATACATCCAGGTCTCATTTGATGCCTTTTCCAGTGTGGTTTTCACCTCTGCCCATGCTGGTGAAAAATCAGAAGATGCTATAAAACATTACTTTTTCGTTTTTTACACCTTAGCAGTTCTACAGGAAATTAAATTTGATAATGCTCTTGCTTATACCTTGCACTGATTCCAACAAGTTTCTAACCACTGGGGTATAAAACATGTCACAGGCATACCACACTCCGCCACTGGAAAGTCTATAGCCGAGAGGGCCCACTGATCCATCAAAAGGACCCTTGATCAACTGAGAGGGGGAATCCAGATATTATCTTCCATTGAGAGACTGGCCAAGGCCTTTTACGAACTCAACTTTTTGAACAATTCATTTATGGAGCCAACTCTCCCAGTCATCAGGCATTTTACTAATTCAATTGCAGCCCAATTAAAAGAACAGCCACCTGTGTTGAGCAAAGACCCTGAATCTAAACAAATTATGGGCCCTTTTCCATTAATTACTTGGGAAAGAAAAGATGCCCTTGTCTCTACAGCAACATTCCCAAGATGAATCCCAGCAAAATACATTAAAACTGTTTCTGGGAACAGTGAGGCAAACACCAGAGCCACCATCAGAAGAACAGAATGAAAGCCTAAGGGAGACTGTAGCAGCCTGGAAAAGAAGAAGGCGAAGGACAGAAGAAGATCTCCTAAGCAGCGTTGACCACACACACCAAGACCAAGATAGTTCAGACACCACTAACCGGGATCTATGTCTTAACATTTGTAAAAATTATATCTTAGCATTGATACATGATTCTTCTAATAAGCTGTGTTCACACCCTTGGCTTACAGAAGAGAAAGTTTAGTGGGAACAAAACTTAAGTTTCATATTCTAATCTCTTTATCTGTTTACTTTTAGGACACCCAAGCCTCCAGACAATAAATTAGCTAAAGTCAGAGGATACTGCCATTTGTAGCCACTGTAGCAGAGAACTGGATGCTCCTCACTGAGCCACATGCCTTCAGCTGGGCGCTTCCACAGACAAGCCACAATTTCTTGTCCATGGCCATGCCTGTAAGGCACTACAAGGCAGGTGTTTTTCCGACCTGTTGTCACATAGGGAGTCAGTATACCAGGGCATCCAGCTGCTGAAAGATCAAGGAAACAAGATCCAGATGGAAGGCAACAACAACTGGTTCACTGGACTTAGCAAACACAGGGACCTACCACTGGAACTGTAATACCTCAGGGCAAAGTGACCAAGGTAAAAAAAGTCACCGCTCTGAATGCAATGGTGTTGCCCATGGGCATTTGCAGGCTCATGTTGATGCAGCACGTTTTGTCCGTATCACCCAGTTCAACTGCTGCATTTTCCTTACATGTTCTCCCTCGGAATGTTCCAACTCCCTTGTATCAATTTGGTCCTGGCTTACTGTAATTATCCTGCGCTGTTCACCCCCACATTGTGTGCCCAGCCCCATTTTGTCTCCATTCCTGGACCCTCTTCAGCGCAATCCACATTATTTGGATTTCCACAAAACGATCCCTCTCTTGCCTCCTCCATCAGCCATCCAAGCAAGCCGGCTCCCAGCTCTGCGAGTGCAGGTCCCTAACAGAGGTTGCTGTGGGCAGGCTGCAACACAGGAACTGAGTGCACCAGGGACGGGCCTCTAATAAAAGGCATGAATCCCACAGCCCACGCAACCCAAAGACTTCCCTGTCTTTTCTTTTTCCTTATTCTCTCAGTTCTCAAGCCACATTCCGCATTTTTTCTGACTGGGAACTTGGCTTGTCTCTCTCCTGTCTGCAGGTTAAGTCACACGTGTAACCCTGTAGGAACAGCCTGACCTACAGGGAAGTGGGAGAGGACTCTTGGTCAAGAACTGTAGTGACAGGACAAGGGAGAATGGGATCAAACTGTAGGAGGTGGAAGAGATTTGATGATGGGAAAAAGCTCTTTACTTTCAGGGTGCTTGTCCCTGACACAGGGACCAGTGCAGAGAGGCTGTGGATGCCCCATCCCCAGCAACATCCAAGGCCAGGTGGGACAGGGGCCACAGCAACCTGCTGTGCTGGGAGCTTGCTCAGCTTGGAACCACATCATCTTGAGGGTCCCGTCCAAGCCAAACCATTCAAGGATTTGATCATTCTGCCATCCCCATCTCCCACTGCGCAGCGCCCCTGAAACTTCAGTGACATCACAGCTCACAGAGGGTTCCAGGTGGAACGTCCACGACCTGGAAACGAGCACAGCAGACACTTCACCGGCTGCCAAGGGTCAGTTGCCACTCGCTCTGCGCTCTGACCCTCAGCGCTGAGCTGCTTCTGCTGCCTGGGCTTTCCCTGCCGCCGGCTCTGGAGCGCCGAGCCCAGCAGGATGTGCTCTGCTGTGCCCATGGAGGTACAGTGCCATGCCAGGCAGGGGGCACCCGGCTTGGGCAGGCTGCAGCCATGTGGCAATGGATGGTGTGGGACAGGAAGCCCACTGGGAGATTGTGCTGCCCCTTGCAGATTGAGAGAGACATTGCGGAGGAGATGGATGTGGACCAGGGGCTGGATGAGGAAGAAATGATGGAGGTGGACTCCTCCTCTACTTCCATGTCCTCCACTGTGGAGGACATGGAAGTAGATGAGGAGGAGACCATCGAGGAGATGGACGTAGAGGAGGAGGATGACACCAAGGACATGGAAGTTGACGAGAAGGATGAGGAGGAGCCCATGGTCCTTGGATGAAGGAGCAGCTTCACAAGTAAGACAGGCAGATGCTTCCCACGCCCTGCCCGCACACACACTGGGTCCCCTGACGCCAGGCTGGGGCTGGGCTGGATGGCCCCGCTCAGGGACACGGTGCCCGCAGGGGGCCTGGATTGGGCTCCCACAAGCACCAGCCCCGGCCTGCCCTGCGCTTGCCTGGGGCCACGCCAGCCCTGCCAGCCCCGGCCCAGCCCCTGGGGCCCAGCTGCCAGCCCTGCTGGGCCCAGTGCAGGTGGCTGAGTCCAGCTCTGCTGCTTCGTTTCTTCCAGGGCTCATGCATATGATGGCACAGATGGCACGCCGTTGTAAATACGTTTGAAAGTTTTGAAGTTCCTGTAAATATGTTGACTAGATTAGAAGTTTCCTGTAAATATGTTTTGAAGATTGTTAGCCCCTCGGATCTCATGTAAATATGTTCTGTACATTGTTGTTGTTGAACCTATAACGATTGTTATAACGAAAAATGTTCTGTAAATCCTAGGTTTGCCGATCTTCGGCAAATAAATACTGTTTCTTTTTAAAACCTGACTTCTCTGGGCCATTCCTTTGGGCAAAGGCAGCCTTTGCACACTTGTGAGTTCCACTTTTTCCACGTTCTAAAGGGCTGGAGGTCCCTGCAGGTGCTGGCACGGCCACCCCGGGGCTGGGGGTCCCTGTGCACAGGGACTCCCATTGACCCCACTCCTGCCACTGGGCACTGCTGCTCTTCCTGGCCTGGGGCACAGCGCTGTCCCCAAGAGCTCAGCTCTCACCAGCTCTCACACAGGGGGCTCTCACAGCACTGGCCCCTGCAGCCATGCCACCAAAGCAGGCAGCAAACCTTCAGCCACCCTTCCTGCTGCAGCCACAGGGACTCCTGGGCCCAGAGCCGCCAGCAGGCCACAGCCATGCAAAATCCACCTGCACGCTCTCAAGGGCACCACAGCCTTGGCAACTTGGCCACCTGCATCTGAGATGCTGCAGGGGCTGATCTTTAAGCCTTGCAGCCTCCAAAGGCCCTGGGCACTGCTTCCCAGCCTGCCCTGGACTGCCCTGAGCCCGCATTGCTCCAGAGACAAAAGCCAGGCCAGGGCATCCTCACTCTGCCCGCATTCCTGCTGCTGCCAGTGGCCACTGGTCCACGGGCCCCACTCGGGTGACAGCTGCAGGGACAGGGCAGCCTGTGCTGGGCAGGGGGCACGGGGCTTTGGGCCCTGGGGCTGCTGCTGCTGCTGCTGCTGGGGGCCATGGGCCCAACAGGGCCCCGAGCTCAGCCCCTGCCCAGGCAGCTGCCCCCAAAGCCCCACACTCCCCGAGCATCCCCATCACACCTGCCAGGGGGAAATCCCACGGGCTTCAGGAACAAATTTCCCCATAGTGACTAAACCAAAGGATCCAAGGGGAAAGTCAGCACCAGCTGATGTTTACAGCACCTTGACAATGGTGGCTGCAGGGCAGGTGAGATCTCCAGCGCCTCTGGCAGTGCCTGCTCTGCACGTGAGCCTTTGTGCCTGCTCCCAGCGGGACACAGCACCGGGCTCAGGCCAACCCTCAGCCCTTCACAGCTGATCCCAAGGAACAGGCTCACAAAGCATTTCCAGACAACTTCCTGCAGATATTTCAATGGACTACATGTCATTCAAGGAAGTCACCTTGCACATATAGTATTGGTGTCGTGGCATGAGAAACCATGAAGGTGCCTCTGAATGTACACTCAGGGCACTTCCACTGTCATCCCAAAGGGAACACAAAGGACAGGCCTCTCCTTTCAGCACTGCTGAGCTCCTCAATGAAGTCAGCAATGAAGTCTCAGGAAGTAGTAGTTTTTTGGAGGTCCTGGGGCCTACCACTGCAACTCTAATACCTCATTAGTACTATGACGAACTTAAGTAAGTTGCGGTACCCCTCTAAAGCAATGATCTTGCATATTCCCTTTTGTTGGGTAATGGGGATTCAGGTAATTTTCATGATATCATGAAGATTTTCTTTCCTTATATGTACTCCCCTAGGTGTTCTCCCCTTTCTTATCCTCTATTGGTCCTAAGTTACTGCATACAAGGTCCTTTTTTTCCCCCATATAAAACCTTGTGTGCCCAGCCTCATTTTGTCTCCTTCCCTGGACCCTCTCCAGCACAAACCACACTGTTTGGAGTTCCACACAAATGCTCCTCTCTTGCCTCATCCATCATCCATTTAAGCTAGCCTGCTCCCAGCTCTGGGAGTGCACGTCTCACAGAGGCTGGCTGTGGACATGCCACAACAAGGGATGCCCAAACAGGGACCTTCTTTGAGAATTCCTGAGAGCGATTCCAGTGACGATTCGACTGTTCCACCGTCACGGACAGGAGATGCCTTGGGTCAGCCTCCGCCCTGGAGTGAGACCTGAATTTTATCAGGGCTTGCTGAAGGCAGCGTTGGCACCCTCCAGCAGCAAGAGGGCCGATTCGATGGACAAAGCCCACGGGATATTTTGAAACATCTGCATCCAGAGCCACCAGAGCAGTGAACTGGGGGACAGTCACCAGCAGTGCAGGATTTTTGGGGGATATTTTAGTCCTGTGGGTGGGCCACCCTTTACATCAGGGGCAGCTCTGTGTAACAAATTATCCAAAGATGAGAGGGACATATATGTTCGAGTTAGGGAGTTCTCCTTTCAGAATGGAAGACTTTTACTAAGGGAAGTTTTAGGTCGTTTGTTCATTGGCTGTTTACGGAGTTCCCAGACATTTCTGTTGATTCAGTTCATCATGTAGCATTTTGGGACTGAGTTAGGGAAAGACTATCTTTTGCAAACTCAGGGAGTGATAAGAGTCGCAACATTTTCCACAATTTTTCACATGTTTTATGGAGTTTTCTCAAGGGTTCAAAGTTCTCATATTCAACCCAGACTTTCTGTTCTGCCCCCAGCATTCCTCAACCCACTCACACCATTAGGATGAGAGACAGAAACTGCTATAAAGCACAGACAAGCCACCTGCTGTCTGACATCTCCGCTCCTTCTCTACCCCCTGGCACGCCTGCACAGATCACACAGGCCTGAATTCTACCCTAACTTATTCTCCAGTACCTCTCCTCCCTGGATCCCCCTCAGATAGCCCACAAAATGGAGTCCCTCCTCTGGAGGGGGTTGTCAATGTCAAACTCCCTCCCACCCTCAGCTCTCTCATTAAATCTTCCCCATGTGTTGGATCCCACCCCTGCATCAGGTACCACCCCTGCATTGGGATATCCAGCGTTTCCTTGCCTACTCCCGCTGCCCTACCCCCTCCAACTCAGCCCCTTGCGGATCCCACACTGTCGGAGCCGGAAGTGTGAGGGGTGGTACCCGGAAGGCCGCCATCTTGGCTACCAAAGGCCCACAACACCGGGCCTGGCCACTCATCCCAAGACCACGCTCCTCTGCCAAAGACCAAGTTCTGTCTTCTGGAGAGGAGAGGGAAGGTTCATCTGACGTTCAGCATGAGCCTGAGGATTCTTGGACAAGGATGTTGAAGCTGGCAGCAGAAGAAGGGGACTGGGAATTGGTAGCTAAATTACAAGACCCACCGGTGCAGTAGCAGAGTGGGGCTAAGCCCCAATTGGAAGCTCTCATACATAGCAGATGAAAGACATTTATAAAGCAGCGAAAGACCATGGGAGGGGCTTGCCCTATATTAATCATTTGTTAAATAACATCTATCCAATACATGTGTTGGTGCCCCACAATTTGCACCATTTTATGCGCATCCTATTTTCTCCCACTGAAAGTATTCTGTGGGAAGGAATGGGGAAAAAACTACTACAACATCTATTAAAAGACTATGCTAGAGAAGACAGGCGGGTACACCTAACACTAGACCATCTAGCCAGGGAGGAAGATTTCAGTAATCCTAATCCAATAGACCTTCCCTGAGCTCTGTTAGAAGAGACCTGCAGGGACCTGGGAAATCCCTTCTAAAATTTATTGATCACCTTACACAAGCAATAGAGAAGAAACTTGAACATCCAAAAGCCAGGAAGGTACTGCTTACTAAACTTGCTGAAACAAATGCTAACAACACCTTTAAAGACATTTTACCTTCTCTGCCCCTCTACAGAAAGCCTACCATTGCACAAATGGTCGTGGCATGCACCATTAGGGCATCCATACACTGTGATGCTAGCCGAGGTAATGCTTCTTGTCACGGTGTAGTAGAGGTGCTAGTAGCCTCCCAGGTTATTCCCTGGCACACACATGAAAAAGGACCTTGCTTTAAAGGTGGGGAGGTGATGCATTCTCAATAGAATTGTAAAAATACAGACTATTACCAGGGACCTTCTAGGTGTCACAGCCACTGCCCCCCTCGTCCACATGCTTTACAACACCAGCAAAACCACTGGCCTGCGGGAAACCCCACACAGACACAGAAAGGCCCCGCACGATGACACCAAATGCAAGGCCGTTCTGCCCTACTCTCCCCAACATCGTGGAGAACCAGCACAGCGACCTTCTCAGATCCATCAGGACAGCTTGATCACTGCAGAATGCTCGACAAAAGACAGCTCTGCCCTGGAACCTAAAGGCAGCTGGTAAGCGCCTTTTCTATTCCAATCCACGATATTTATGTTCACCATATTCCAAAAGGCAAATACAGGCCTGAAGGATGGCCCAGAGACATTTTGATTTTAACCAACACCAGGGAAGGTATGGAGACACACACTATACTACCTGAGATAGTCGCCTTGACATCTTTGCAGGAGATAACTGTCCAGGCTCTATGCTTAGACCCTCCCCTTTTCATTCCAAAAGGAACAGTTATAGCCAGAGCCTACCTCCCATGGGATATGATCACCACACCAGCTCATCCAATGCTGATGTGGGCACAGATTACGGGCAGAATTAGACCCATTCTAAAGTGTGCTTGGTCATGTAAAGCGAGAAAGAGATGTCATTCAGGACTATTAGATACAAGAGCTGATGTCACTGTAATTTCCCTCTCTGACTGGTTAAAAGAATGGCCCCTAGTTCCAGGGGTTGAAGTGATAATTGGCATCGGGAGAGCCACTACCAGCTTCTGGAGTCAAGGTACCATGTGCATGGAAGGTCCTGAGGGCACAGTGGTACTGTAAGATCTTTTGTCACCCAGGCACCAATAACAATTTGAGGAAAGGCCTCTTGTCCCAAAGAGGGACAGGGCTAGAGATCATATCAACACCTCAAGATTTCCAGATGGGGAAACCCAGTAGCGTGCCACCCTTCAGTCAACCTGGAAGACCAACGACCCCATATGGGTGGATCAGTGGCCCCTCCCAGGCAGAAAGTTAAAGGCCCTGCAGTCCCTCATGCAGGAGCAGCTGTCTGTTGGCCACATTGTACCCTCTACTAGCCCCTGCAATGCACCTTTCATTATCATATGAAAGCCTGGCAAGGACAAGAGGCGGCTCCTGCAGGACCTCAGGAAAATCAATGAGGTCATCAAGGACAGGGGTTTCCCTCCAGTCCAGCCTGTGCTCAGCCTCCATGTTACCTCGAGATTGCCGATGGTGCGCCATGCCGTAGTTGAGGGTAGCAGTTTTTGGAGTCCTCCTATTTTTCGGATATCTTCTTTGCCATTTAGGCTGTGATTGATGGAGCCTGAGCATAGAAAGAGCATTGCTTTGAAGATTGCATGGGTTGAGATGTGAAGGAAGGCTAGTTCAGGGAGGTTTAGTCCAATTGTACCTATGATTACACTGTTATTGGCAGATGGTTGATATAGATCTTAATGACTACTTTTTTGACACCCCCATGCAACCCAATGACACCCTCCTGGGTTGCCTTTTCCGTCACTAAATCGACAAGCACCTTTACAGAGGTACCAGTGGACTGTATTGCCTCAACGAATGAAGAGGAGACCAAATATTTGTCAATGGCTTGATGTCCAAATTCACTTGCCCTAATGCTAATGGCTTTTCGTTATATGGACCATTAAATGAACATCCTAATGCTATCAATTTTCATTACACCGACGACATAGTTGTTTGTGCAGAAGCTGAAATCATTTTGGATGTTGCAGTACAAGATGTCATCACTGTGGTACAGGAGAAAGGTTTTAAGATTGCAGCAGATAAAGTTCAAAGGACAGCCCCTTGGAAGTGTCTCGGCCTAAAAACTGCAGAGAGAACCATCACACCACAAACACTGCACATCAAGGACAACCCAAAGACTCTGCCAGAACCCCAAATGCTCTGTGGAAGCATCAGTTGGGTACATTCACTGCTGGGAATCACCACAGAAGATCTCATGCCACTGTTCCTGCTCCTTAAAGGCAGTGAAGGACTCGATTCCCGTGATCACTGACACCACAGGCAGAAGCAGCTGTACAAAAGGCATCCTGGGTGATTCAAACTAAACAGGCACACAGATACCACACTACTTTTCCTTTCTCCCTGGCAATCCTTGGTGTAAGTCCAATATTCCATGCATTATTCTTTCAGGGAGACTCACTATCTCAGATCCCCTCATAGAAATTGAATGCGTTTTCAGAGCACACCAACCTACTAAAATGATAACAACCCAACAGAAAGTTATTGCAGAGCTATTGCAGGAAACCTAGAGAGCGTCTGTGCTCCCTTGCAGGAACAGACCTTGTGAATATATACTTACTTCTCACTCAAGAGCCCCTCAATTGCCTACTTCAAACATCTGAACCACTGCAATACGCCTTAGATCGTTTTTACACAGGCTAGGATCAGCCACCAATTCTACCATCAAAACATTCCTGCGCTGCTCAGGATGTTCAAAAACACCCGAGACCCGGCAAGATCACTTGTAGCCACTGGCCCAAATTGCCAGGAACATGGCCTTGCTTCTGCCAGAGCTGGAGTCAATCCAAGAGGACTAGAGAGTCTCCACATCTGGCAATCAGACATCACACACTAAGCCCCTTTCGGCAGATTAAATACATCCAGGTCTCATTTGATGCCTTTTCCAGTGCGGTTTTCACCTCTGCCCATGCTGGTGAAAAATCAGAAGATGCTATAAAACATTACTTTTTCGTTTTTTACACCTTAGCAGTTCTACAGGAAATTAAATTTGATAATGCTCTTGCTTATACCTTGCACTGATTCCAACAAGTTTCTAACCACTGGGGTATAAAACATGTCACAGGCATACCACACTCCGCCACTGGAAAGTCTATAGCCGAGAGGGCCCACTGATCCATCAAAAGGACCCTTGATCAACTGAGAGGGGGAATCCAGATATTATCTTCCATTGAGAGACTGGCCAAGGCCTTTTACGAACTCAACTTTTTGAACAATTCATTTATGGAGCCAACTCTCCCAGTCATCAGGCATTTTACTAATTCAATTGCAGCCCAATTAAAAGAACAGCCACCTGTGTTGAGCAAAGACCCTGAATCTAAACAAATTATGGGCCCTTTTCCATTAATTACTTGGGAAAGAAAAGATGCCCTTGTCTCTACAGCAACATTCCCAAGATGAATCCCAGCAAAATACATTAAAACTGTTTCTGGGAACAGTGAGGCAAACACCAGAGCCACCATCAGAAGAACAGAATGAAAGCCTAAGGGAGACTGTAGCAGCCTGGAAAAGAAGAAGGCGAAGGACAGAAGAAGATCTCCTAAGCAGCGTTGACCACACACACCAAGACCAAGATAGTTCAGACACCACTAACCGGGATCTATGTCTTAACATTTGTAAAAATTATATCTTAGCATTGATACATGATTCTTCTAATAAGCTGTGTTCACACCCTTGGCTTACAGAAGAGAAAGTTTAGTGGGAACAAAACTTAAGTTTCATATTCTAATCTCTTTATCTGTTTACTTTTAGGACACCCAAGCCTCCAGACAATAAATTAGCTAAAGTCAGAGGATACTGCCATTTGTAGCCACTGTAGCAGAGAACTGGATGCTCCTCACTGAGCCACATGCCTTCAGCTGGGCGCTTCCACAGACAAGCCACAATTTCTTGTCCATGGCCATGCCTGTAAGGCACTACAAGGCAGGTGTTTTTCCGACCTGTTGTCACATAGGGAGTCAGTATACCAGGGCATCCAGCTGCTGAAAGATCAAGGAAACAAGATCCAGATGGAAGGCAACAACAACTGGTTCACTGGACTTAGCAAACACAGGGACCTACCACTGGAACTGTAATACCTCAGGGCAAAGTGACCAAGGTAAAAAAAGTCACCGCTCTGAATGCAATGGTGTTGCCCATGGGCATTTGCAGGCTCATGTTGATGCAGCACGTTTTGTCCGTATCACCCAGTTCAACTGCTGCATTTTCCTTACATGTTCTCCCTCGGAATGTTCCAACTCCCTTGTATCAATTTGGTCCTGGCTTACTGTAATTATCCTGCGCTGTTCACCCCCACATTGTGTGCCCAGCCCCATTTTGTCTCCATTCCTGGACCCTCTTCAGCGCAATCCACATTATTTGGATTTCCACAAAACGATCCCTCTCTTGCCTCCTCCATCAGCCATCCAAGCAAGCCGGCTCCCAGCTCTGCGAGTGCAGGTCCCTAACAGAGGTTGCTGTGGGCAGGCTGCAACACAGGAACTGAGTGCACCAGGGACGGGCCTCTAATAAAAGGCATGAATCCCACAGCCCACGCAACCCAAAGACTTCCCTGTCTTTTCTTTTTCCTTATTCTCTCAGTTCTCAAGCCACATTCCGCATTTTTTCTGACTGGGAACTTGGCTTGTCTCTCTCCTGTCTGCAGGTTAAGTCACACGTGTAACCCTGTAGGAACAGCCTGACCTACAGGGAAGTGGGAGAGGACTCTTGGTCAAGAACTGTAGTGACAGGACAAGGGAGAATGGGATCAAACTGTAGGAGGTGGAAGAGATTTGATGATGGGAAAAAGCTCTTTACTTTCAGGGTGCTTGTCCCTGACACAGGGACCAGTGCAGAGAGGCTGTGGATGCCCCATTCCCAGCAATATCCAAGGCCAGGTGGGACAGGGGCCACAGCAACCTGCTGTGCTGGGAGCTTGCTCAGCTTGGAACCACATCATCTTGAGGGTCCCGTCCAAGCCAAACCATTCAAGGATTTGATCATTCTGCCATCCCCATCTCCCACTGCGCAGCGCCCCTGAAACTTCAGTGACATCACAGCTCACAGAGGGTTCCAGGTGGAACGTCCACGACCTGGAAACGAGCACAGCAGACACTTCACCGGCTGCCAAGGGTCAGTTGCCACTAGCTCTGCGCTCTGACCCTCAGCACAGAGCTGCTGTTGCTGCCTGGGCTTTCCCTGCCGCCGGCTCTGGAGCGCCGAGCCCAGCAGGATGTGCTCTGCTGTGCCCATGGAGGTACAGTGCCATGCCAGGCAGGGGGCACCCGGCTTGGGCAGGCTGCAGCCATGTGGCAATGGATGGTGTGGGACAGGAAGCCCACTGGGAGATTGTGCTGCCCCTTGCAGATTGAGAGAGACATTGCGGAGGAGATGGATGTGGACCAGGGGCTGGATGAGGAAGAAATGATGGAGGTGGACTCCTCCTCTACTTCCATGTCCTCCACTGTGGAGGACATGGAAGTAGATGAGGAGGAGACCATCGAGGAGATGGACGTAGAGGAGGAGGATGACACCAAGGACATGGAAGTTGACGAGAAGGATGAGGAGGAGCCCATGGTCCTTGGATGAAGGAGCAGCTTCACAAGTAAGACAGGCAGATGCTTCCCACGCCCTGCCCGCACACACACTGGGTCCCCTGACGCCAGGCTGGGGCTGGGCTGGATGGCCCCGCTCAGGGACACGGTGCCCGCAGGGGGCCTGGATTGGGCTCCCACAAGCACCAGCCCCGGCCTGCCCTGCGCTTGCCTGGGGCCACGCCAGCCCTGCCAGCCCCGGCCCAGCCCCTGGGGCCCAGCTGCCAGCCCTGCTGGGCCCAGTGCAGGTGGCTGAGTCCAGCTCTGCTTCTTCCTTTCTTCCAGGGCTCATGCATATGATGGCACAGATGGCACGCCGTTGTAAATACATTTGAAAGTTTTGAAGTTCCTGTAAATATGTTGACTAGATTAGAAGTTTCCTGTAAATATGTTTTGAAGATTGTTAGCCCCTCGGATCTCATGTAAATATGTTCTGTACATTGTTGTTGTTGAACCTATAACGATTGTTATAACGAAAAATGTTCTGTAAATCCTAGGTTTGCCGATCTTCGGCAAATAAATACTGTTTCTTTTTAAAACCTGACTTCTCTGGGCCATTCCTTTGGGCAAAGGCAGCCTTTGCACACTTGTGAGTTCCACTTTTTCCACGTTCTAAAGGGCTGGAGGTCCCTGCAGGTGCTGGCACGGCCACCCCGGGGCTGGGGGTCCCTGTGCACAGGGACTCCCACTGACCCCACTCCTGCCACTGGGCACTGCTGCTCTTCCTGGCCTGGGGCACAGCGCTGTCCCCAAGAGCTCAGCTCTCACCAGCTCTCACACAGGGGGCTCTCACAGCACTGGCCCCTGCAGCCATGCCACCAAAGCAGGCAGCAAACCTTCAGCCACCCTTCCTGCTGCAGCCACAGGCACTCCTGGGCCCAGAGCCGCCAGCAGGCCACAGCCATGCAAAATCCACCTGCACGCTCTCAAGGGCACCACAGCCTTGGCAACTTGGCCACCTGCATCTGAGATGCTGCAGGGGCTGATCTTTAAGCCTTGCAGCCTCCAAAGGCCCTGGGCACTGCTTCCCAGCCTGCCCTGGACTGCCCTGAGCCCGCATTGCTCCAGAGACAAAAGCCAGGCCAGGGCATCCTCACTCTGCCCGCATTCCTGCTGCTGCCAGTGGCCACTGGTCCACGGGCCCCACTCGGGTGACAGCTGCAGGGACAGGGCAGCCTGTGCTGGGCAGGGGGCACGGGGCTTTGGGCCCTGGGGCTGCTGCTGCTGCTGCTGGGGGCCATGGGCCCAACAGGGCCCCGAGCTCAGCCCCTGCCCGGGCAGCTGCCCCCAAAGCCCCACACTCCCCGAGCATCCCCATCACACCTGCCAGGGGGAAATCCCACAGGCTTCAGGAACAAATTTCCCCATAGTGACTAAACCAAAGGATCCAAGGGGAAAGTCAGCACCAGCTGATGTTTACAGCACCTTGACAATGGTGGCTGCAGGGCAGGTGAGATCTCCAGCGCCTCTGGCAGTGCCTGCTCTGCACGTGAGCCTGTGCGGCTGCTCCCAGCGGGACACAGCATCGGGCTCAGGCCAACCCTCAGCCCTTCACAGCTGATCCCAAGGAACAGGCTCACAAAGCATTTCCAGACAACTTCCTGCAGATATTTCAATGGACTACATGTCATTCAAGGAAGTCACCTTGCACATATAGTATTGGTGTCGTGGTATGAGAAACCATGAAGGTGCCTCTGAATGTACACTCAGGGCACTTCCACTACCATCCCAAAGGGAACACAAAGGACAGGCCTCTCCTTTCAGCACTGCTGAGCTCCTCAATGAAGTCAGCAATGAAGTCTCAGGAAGTAGTAGTTTTTTGGAGGTCCTGGGGCCTACCACTGCAACTCTAATACCTCATTAGTACTATGACGAACTTAAGTAAGTTGCGGTACCCCTCTAAAGCAATGATCTTGCATATTCGCTTTTGTTGGGTAATGGGGATTCAGGTAATTTTCATGATATCATGAAGTTTTTTCTTTCCTTATATGTACTCCCCTAGGTGTTCTCCCCTTTCTTATCCTCTATTGGTCCTAAGTTACTGCATACAAGGTCCTTTTTTTCCCCCATATAAAACCTTGTGTGCCCAGCCTCATTTTGTCTCCTTCCCTGGACCCTCTCCAGCACAAACCACACTGTTTGGAGTTCCACACAAATGCTCCTCTCTTGCCTCATCCATCATCCATTCAAGCTAGCCTGCTCCCAGCTCTGGGAGTGCACGTCTCTCACAGAGGCTGGCTGTGGACATGCCACAACAAGGGATGCCCAAACAGGGACCTTCTTTGAGAATTCCTGAGAGCGATTCCAGTGACGATTCGACTGTTCCACCGTCACGGACAGAAGATGCCTTGGGTCAGCCTCCGCCCTGGAGTGAGACCTGAATTTTATCAGGGCTTGCTGAAGGCAGCGTTGGCACCCTCCAGCAGCAAGAGGGCCGATTCGATGGACAAAGCCCACGGGATATTTTGAAACACCGGCATCCAGAGCCACCAGAGCAGTGAACTGGGGGACAGTCACCAGCAGTGCAGGATTTTTGGGGGATATTTTAGTCCTGTGGGTGGGCCACCCTTTACATCAGGGGCAGCTCTGTGTAACAAATTATCCAAAGATGAGAGGGACATATATGTTCGAGTTAGGGAGTTCTCCTTTCAGAATGGAAGACTTTTACTAAGGGAAGTTTTAGGTCGTTTGTTCATTGGCTGTTTACGGAGTTCCCAGACATTTCTGTTGATTCAGTTCATCATGTAGCATTTTGGGACTGAGTTAGGGAAAGACTATCTTTTGCAAACTCAGGGAGTGATAAGAGTCGCAACATTTTCCACAATTTTTCACATGTTTTATGGAGTTTTCTCAAGGGTTCAAAGTTCTCATATTCAACCCAGACTTTCTGTTCTGCCCCCAGCATTCCTCAACCCACTCACACCATTAGGATGAGAGACAGAAACTGCTGTAAAGCACAGACAAGCCACCTGCTGTCTGACATCTCCGCTCCTTCTCTACCCCCTGGCACGCCTGCACAGATCACACAGGCCTGAATTCTACCCTAACTTATTCTCCAGTACCTCTCCTCCCTGGATCCCCCTCAGATAGCCCACAAAATGGAGTCCCTCCTCTGGAGGGGGTTGTCAATGTCAAACTCCCTCCCACCCTCAGCTCTCTCATTAAATCTTCCCCATGTGTTGGGTCCTACCCCTGCGTCAGGTACCACCCCTGCATTGGGATATCCAGCGTTTCCTTGCCTACTCCCGCTGCCCTACCCCCTCCAACTCAGCCCCTTGCGGATCCCACACTGTCGGAGCCGGAAGTGTGAGGGGCGGTACCCGGAAGGCCGCCATCTTGGCTACCAAAGGCCCACAACACCGGGCCTGGCCACTCACCCCAAGGCCCTGCTCCTCTGCTAGAGACCAAGTTCTGCCTTCTGGAGAGGAGAGGGAAGGTTCATCTGACGTTCAGCATGAGCCTGAGGATTCTTGGACAAGGATGTTGAAGCTGGCGGCAGAAGAAGGGGACTGGGAATTGGTAGCTAAATTACAAGACCCACCGGTGCAGTAGCAGAGTGGGGCTAAGCCCCAATTGGAAGCTCTCATACATAGCAGATGAAAGACATTTATAAAGCAGCGAAAGACCATGGGAGGGGCTTGCCCTATATTAATCATTTGTTAAATAACATCTATCCAATACATGTGTTGGTGCCCCACAATTTGCACCATTTTATGCGCATCCTATTTTCTCCCACTGAAAGTATTCTGTGGGAAGGAATGGGGAAAAAACTACTACAACATCTATTAAAAGACTATGCTAGAGAAGACAGGCGGGTACACCTAACACTAGACCATCTAGCCAGGGAGGAAGATTTCAGTAATCCTAATCCAATAGACCTTCCCTGAGCTCTGTTAGAAGAGACCTGCAGGGACCTGGGAAATCCCTTCTAAAATTTATTGATCACCTTACACAAGCAATAGAGAAGAAACTTGAACATCCAAAAGCCAGGAAGGTACTGCTTACTAAACTTGCTGAAACAAATGCTAACAACACCTTTAAAGACATTTTACCTTCTCTGCCCCTCTACAGAAAGCCTACCATTGCACAAATGGTCGTGGCATGCACCATTAGGGCATCCATACACTGTGATGCTAGCCGAGGTAATGCTTCTTGTCACGGTGTAGTAGAGGTGCTAGTAGCCTCCCAGGTTATTCCCTGGCACACACATGAAAAAGGACCTTGCTTTAAAGGTGGGGAGGTGATGCATTCTCAATAGAATTGTAAAAATACAGACTATTACCAGGGACCTTCTAGGTGTCACAGCCACTGCCCCCCTCGTCCACATGCTTTACAACACCAGCAAAACCACTGGCCTGCGGGAAACCCCACACAGACACAGAAAGGCCCCGCACGATGACACCAAATGCAAGGCCGTTCTGCCCTACTCTCCCCAACATCGTGGAGAACCAGCACAGCGACCTTCTCAGATCCATCAGGACAGCTTGATCACTGCAGAATGCTTGACAAAAGACAGCTCTGCCCTGGAACCTAAAGGCAGCCAGTAAGCACCTTTTCTATTCCAATCCACGATATTTATGTTCACCATATTCCAAAAGGCAAATACAGGCCTGAAGGATGGCCCAGAGACATTTTGATTTTAACCAACACCAGGGAAGGTATGGAGACACACACTATACTACCTGAGATAGTCGCCTTGACATCTTTGCAGGAGATAACTGTCCAGGCTCTATGCTTAGACCCTCCCCTTTTCATTCCAAAAGGAACAGTTATAGCCAGAGCCTACCTCCCATGGGATATGATCACCACACCAGCTCATCCAATGCTGATGTGGGCACAGATTACGGGCAGAAATAGACCCATTCTAAAGTGTGCTTGGTCATGTAAAGCGAGAAAGAGATGTCATTCAGGACTATTAGATACAAGAGCTGATGTCACTGTAATTTCCCTCTCTGACTGGTTAAAAGAATGGCCCCTAGTTCCAGGGGTTGAAGTGATAATTGGCATCGGGAGAGCCACTACCAGCTTCTGGAGTCAAGGTACCATGTGCATGGAAGGTCCTGAGGGCACAGTGGTACCGTAAGATCTTTTGTCACCCGGGCACCAATAACAATTTGAGGAAAGGCCTCTTGTCCCAAAGAGGGACAGGGCTAGAGATCATATCAACACCTCAAGATTTCCAGATGGGGAAACCCAGTAGCGTGCCACCCTTCAGTCAACCTGGAAGACCAATGACCCCATATGGGTGGATCAGTGGCCCCTCCCAGGCAGAAAGTTAAAGGCCCTGCAGTCCCTCATGCAGGAGCAGCTGTCTGTTGGCCACATTGTACCCTCTACTAGCCCCTGCAATGCACCTTTCATTATCATATGAAAGCCTGGCAAGGACAAGAGGCGGCTCCTGCAGGACCTTAGGAAAATCAATGAGGTCATCAAGGACAGGGGTTTCCCTCTAGTCCAGCCTGCGCTCATTCTCCATGTTACCTCGAGATTGCCGATGGTGCGCCATGCCGTAGTTGAGGGTAGCAGTTTTTGGAGTCCTCCTATTTTTCGGATATCTTCTTTGCCATTTAGGCTGTGATTGATGGAGCCTGAGCATAGAAAGAGCATTGCTTTGAAGATTGCATGGGTTGAGATGTGAAGGAAGGCTAGTTCAGGGAGGTTTAGTCCAATTGTACCTATGATTACACTGTTATTGGCAGATGGTTGATATAGATCTTAATGACTACTTTTTTGACACCCCCATGCAACCCTCCTGGGCACCACAAGCCCCGATGGCTCCGCTCCCACTGCCACAAGTCTCGGTAGCTATGCTCCAATTGCCACCAGCCCCGATGGCTCCGCTCCCATTGCCACAAGCCCCGGTGGTTCCACTACTGCTGCCACCAGCCCCAGTGGCTCCACTCCCGCTGCCACAAGCCCCGGTGGCTCTGCTCCCGGTACGTGATTCACCACTAGCACACAGAACGAGAAGCCAGGAAAGGGCACGAGCAGAAAGCAGTGGGGATAGCAATAAAGAAGAGAAGGGGGGGCAGCTGTACCCATTGAGAGAAGTACCATTAGTAGGAAATCAAGGGAGACCAGTCATTGGGTATGTGTCAGTAGCCCTAAACACCAGGGATGTAAGGGCTTTTAAAAAAAGAGATGAGAAGGTTACTTGAAGATCCTCTGGGGGTGTCTGAAAGGCTAGATCAGTTTCTAAGACCCAGACGGAGATTCAGTCAATTTTAAGTATTTTATTTACAGCAGAGGAGAGGCAGTTGATAAGACAGGCTGGCATGAGAATTTGGGATAGGGACCACCAGCAGGGACCTTTAGGAGAAATGAAATGGCCCCTGGCAGCCCCTAACTGGAACCATAACAATGACCAAGATAGGCAGAATATGGTAGATCTCAGGAATATAATTATTCAGGGAATTCGAGAAGCAGTTCCTGGAGGGCAGAATATTAGCAAGGCCCTGAATGAACGTCAGGGGAAAGATGAGTCACCCATAGATTGGTTAGAAAGAGTAAGGAAGAGTATACAAATGTATTTGGGATTAGATCCTGATACAGCAGTGAGAGAAGCATTAATCAAAACTCAGTTTGTGGCAAAATCATGGGAGGATATTAGAAGGAAACTTAGAAAGTTAGACAGCTGGCAGGAGAGAGGTTTGCAAGAATTGTTAAGGGAAGCACAGAGAGAGAGATGAAGAAAAGGCGAAAGCTAAAGCTAAGGTTTTCATGGCTGCAGTAAAAGAGGTTCAGAACAGTAGTGCATCTTCAAGTAATGCTAAAAGCATGAGAAAAATTACTGGTGAGGGTTCTAAAAGACCTACCTGCTCTTACTGTGGTATGGAAGGACATGTTAAAAGGGTTTGCAGGAAGTGAGAGGCAGATCAAAAACTGTTTGTAGAGGAAAATTAAGAGCAGTTCCCGAAGGTGAAGAAGTCGCCCTTTTAGTAGATACGGCTGCTGAACAATCAACAGTGCAAAGATTACCAAAAAGATGCAAAATCAGCCGGAAAACTGCTCAAGTACTTAAAGCAAAAGGAGAGGCCTTTAAGGTTCCCATTATTGAACAAGCACTAATTGAAGCAAAAGGAAAAGTGGATATTAGTGATCTATTACTAGTTTCAGAAGCAGAATGCAATCTTTTGGGAAGGGACCTGATTATTTCATTAAGAAAAGATAAGGTGAGGACAATTTACACAGACTCAAAATATGCTTTTGGAATTGTGCAAACATCTAGATAGAAAGAAGTTTGATAAACACTCAAGGGAAGAAACTGATCCATCAGGATCAGTTAAAAATCAGAGTGCTTGAAGCCCTGAAAAGACCTAAGAGAATAGCTGTAGTACATGTATGAGGTCATAAACGAGGGTCAAGCTGCTTAGTAAGAAGAAAAAGAGGCAGCTTGTAAACTAAAAGAGACTATCCAGCTGAACACTATAGTGGAAATTCAAGAGAAGCTGCCAAAAAGTTATAGTACTCAAGAGGAAGAAGCTATAAAAAAATTAGAAGCTAAGAAAGAGCTGGGAAAATAGATACTATCAGATGAGAGAGAGATTTTACCTAAAGCTTATGCTAGAAGGATTTTAAGCCAGTTGCACCAACATACTCATTGGGGAACAAGAGCCTTATGTGATCATTTTTTAAAATATTATGGATGTATTGGAATTTTTGAGATAGCAAAACAAATAACACAGGGGTGTTTGACATGTCAAAAGGTTAACAAAAAGGTAATGAGACAAGCTCCAGCCGGCGGTAGAAAAATAGCCTACTGACCATTTGAAAGGGTTCAGGTGGATTATACTGAATTACCAAGGGGGGGCAGAGGAAATACTTGTTAGTATTAGTAAATCAACTGACTCATTGGGTGGAGGCCTACCCAGCTGCCTGAGCCACAGCGAAGTTTGTGGTTAAAATATTGTTGGAACAAATAATTCCTCAATTTAAGGTTATCAGGGCCATTGATTCTGATCAAGGCTTCCACTTTACTTCCAGCATCATAAAAAGGAGTAACACAAGCCATGGGGATTTCCTGGGAATATCACACCCCTTGGCACCCCCAGAGCTCTGGGAGGGTGGAAAGAATGAACCAAACTATAAAACAGTAGTTAACAAAATTAATGATTGAGACCCAAATGTCATAGGTAAAGTGTTTACCTTTAGCATTGCTTAATATAAGGACACTTCCAAATGCAGATACGGGACTTTCTGCATATGAGATTCTTTATAGAATGCCTTATTCCCAGGAAGTACCCCAAACATCAGTAGTGATTGCCGATATGACTATTCAAAATGCATCCAGAAGATGGGACAACATGTCCTAGAACTAAGGGAGAAAGGGGTAATTGCTCAATCAGCCCCTCTCGGATTTAGCATACATCAAATAAAATCAGGTGACTGGGTGCTGAATAAAAGCTAGAAGAAAGAAAGTTTATCTCCCAGGTGGGAAGGTCCATATTTAACTCTGCTGACCACTGATACAGCTGTCCGAACTGTGGTAAAAGGCTGGACCCAGGCGTCGCGGGTCAAAGGACCAGCGGAACCACCGACAGAGATGGAACCACCAACGAGACGTCTGTTGAATCCCAGTGGAGAACTGCATCTACCCCCAGAGAACTGAAAATCAAGGTAAAAAAAGACTGATGTATGTCACAAAAACGCTCCTACCTTAAGCTGCAAAACCAGTTGTATTCACGAGAGGTAGAATGTACTACTCTAAACTGTAAGTGTTATCCATGGGATTGTTTTAAGTGTATAGAGTGTGAAGAATTTTGGTATACAAACCTACCAAGGGGACAGATCTCTAATGCTCTCTGCTGTAATTGATGAAAAAAATGAAAAAAATAGAGAATCAAATTAAAGCATAAGATAGCAGGAAGCCAAGTATTGCCGGAAGAGGGGGAGGCACATACACCAACCCTATTGTACTTGCACATGCCCCGAACTCAGGGGCCAATTGGCCTAAATTAAAAAGAATCGGGCCACAACCACGATAAATAGAGATCTGAAGGCTCATGAGGCAAAAGGCAAAAATGAAACAAAAGATATCAGTGACTAAATCCCAAGGTATAAACTCTGCTACCAAGAAGATCTACATCTCAGCCCTTGGATGCAACCCAAGGGGCCTTGAGAGAGGTAGAGAGTTAAACCCTTTGAGGATTATTTCACTGTATTGATCATTGCATCCCAGGCAATGGGCCTTAGCCTCACTCCTGAACTCCACATAATCCACGAGCGAGCTGCAGGATCAGAGCCTATTGCTCCAGCTGTCTGTGAGAAATGCAATAATACTGTCTAGATCGGGGGAAAAATGGAATCAATGTTCATGTCACATTCCCATGTTAGTGAAGTGTGCTATGACCATAACCAATTAAAGATGTGCACTATGGGTGGCAAATTATACTGGGTTGGAGAAAATTTAAAACCTGAGGGTGTAAATGACCCATGGAAAGCCCCAAATTGTATATATTGGATTTGTGGACAAAAAGCTTACAGCGAACTGCCCCGTAGATGGAAAGGTGGAGATTGATCATTACGGAGAAACCATCTGGGGTTTGGCAGGAGAGATCAAAGGAGTGGCTCATGTCCCTGTCCAAAAACGGAATTCCATTCTTCAAGCCTCATGGTGGGACCAGATGCTTGGAGGAGGAACTTGGTGGAAGAAAATAGGGTTCCTGATATTGTGCTCATTAGCTGGGTTATTGTTTCTACCTTGCCTTATTCCATGTTTTATCTGACTAATCCACTCAGTTATTCAAAGCATGCAGATTCCAGTAACCGACTCGGAATTGGCTACCGGAGAAGTTGGTAGATTTGAGAAAAGAGCTAAGATAACCAAAATAATGAAATTAAAGAAAAGAGACCAAAAAGAGAAAGCTTCCAAAGTTTTGGCCAGATTTGAAGCCCAGACACGAATGAGTAAGATAAATGAAAATTTATACAAGCAGAGGGGGGACTGTGAGATGCAAAGCTGTGTTTCATGTCAGGTACAAACAGGTGACGTGTGTACTTGTGAATGCAAAATGTGTGGACACTGACAATGGGATAGTTGCGAATTCTAATAATAACTGAGGAAAATAAAGCATGGAAAAAGGCCTTTGAACCTATCTTTTGTTTGCAATTAACCCTGGTTGATTTAGGAACATCGGAATTAAGGTGTTAAAGATGTTGCTTTTTGCTTGTGTAATCCATAAAGAGTTCTGCAATAATAACCTTTTGAAGTAAAATTTTAGAATATTACTTGTATCCTTGAAACTGTAGCTTTGGAATATATATAAAGGAAATATGCCTATCTCACGCCTTATTGAAGCAGAGAAAAACAGCTTGAGAAAGGAAGATGAACATCACCTCAAGGGTTTATGGTTTCGACCAAAGGGAAGCTGGACATCACTGTTATGAGATTTATAGTCTCTGCAATTAAAAGGTGGACAAACACCTGGGGAGCTGGACCCCAGCAGATGGGATTCGTCTTTCTTCTTTTGGAAACTGGACCGTCACCATCTGGGGATACTCCTTTGAGATACATCCTGAGAAATTTAAATCACAGTAGTGTATAGAATTGTGATGTAATAATTTGGAATAAAAATTGCTGATGAGTAAAAATTGGAAATAGAAACTGCTGAAAAAAGCTGATGACTACCCCTATAAATACCTGTAACCCTCAATTATCAGCGTGCAGTTGGAGGGAAAACTTCCCCCACTGTACCCAGCGCTGTATTGCTCACACTTTACCATATTAAATAATAAATTGATTGCTGCTTGAATATTGGCCTATTCAAGCTTCTTATTCTTAACACCAGCGCAGGCCATGCTCAGCAATTCCCTCTGTGAGCCTGGCCTTGCTGTCAGCCCCGGCAGCGGCTGCGTGGCCCCTTTGTGGCCCTGTGCTGGCCCAGCCATGGTGGCCCAGCCCCTGTGCAGGCCCAGCCCAGGCCAGGAGCATTGCGGCTGGGAACGGCCCCTGTGCCGTGGTGCCCACAGCAGCCTTGGGGCTCTGTGCCCCATGGCCTCCCTGCTGGGCAGCCTCTGCCAGCTCCTGCAGAGCCCCTGGCACCTGTGGGGCTGCACAGACAGCCCTGCCCCAGGAATCAACGGGAGTGGTGTTGCCCTTTTAAGGGGCTTATAGTGGGACCCAACCATGGTGGTGGCCCTTAAAGCGGCGATGGAAGAGAGAACCCCAAAAATCACCCTGGGAGGCAAAACATCCCCTACAGGGGCTTGGAGTGGGGGCCCCATAAAAATGTCACTTAAAGCCATCATGATTCCCCCTTGAAAGGGGCTTGTGTGGCTGCAGCCCCACAAACACCCTAAAATGGGAAGGGAAAAACACCCTTGGAGTGGCGGGATCCCCCCCAAAAAAACACTAAAAAGAGAAAACCTACTCTTCAAAGGGGCCTGAAGACCCTTAAAGGGCCTCGAGGAGGCACAAGATCCCCTCCTCTGCTGGGGCCTCTCCCAGCCAGGAACTCTCCAGTTCGCTGCCCTCGGGGCAGCCCCTGAGTCTGTCCAAACACGGGAACTGCACTGTGTTGAGCCCAGATCCAGAGTCCTGAATCCTGCACAGGGCACAGCAAATCCCCTGCTCGCTGCTGTGCATTGTCCCTGCTGAGGCTCAGACACTGGCGGGGCACATACCCTGCCTGCAGGTTTTGTGCCCAACCCAAGCACTGCACTTTTTGCTCCAGCATTGCTTTCCAACAAAACCAGGGCAAGGCAAACTGTGTGTAGCTCATGGTATTTTACAGAGTGTCTAAAACTCGCTAAGTCATCGATCTGAGAGGTGAGATGCATTTGGAATTCATGGCATGGAGAAGCAGTGCAACATGGAAAGGGGGATCACAGAAATAGAGGAAAACGTCTCGGATTGTTCCTTTCCATTTTCATTTCGCTTCTGGAAAGCTGTTTCACTTTTCCAGAAATGTTCTTGCTAGTCCTGTCTGCCCTTTTCAAGAACCTTTCCTGCAGAACGAGGTGCAGCTTCTGTCACAAGATGTGCCCCCAACTGCAGCTTCTCTTGGCTTTCCACACCGTGAGGGCAGCACAACTTCTGCAGCAAAGCAAGACAAATGTTTGGATTCCTTGACAACTTGTCCTTTCTTTTCCCTGTGGCCTGGGCAGTTGTGCCATTGCTGAGTTTTTCATTGTGCCTGTTCTAACCCAAGAAAACAGGAGGTTTTGTTGGGGACTTGCTGGGCAATGCAAGCCTGACCGAATGCCAAGAGAATCTCCAGGACACTCTGGGAGCTCCCTGGGCTGGGCTTGGGCTCCCGCTGGGACTCTGCAGAGGGCTGGGCTCCAAGTGGGATCAGCAGCAGTGCAAAATACCTCTGGGCATCTCCATTTTCTGCTGCTCTGAGGAAGCAATGAAGCCAGCGAAGTTCTGTATTTTTGTTCTCCTGGTGGATTTTTTCATTTGATTTGCTACTTCAGAGGCAAGTTCTGTGATGGGGTCTGTAAGTTGATTCTATTTCAACAGCACCAGCAGCAGGGCGGTGTTTGACTGCTGCAAATGTGGTCTGTGAGTCTTTCATTCCTCTGGACTTGGTGCTCAAGGACTTGTGAGCATTTCAGTCTCTGCTAATCATGATGCCTGTGACAAAAACACTGAGTTCACCATTGTAATGGATAGCCCTGTTCACTAAACCCCGATATAGAAAGCCATATGATTGTGAATAAGAAATACATGGTCAGCCTGGTCAGCCTTATGATTGTGAATAGGAGATACATAGTCAACCATGTGATTAAGAAATACATAACCGCATAACCTAAAAATAATATATATCAAGTTACTATTGTTTGCTAAATTCAACCATGTATTGCGCAAACACTAACCATGCGAAAGGCTAAGGTTTTGGGAACTAAGAAGAGCTAGCCGAGAAACAGAAACCAGCCAAACACCACCCCATATAAGGAAGGCAAGAGCTCCGAGGTCAAGAGTACAGGCCTGAGGAAGACTTCAAGCCTTCATCCAGTGACCACCAGAGGGTAGAAGACGACCCCCTAGCAACAATTGGAGCATGCGCCAAGGGAAGAACACGTCTACGGAAATGGACCAGTATAAAAAGGGAACTTGTGAGATACTGGGTGCGGCAGTTGGTGGAGTTGGACTCCCCACAACTCCCCTGTCGCCCAGCGCTGCTTTGCTTATTACCTATGCTTGCTGTAATTAATAAATTCCAATTTGGCAACTTAACTCGTTGCAGAGTTCCATTTATAACAATTTGGTGCCGTGACTCGGATGGTCATAGGTGAGGGAGCGACGGTGTTTGGGAGGCGCCCCACCCCATTTTCAGGTGGCCCAACATCTGACCTTCCTACCATACGTCCACCGACGAACCTAAAACTTTAGGTAATAAGCAAAGGGAGACACCGGTGAACCGCGTTAATCTTCTGTGCACAGGGTTCGGACGAAGATGCAGGACACGTAAGTTTGGGTCCCGGAACGCAAAGGCACTCCGGAAGAAACGAGATCCGTCCGGTTAAAGGATGGACAGAAGAATGCTCCAGATGAGCCTGTGGAGGGCGAGGGATCCTGGAGTGCGAGCAAGTGAGGTGTGCATGAGAGGGGAACCGACAATCGGATTCCCCAAGTGAGTGTGGACCCTCAGTAGTGCGGTTCCCATTAGTCTGCGAGGACGTGGGCCACGAACAAGGGGAAGCGAGTGGTGATTTGTGTGTGAGAGGCACTCCGAAAGGATGGGACAGGGGAAAAGCAAGCCCCCTATTTTCATTAGGTTTCTCTGGTGCCAAAAGATGGTTCGTTGGGGTTTATGTTAGAAAATTGGAGACATTAGAAAATTGGAGACATTTTCCGGGCACTAAGGAGAAGAATAAAGCTAAGACGATTCACTATTATGTTGAAATTTGGGGAGAAAAGAAATTTTTACAAGTGTATATTGGCCCATCAGTAAAAATCCCTTTAGTCAAGAAGAAAGTGATTAGCAATATGGGTCAAGCAACCAGATACATTGGTGTTTAAATTGGCGGAACGAAAGAAACAGGAGAAGAAGAAGAGGGACTCTCCTGAGGAGGACCCCCTAATACCTCTACCCCCCCCTCAGGCTCCCCCTCTCCCACTAGACCCAGACTCACAGCTTAGGCAGGCACTGCTGCAGATGCATTCTATAGCATAGGCATGGGAAGGATTCTATATTAGATGGAAATTGAAGAAAGTAGACGAATGTTGGAAAAGGGTAGATAATTGGCAAGATGGAGGATAAATTGCTGCGGGAGGTACAGCGCGTGTTCGTACGGAGAGATAAGGGTGCCCAGAAGCAACAACTTGGTTGCAACCATAAGGGAGACAAACAAGGAGTTAGGAAGGAATGAGTTTGGAAAGCGAAGACAGGGGAATAGTCAGGACACTGGGATGAAAGGGAATGGTCAGGAAACTGAGACGAAGGAGCCTAAAGCCTGCTTTTACTGCGGAAGGAAGGGACATTTCAAACGAGTGTGTAGGGTCAGGATCCGGGATGAGAAAACTTCTCAGGAGAATCAGAGAGGGCGGGAGCTAATGAAGAGGACCGAATTACACCCAGAAGAGGCCTTGATGATAAAGCTAAGAGTAGGTCCTCAGAGCGAAAAACTTGCATTTTTGGTAAATACAGGAGTTTCTCAGTTGTCAGTGGCAAAATTACCCCAGGGATGTGAGATAAGTAGTGAGCGAGTTTCAATAATCGGAATTACGGGAGAGGCTTTCCCTGTTCCTGTAATAAAAGGAGTGCAAATTGAAACAGATAACAAATTTGAAGTAAATGATTTGTTGTTAATGCCAGAGGCCGGGAATAATATGTTAGGCAGAGATCTAATAACAGTCTTAAAATTACAGATAACACCCTGTGAAGGAAAACTTAAAATTCATTCTTTAACTGAAGAAGATAATCTAGAAATTAATGACACAGGTGGGCATTCAGGTGAAGTGGGAAAAGTTTAGGATAGAGGAGTCTGGTCCCCTTAGTCCCTCCTGGTCAGCACAAGCCTGTGAATTTTATATATTACTCTGTGCATTATTAATACTAAAAAGGCGAGAAGGGACTACTTATACAGACTCCAAATATGCTTTTAGTGTAGTACATACTTTTAGAAAAACTTGGAAGGGGACTTATAAAAATTGAAAGGAAAGGATTAATACACGGCAGATTGATAATTCAGATACTTGAAGCTTTAAAAGGCTCAAAGAAAATAGCAGTAGTTCATGTAAAAGAACACCAGAGAGGGAGGGATATTAAAGTTAGAGAAATAATTTGGCTGATAAAGAAGCAAAAAGAGCGACCTTAATTGGCAGCTATAAGGAAATTAAGAGCAACATTTAAGGAGGAAAAGTGGGTTTTTCCTGATGGCAGGATTATGATGCCAAAAACCAGTGGCACATTAGATTTTAGATAACTTGTATAGACAGACACACTGGGAAACAAAGACTTTTTTGTGATCACGTATAGGGATATTTGGAATTGGAAAATAAATTACCCAGGGGTATCTTACCTGTTAAAAGGTAAATAAGAAAGTGTTAAGAAGCCCTCCTTTTGGAGGATGCAAAAAGCCTACTGGCTATTTGAAAAGACCCAGGTTGATTTTATAGAATTGTTTAAAAAGTAAACCGGTAAAAATATTTGTTAGTAATAATAGATCAATTACCTCAGTAAGTTAGAAGCATTTCCAGCAGTTTGAGCTACAGTTCAAATAGTAGCTAAATTTTTGTTAAAACACGATTTATATTAACCCTGATTTATTAAGAAGGAACTAAGCACCCTGGAGTGGCTGTGACTTTCCAAAACGATGGAAACAGCCTAAAAAAAAAAAAAAAAAAAAAAAAAAGGAAAGAAAAAAAAATTTTTCCAGCAGCTGACTATAAAATTGCAATTCCAGAAACTGGAATTGATAACACCTGACACTTGTTGTTAAAACTCATGACAGAGAATAACTAAGGGAGAAGAGAAAGAGAGACAATTGATTCACTTGCCTTGCTATGATTATGTATTTAGCCAGCTAATTATAGAACCTATTGCTAGGATTTTTGGTGATACCTTTGAGATTGGGAGACAGGACCCTTCCGGCAGCAATTGAACTAGTGGGGAACTTAGAGCAATTGATTCCTGCTATATTGGCTATAGCACAAATAAAAGAAGGAGCAACTCATAATAATAACATTAATGAAATCAGGAGAGCCCTATGGGAAAAGGGAATGACTGCTCAAAGACCTCCTTTGGATCTTGCATTACATCAGGTAGAGCGTGGACATTGGGTCCTGGTCCGTAGCTGGAAGGAGAGCCCCCTCACACCAAAGTGGGAGGGACTCTACCAAGCCTTACTAACAACGGACACTGCAATTAGAACCATAGAAAAAGGCTGGATCCATGTGAGCCAAATAAAAGGACCAATAGAACCACCCCGACCAGTGGACCAAAAACACAAAGAACTATGAGTAGGAAGTGAGTGAAATACCGAGAGACCTCAAGGGCTAAGATGAATAGCACAGAGGAACCTCAGAAAAAATCTTTAAAGCACGAAAAACCATGAGAGTAAGTGATCGGCAACAACTTAAAGCTGTCTTTAAAGAGGAGTTGTTGAAGACAACGGAAGTGAAACTGGTAAATGGAAAACATGAGGATGGAGACTTTGATATAAATTCCCCTTTAAGCAATACAGATTGTCCAGAAGTCAAGAAAGACGATCCCTGTGATGAGAAGGAGGAATACCTGTAACAAATTCAGAAGTAATAAGTGACCTTGGGTGTATGTATGAATATTGGGATTGGGTATATCGGACTTTTCTGTTGGTAGATAGGAAGTCGGGAGAAATAATCGAAGAAGGGGAAGGATTACCGAACTCAAAATAAGGGTTATATGTAATGCTCAAGGGTGTTGGAGAAATTGTAATCCATTTGTCTGTATTATTTGTATAATATGTAATGAAAGGTGGTGAACCCATTGTCGCAGCGGCTATTCCCCTAGGGGAACATGTTATAACTGTTATTACACACAGCAAAAATTAACTGAACAGACATTGGCACTTCGAATAATATCTGGGACCCTTAAAATAGGCTCCAAGAATTGGTGGAGCATTTATGCTAAAGGAATAAACCCCCAGTATTATTGTTACCACTCAAACGAACCAACACCATTCGTAACGAGAATTGTTGCAGGGGTTTGCCTGAGGTGGATCCCTGATCTGAGCTGTCTAGCTCCTCAGGTGAAAGACACTAAGTGGTCTAGATACCTCCAACGAATTAGGAGAAAGGGGCACAAACCTCCTCCTGAAGACTACCCTTGCTGCCGAGAAGACAGATCACCCCATAGCTCGCAGCAACCGAGTTGATGGGCGAGGCAGAGGGGTTGATAACTGTGGGGGAGAGGGCCCTAGAATAAGACCTGAACAAACTCGGGACCACTCTAAGCAAAAGCAACAATATCAGAAACAACAAAATTTGGAACAGGGAAATTATGGCAGCCGCTATGACAATTGGAAAAACTACCTTGGAATTTTTAGAATACTTTTAATAATGTTAACTATTGGGAATTGTAACTCTCAAACACACGAGCCCTTTAAATGGTCATTAATTAGGTGGGAAGATCAGGTTGTGATCAGTAACATCACACTAACGGGACCCCCTTCATTTAAAGTAAACCTAACGCAGTTAATCACCTCCTGGGGAACTACGCTCCCAAGTGTCGGTTCCTACATCGGTTTTTACATGTGCCCAGCCTCTAACCCTGGAAAAGTCTATTGCAATTACCCAGGGTATAATTATTGCAGATATTGGGGCTGTGAAACAATAGCTCAGGGATTCACCCCAGGGGAAGGACCTGACAGATTTTTACAGGTTGGAAGAGGCCCTCCGGGGTGTACCCCTCCACAATATGCATATGACAGATCAATTTTGGGAGGGGATACTCAGGATCATGCAAGTTTATATATATATATGAATGTCACTCAGCCAGATTACCCAGGCTGGCTAATAGGAAAAACCTGGGGAATCCAAATATGGCAACCAGGGAGAGATCAAGGAGGGATGATACTCATTAAAATGGAAGTTGTTCCCTATGACCCCGAACCTGTTGGACCCAACCATGTGATAGCAAACTCAGGTAATAGCTTAGGAAGGGTAGAGAATGAAATAGAAAATAACAAGACACAGGTAGAACAGGTAGAAGTGACTTCGGCTGACGAGGGAGGTAACATACTTTGAAAATGGGATTAATCTTGCACGATGTTTGTGGAAAAAGGGCAGGATAGGACTCCGGGAATTACCCTATCACAAGTAACCGGAAAAGGGAGATGTATTGGAACTGTTCCAGGGAATAAGAAACATTTGTGTCAAATAACTAAATTGGTGCAGGATACCTTAAGACCAGCTGAGTGGTTAATTCTGGCAGCTAATACCAAATGGGTATATAATACCCTAGGCGTGACCCCCTGTATCTCTATAACAGCCTTTAATGAAAGCCATGAATTTTGCATACAGGTAATAATAGTCCCCCGGATTATCTATCATCCCAGGGAATACGTGTACTCCCAAAGCCATATTTCAAAACATCATTTGCAAAAACGAGAACCCTTTACAGCCCGCACGGCTGCGGCATTATTAACCATTGGGGGAGCTGGGATAGGAACAGGCGCGGCAACTCTTGTACATCAACAACAGAGGTTTAAGGCTTTAAGAGCCGCTGTAGATGAGGATCTTGAGAAAATTGATAAATCTATTAATGAATTGGTAAACTCGCTCCGATCACTTTCGGAAGTAGTTTTACAAAACCGAAGGGGGTTAGACTTACTGTTTTTACAACAAGGTGGCCTTTGTGTAGCCCTTCGGGAGGAATGCTGCACATATGTAGATACTACTGGAATAGCAGTAGACACTATGGCCGAATTATGCAAACAAATAGAAAAGAGAGAGAAAGAGAGAAAATCCCAACAAAATTAGGTATTAATCTTTATTCAACTATTCTCCATGGCTTACCACCTTGTTGTCCACCATTGCCGGACCGGTAATCTTGCTGTTGTTAGGGTTGCCCTTTGGGCCATGAATATTCAATAAAATAATTAGCTTAGTGAACTCCCAATCTGAAGCAGCCCATTTGAAGATGATGAAAACAGAGTATAAATCTCTAGGTGCCGTAGAAGGAGAGGACTATTTGGACTTAAATAGGAAAGAACTTCAAAGGTTTAGTGAACAGAATGATAAATAGAAAAAGGGGGGATTGTAACGGATAGCCCTGTTCACTAAACCCCAATATAGACAATCATGTGATTGAGAAATACATGGTCAGCGCCGTATGATTGCAATTAAGAGATACATGGTCAACCATATGATTAAGAAATACATAACCGCATAACCTAAAAATAATATGTATCAAGTTACTATTGTTTGCTAAATTCAACCATGTATTGCGCAAACACTAACCATGCGAAAGACTAAGGTTTTAGGAACTAAGAAGAGCTAGCCGAGAAACAGAAACCAGCCAAACACCACCCCATATAAGGAAGGCAAGAGCTCCGAGGTCAAGAGTACAGGCCTGAGGAAGACTTCAAGCCTTCATCCAGCGACCACCAGAGGGTAGAAGACGACCCCCTAGCAACAATTGGAGCATGCGCCAAGGGAAGAACACGTCTACGGAAATGGACCAGTATAAAAAGGGAACTTGTGAGATACTGGGCGCGGCAGTTGGTGGAGTTGGACTCCCCACAACTCCCCTGTCGCCCAGCGCTGCTTTGCTTATTACCTATGCTTGCTGTAATTAATAAATTCCAATTTGGCAACTTAACTCGTTGCAGAGTTCCATTTATAACAGTCAATAATTCAGTGAAGGGGCTGATGTCCTTGTGTAGGGGTTTTATACTGGCTAAGTGCAGGCACACACAAAAAAAACATTTACTCATTTTTCTCTGCTATTGTTGAGCAGAGGAGGGGAAAGAAAAATTCAAGGACTGAGTTGAGATAAGGATTAGAAGAAAAACACTTTGAGCGTAAAGCAAATTCAAAATAAATAGTATAAAAAATTATTAATAGAATTAAAAGTGAGTAATAGGAATTTAAAAAAATCCTTAAAACACCTTTTTTTCCAATCCCTCCCTCTTGCCCACCAACAGCACAGAGAGACAAAAGATATGATCTTCAGTCAGTTTGTGACTTCTAAAGATCTTTTTTCAGTTTGCTTAGAGAGTTTCTTTTCCTGCTGTGCTCTGGGGTCTTCCCACCAGAGACATTCTCTGGGAACTCTTCCAGTGTGCTTTTAATTTTTACCAGTAGCAGTCCCACCCAACCTGCTGCAACAGATCTTATTCTGGGCACTAAAAACTCAAAATGTTTCTAAAAATGAATTGCAGTAGCAGTGTGTTTTTGTCTGCTCCTCCAGGTAGTGTGTCATGTTTGAATAGGAAACTTTTGTTTTAAATATTTAGATTGTGCCCTCTCACCCCTGCTCTCCCAAGGGTTTTAAGGTATTACCTTGAACACTTCTGATCAAGTACCTGTTTCTTACAGTGCTTCAGTCTTTGTTAAACAAGCTAAAGCAAAGCTTCAAGTATAGGGCTGAAAAGCAAATAGAATTATCTTGTGTTTCTATTGAGTGTCCCTGTTAATTACTGCCTCACTTGGGACTGTTTTCCTTTTTCTGGGCTGTGCAGAGTTAACCCTGTCCTTTATTTAATGGTTTGTAGGAAAATGAGCTGTCATGTTTGAAACGGGAACTGTCATCTCTTAAGGAACAGCTGAGAGCAGAAATGGAAGAAAAGGTGGAGTTTTTTTTTCACTGAGCAGTGGGGGTGAGAGGTGTGGCCTGGGCTTGTGCTGTGGGAGGAGCTGGGTAAGAAATGAAACTGAACAGAAAAACAGTGACTTTGGAATGCTGGGGTTGTGCTAAATCTGGTCATGTATTTGTGTGAACTTTGTAACAGTCTGTGATTATAGATTACATACAAATAAACAAACAACAAAGCAAAACTCTCTTTTATTTTAGTTAATTTTAACTAGCTAAAGCAAAAACGTTCCCTAAACTGTAAAGTTTTTCAGTGACTTTTGATTGCTGGGGTTGTACCAAACCTGGTCATATTTTTGTGTGAACTTTGTAGCAGTCTGCGATTGTAGACTGTGCTCTGTAATTACACCAAGAAGATTTTTAACAACTGAATTCAAATCAATATTTCCTTGCTGTCACATAACTCTTTTGTAGGAGAATCTTGTAAAAGAGCACTCTGGCAGTGTGATTCCTGACAGTGAAAAGAAACACAAGGTAACTTTAACTTTTTAATTGCTTCTACAATTTGGTAATATTTGTATTTGTAGAATCAATTGAAGTGCCATGAGAATTTATTTGCATTCAACAAAAGACATTGGAATGCTTTTGACTTCAATCTTTTTAAATTATAGAAAATACAAATTTATGTTCCTGACTCCTAAACCTTGTTTAGATCTATACAGTGAATCTATTCATGTAAAAATAGAAAATCTCCAAATTATATTCCTGAAATAAAAAAAAAATAAAATAAAAATAAAAACTGCCTCCTTCAGTACAGGAAGCCTCTTGGGCAGTCCAACATTGAAGTTTTGTAACTCCTAACAGTGAATTTTTCTTGTTGCATTTTTCTGCCTATATTTCTTACTTCTCTGTAGATGATTTTTTCCCCCCTGGGATAAGAAGGGATTTTAAAGGGTCACACCATTCCATGGAGATATTAGACAGCAGTTTCTGGAAGGGCTCTCCCAGTGTGTAATTTTTCTTGCTCAGTTGTTGATTTTTTAATGTCTCTAGAACTGATTTACTTAGTCTTTAAAAGTGTCCATTTGTAAAGGCACTTTTCCTCTATGAAAGAAAAAAAAGCTGATACAGCTGTAAAAATGGTCAAAGTATCAAAGTAGTCCTGATTGCAGAACTCACCCTTCTTCCCTGTCAGGAGTTCACTTGTGGTTTTCACATTGGAACAATGGAATCCAGCACCATTTTGATGTTATCTGTCTAAAAAAGGACTGCACTGGACCATTCAATGCTTCTCAGTTTCACTTCTAGTGAAAAGACTATTTTAAATAACACCAATCTTGATGTAGCTATCAATCTTTCTCTGAAAGCCTTTTCCTGCAGTTTTGTTTGTTCCCATTTTCTTTGATGTTTGATAGAGTCCAATGTAGTGGCTACAGTTCAGAATAACCTGAATTTCTGCAGATAAGCACGGAGAACTTAAATACCATGTGCCATGAAACTCAGCTCTTCCATAGCTTCCCCTTCATTCTCCTCATTTGGCAACAAAAATAATATAAAAAATGATATTTCCACCCCACCCCACTTTGTTTGGGTCTTTGCTTCATGTTTGGATGGAAAGATCAGAGTTCCACCATTTCTCTCAGGTGAATTCTGGGACACTCAGACTGTCAACTGGCTCCTGAGTTTGGCTTTAGATTCCATACTTACCCCATAAAATATAATCTAAAAAGAGAAACATTTTCTTTCCCAGACATGTGTTATAAAGACTCCTCCAATGGATAAAATGCAGAGTGGAAGAAGCACAAACCTGCCTGCAGGGCAGAGCAGCAGGAAAAAGCAGAAAGTGCTTGTGCAGCTGGACACTGAGTCAGACAGCTCTGAGCACACTGACCTCCTGGTAAGAGCCAGAGAACAAATCATGTGCTGAGCAGCTCTGAGCAGCTCTCACTGCTGGGGCTGAGAATGGAAATAAAGAGTTTGGGCTTCCACATTCCAGCCAATATTTATGTGTATATTTTTAATTTATTGGTTCTTTCTGGAATTGTCATTGTATGTATATAATTAACATTCTTTTTATTGAACTGTTATGCCTCATAATGACATCTTTTTTTTCATAGTCTAATATCCTTAGGGGGAAAGAAAAAGTATTTTTAATATAGTGTGACTAAGTAACTTTTTAATTTATTAGAGCATAGTCTCGGAAGAAGAAATGTTTAAAAATTTGTACAAAGATTATCCACAAGCTTCACAGTTACATTCCACAGCACCAAAAAAGGTATGTTAGCCTTTCCTAAGATTAAACCAAGCAGTTAATCAGATTGTTTACAGAAACGAAAGGATGGCTTTATTTTCCTTCCTAGAGCCCAGCTCCATGCAGTGTGAAATCTCCAGGCTCTGCTCTGAAACTCAAAACCATGAGGAGGATGCGCGAGGCGGGCTGGACTGTGCTCTCCAAAATGGACAGGAAAAGGAAAATTAAAGATGCTGTAAAGATGCTGTAAAGATGCTCTTTGCTTAAAATCCAGAAATGCCCAGTGCCCTGGCATTGCTTGCAGGGCTGTTTTTCTCTCAGAGTTGGTGCTTTGTTGCATTTTTCTGTCATACTCAGTGTGTTTAATACTGTGTTCATTCCTTTACACATATAAACTTTATAGATCTATAACTGCAACCCCTGCAGAGCATCTTCCACCTTTCCTCCCTTGTGCTTCAAAATGTTGGGACACAAATTAGCCAATTTTAAATTTGGAAATAAATAGAACTACACAGAAAGTTGTTTCAAAGCTGCTTCTGGCTTAGAAATTAGAAATTCTGGTTTCAAAGAACTTCTGTTCTTTTACATTTACTCTGTTTTCCTTAACATATAACTACTTAGTGGAAGAAATGTAGCTGTTAAATGAATGTTCTTTTACCTGAAGTCCTCTTGCTTTTTCCTGCATTTTAATGGCTGTTAGACCTGTCTTTTTAGACTGTTTTGTTTTCAGTATGTTAAAATGGTTTCGAAACTTCTAAAATTTCAGTAGAATTACTTGTATTTAAAAAGATTTCAGCTTCACAAGGAGTAAAATATGCACGTTATAAGATTGTGAAACCAATGTGAAGATGCCATTAAATTGTTTATCTGAAATATAAAGTGTGGGACTATTTGTTGTTGCTTTAAATATTTGAACACGGACATAAATCACCCACCAGCCTTCCTAGGGACCAGCAGAACTGCAAGGATAGATTAGAACATCTATTTCTGTATTAATCCTTGGTTAATCTTTGTCAGGATCTCTGGCTGGTCAGAGTGACCCTGAGAAAAGTTCCAAAGTCTCTTTTCCCAGTCTGGTGCTTGAAGAAGGAGTCAGGGCTCTTCATTTCTCAGTCTCAAGGTTGTTTATTTTATCTTATCTATAAAAAATTTTCTCCTGTCCTGCCAAGGTGAGCTCAGCAAGACAGTTCCAGGCACTCTGCCTCCCCCAGGGCTGTGTTATGTCTTTATACTAAAAACGACATATACAATGTTTACAATTACTTTCCAATATCTATCACCTATGTTAGACAGTGAGCTTCTACTCTAAACCAATCTGTAAGTGCCAACACCACAGCAGAAGATGGAGGCCAAGAAGAAGAAGGAGAAAGCTGGACACATCCAGTTCCCACCATCTTCCCTACTGAACCCCCATACCAAAAACCCTAAAATCTACTTTTCCATCCTGTAATAGCTTCACCAATATGCTACCTAAAGTGTTGTGGCTTGCTGATCTTCATACCGGATTGGTAATATGCTCCATGGGTCATAATCAAAACCACAGGGGCATTTTGGGCTCTGTGCCAGGGTCTCTGAGCCCCCTGGCAGGGGTCTGGGCTGCTCAGGACAGCCAGAGGGATGTCCTGGGTCCTGACAAATCTTGGTTCCACAACAATGACAAATCCTGCTTCAGAGCCTAGACATAACAACAAAATTACAAGTGTTATGTTTGCCCAATTATCCCATCATAAAAAGGCCAAAAAATATTAAAAATAGTAGCAATTTTAATTAAATAGTTTAAAAAATGTATAAACAAGGGATAATTTGGTTCAAATAATAGCGCATAAGCAAAAACAACCACGGGGTACGGAGGGCAGGTTTCAATGACCCTTGCCACTTCACGTACAAGCTTGCCAGGTGAAAGTCACCCCTTATATGCCGTGTGTCAATGCCATCTCCTCCTATTTTCGGTTCGTCACTTTTCTGTCTCCGCCCTCCTCACCACCTTTACCACGCACGCGCCACCACTCGGTTTGGTGGTCACACAAGTCTTTGGGGGTCGTCACTGATGAAGGCCCTGTAGTCTTCTTCGTTTTCCTTTAATTCACCTTTGGGTTACACATGCACACCAAGCCAGTACAATGTAAGCCAAGACTAACGTATCAGTGCATCTACATATCAAAGCAATAAGTCCCTTATAATTAGCATTTTCTTGGACCCAACCAGGTTCTTGGTCATTTTTAGCAACTGTATCTTCAGCTTCTTTCCTGTGGTCCTTGAGAACATCTGCTGGGGAAGGGGGGGTGGGTGGAGCCCCTCCTTTCCCTCTCTTCTTCGGCATTACAACTTTTAGCTATTAACTATTTTATTATTCTCAAATATTAATTACCGTATCAATATTGATTACTGTTTCAATTTTTATCAGCACGAATCATACCTATTTATCACACAAGTACATCTTAATCCTCGAGCCCTGAGCCCCCTGCCCATCGCTGGGGACTCTGGGGGTTTCCCCCCCTGCCCCAGTGCAGGATTGATGGGGGTAGCACGGTTGAGATGGACAGAGATGAGAGATCTCTGCAGCCAGGTCGTGGAACTTGGGGTTTATTGCAAAGGGCCTGGGTGCAGGGCCCTGCTGGGATTTGGGGTTTATTGCAAAGGGCCTGGGTGCAGGGCCCTGCTGGGATTTGGGGTTTATTGCAAAGGGCCTGGGTGCAGGGCCCTGCTGGGATTGGGGTTTATTGCAAAGGGCCTGGGTGCAGGGCCCTGCTGGGATTGGGGTTTATTGCAAAGGGCCTGGGTGCAGGGCCCTGCTGGGATTTGGGGTTTATTGCAAAGGCCTGGGTGCAGGGCCCTGCTGGGATTTGGGGTTTATTGCAAAGGGCCTGGGTGCAGGGCCCTGCTGGGATTGGGGTTTATTGCAAAGGCCTGGGTGCAGGGCCCTGCTGGGATTTGGGGTTTATTGCAAAGGGCCTGGGTGCAGGGCCCTGCGGGGGTTTGGGGTTTATTGCAAAGGCCTGGGTGCAGGGCCCTGCTGGGATTTGGGGTTTATTGCAAAGGGCCTGGGTGCAGGGCCCTGCTGGGATTGGGGTTTATTTAAAAGGCCTGGGTGCAGGGCCCTGCTGGGATTGGGGTTTATTGCAAAGGGCCTGGGTGCAGGGCCCTGCTGGGATTTGGGGTTTATTTAAAAGGCCTGGGTGCAGGGCCCTGCTGGGATTTGGGGTTTATTTAAAAGGCCTGGGTGCAGGGCCCTGCTGGGATTGGGGTTTATTGCAAAGGGCCTGGGTGCAGGGCCCTGCTGGGATTTGGGGTTTATTGCAAAGGGCCTGGGTGCAGGGCCCTGCTTGGAGCTGCAGCCACAGCTCGGAGCAGGCCCGAGAGAAGAGAGGGGGAGAGAGGATGAGAAGGCAAGAGAGTAAAAGCGTAAGAGAGTAAAAGGGGTAAGAGCATCAAAGGCAAGAGCTAGGAGACAAGAGGTAAGAGCAAGAGTAAGAGAGGTAAGAGCTAAAACAGCAAAGTTCCCATTACAATATAATAAATCTTCTTCTGTGTTGAATATTCTGATTCTCACTAACCAATCTAGTACAAGATACAAATCCTACAGCATTTTCATACCACCTATAAGAATCATTACATTACCATACTGTGCTACATTTTAAACCCTAAAAACTCCTCTGTGGTCCCCTTCAGTAGGGGCTGCTCTGACCCTCGGGCCTGCCTGCAAGCAGAAGGAATTGTTCCATCAAAAGGGGATTACTTTCAGCGGCCACACCGTTGTTTTCCCGCTGTTCAGTAACTAAGGGATCTCATAGCTTGCTTTCATTTCAATCTCGCTTATAGTTTCCATATTCTCAAAATCTTTTGCCAGACAATCATATTTGTAAGGCTTTCCTGTTTCATCTTCTCCAACACCCCAGAGCCGGCGCCGCTGCGGCTGTGGGACAGAGGAGGGGCGAAAGGGGGATCCGGGCTTGGAGCGGGAGGAAGGGCAGGGAGAGGGGAAGGGGAGGAGCAGGAACAGGAGCAGCACGGAGGGAGCAGCCCGAGGAGGAGCAGCAGCCGGGGAAGGAGCTTTGCGGGGTTCCACGGCGAGCCCGCAGCTCGGCTGGGCCCGGCAGCATCGCATTGCCCCGCGTCCCGCAGGTGAGCGCCGAGGGGAAGCGGCAGCTCCGGGAGGGTTTTTGGGGGGAAGAGGGGGATTTGGCTGGGATTTGGACCATGCCGATTCCGGAGTTATGAAAAGTGCGTATTATATGGCTCTATGCAGATATTTACTGTGGGAATCCATAAAATCAGAGGGGTTTGGGAAAGCTGCAAAAGGCAGGCCTCAGAGACAGCAGAACTGTGAGTAGAGCGCAGCCATGAGATAGATCATCAGAAAAATTGTTTAAACTGTAGAAAAAGCAAGGGCAAATAGAACAATGGCCTGTGTATTAATGCTTGTCTGAATAGCTCTCTAAGCTGCAGAAAGTTTATCTAGCAAGATATTAGGAAGGTTAAAGCTTAAGAATGGAGCTCTGTGTGTTGTGTTTTAAGGCTTACAAGCAGGTATTGTATTCGAAATAAGCAAGCATTGTTTTAAGCAAAGGTACGTGTGCTTATGGTGTGTGAAAAATTGTAAAAGTTTAGTAGTAATAAAATGGTTCTAAAAATAGTAATACAATTAGAGTAATAATAATTTGGACAATTTGAATTAGGACAATACGAGACAACAAATACAAAGAGTTACGGACCTCTGGGTACCTTTTTCTGGGCAGCATGAGCCCGAAAAAGGACCCCCGCTAACAAAGATTAACCCTTAAAAACAATAGCCCATTGCATATTCATGCACTTCATACATGATGCATAAATTCCATTCAAACACAGGATTCTGTCTGGTCAGTGTCAGCTTCTTCCTCTGAATCCTAACAGCACCTTCGAGGCAGGAAGAAGTTCGTTTCTTCTGGTAAGAGAGCAATAAATTATTTTTCTCTGAAAGATTCAGGTGTCCTGTGGCTGCTATCTCGCTGGAAGTCCTTTCTTTAAAAAAGTATCCTACGTGGCATCGTTTCTATTTTAACAATTTTTATAACCTAAAACTATATTTAACATGGTACTTAAGAGAATTAATACAGCATTACTTTCTAACACAACACATATAATATTCATTTAATATTTGCGAGAAGCCAATCATAAAATACAGGCATTTTCACATTTACCATATGTATTTTGGTGTATTGATTAGTAGTGCTGTATTAACAGTTTAATAATAAATGTAGTCTTGTAATTAAAAGGTAACTTTTGTAGTTAAAAGAAGAACTATGTCAGTGAGGTTTTTTTAAAGAAAGGAATGAGGCACTCGCATCAGATAGCAGCCACAGGACACCTGAATCTTTCAGAAAAAAGAATTTTTTGCTCTCTTACCAGAAGAAACGAACTTCTTCCCGCCTCAAAGGGGCTGTTAGGATTAGAAGGAAGAAGTTGATGATGGCCAGACAGAATCCTGTGTTTGAATGGAATTTATGCATCATGTATGAGGTGTATGAATGTGCAACGGGTTATTGTTTTTAAGGGTTAATCTTTGTTAACCGGTGCCCTTTTTCAGGCTCGTGCTGCCCAGAAAAAGGTACCCGGACATCCATAATTCTTTGTATTTGTTGTCTCGTATTGTCCTAATTCAAATTGTCCAAATTATTATTACTCTAATTGTATTACTGTTTTTAGAACCATTTTATTACTATTAAACTTTTAAAATTTTAAAAACAAGTGATTGGCGTTTTTCACAGGAGTTGAGTCCCAAATATATTTTGGTGTCGCTGAGAGAGGTATTTTTAATTTATTTGATGAAGGGGGTACTTTTGGATCTCTCAGGAGTGCAAAGGGGAGCAGGGGAAGCGCTGAGTGCCTAGAGTGGGGGGATGCTGGAGAAAGGGGACCCTGGAACACCTGATGTAAAATTTCAATAGCGAATGTGAATTTTACTTCTATACCTTTTATTTTAAAGCAAGCACGCAGCGCTGGGTGGCTGGGTGGCTCCACTCATAGCACACACAGTTCAGTAAATTATATATACTGTTTTTAAGCCTACAAAGCATTTTCCAATATGCTTGGTTAGTCCAAATTAGCAAATATCAATAAGCTGGGAGCAGTAATTTCACAATATTTCTAGGTGGTCATTGATTGCTATCCTTCTTGTGATTGTCTGGAGGGAGGCCTTGCACTGGTGTCTGCTACATGATTTGTCAAGTGCATCAAGCTTTTTATTATACATAAGCTTTTAATTGCTTTGTTACAATATCTCTTAGCTTTACCCCAACTTCCTCTATTTTATTCTAAGCATCAGTCGTCTTGCTGCCTCATCTCTTTTGCTCTACTATACTTCTTTTATTTTGATGCTTTATTTGTCTATTTGGTCAGAAAGTTTCAAAACCTTTCTTTGTGTCTTGTTTTGGACACAGCAGATAGAAGCATTTGCTGATTCCATTCCCAATTGGCACGTGTCACAAAAACAATTTCCACAGAATCAGGGGAGGGTGAGCCCTGGGACCCCCAAAACCCCCTCAGCATGCCTGAGCAGGACCCGGGAGAGGGGGAATGCCCAGGACCCACAGGCCCCCCATCAGCTGTGAGAAGAGGGACCCCCATAAGCCCAAAATAAGGACACTGGAAACGAGGCACTCCTGGGAGAGGTTTTTGGAATTCCTGATTTTTGGAGGTATTTCTGGCCACCAGACACTCAGTGACTTCTAGAGATGGACTTGGCCAGTGGGACCTTCAAAGCCAATGTCCTGGCTTAGGGCAATTTTGGGAGGAAAAACTCTAAAGGTGTTTCCTGTAGAAGAGCAAAGTCAAGTGGCCCCTCCTCCAGCTGGTTCTGGAAAAGTATTTTCTTTGAGAGAAGTGGAAAAAAACTGTTTATTGAACAGGCAAAGCACTCACCAGCCCCAAAAATGAACAGTATTAAACAATAAAATCTCTTGCTGCTCCAAAAGAGATGACAAACTCACAAAGTCCCTCTGTGAGCTGTAGCATGGCTTGCTCAGTCTCTTATCAGTCTCTTATCAGTCTCTCTGGTGCTGGAAATGCCGTGGCCCAGCCCCGGTGGGGCACAGGTGTGAGCACCTGGTGCTCTTCTGGGTGTTCAATCCAGAGCAGGTTTAGACAGGTCCAAAGAAAAGGATAAACCAAAAACCACAGTCCAGGGAGCTTCTCTTCCTCTGCTAGCTCAAACTGACTAACAGCAAAGGAGGGCTCTGTCCCACTGTCTGTCCATCTGCAGACAAGAGAGGAGCAGGAATGTGGAGGAGTGAGAGAGGTTCTGAAAACAAACTCCGTGCTTCTTCTTCCTCCCTCTCTGCTCTCAGAACCAGTGTTAAAGGTGCAAAGCTTATTTCAGACAAATGGGGATACGAGCATCATAATTTCACCCCTGGGACCCCCAAAAGACCCTCAGCCTCTGTAAGCAGGACCCGGGAGAGGGGGAATGCCCAGGCCCCACAGCCCCCCCAGCAGCTCTGAGAAGAGGGACCCCCATAAGCCCAAAGTGAGGACACTGGAAACAGGGAACTCCTGGGAGAGGTTTTTGGACTCCTTGATTTTTGGAGGTATTTCTGGCCACCAGACGTCCGGTGACTTCTAGAGATGGACTTGGCCAGTGGGACCTCCGAAGGCAATGCACTCACATCTTGTTTTTCCCCCAAATCAGGATTTCCCATTCCCAAACCTCATCTGGATGGAGAAGGCTGTGAGGAAGAGGAAGATGCCCCAGGGCACTGAGGCAGGTGAGAAGGAAGTCAGTGCCCCTTTTCCCCTCTGTCCTGCTCCGTCTCCCAGCCCAGCACGGCCCCAGGTGCAGCACAGCCCCACTGCTGATGCTGTCCAGCCAGGGATGCTCTGGGGGATCTCCTTCCCCTTCCCTGTGGCACGGAGGCAAATCCCAGCCTCTCCTTGTCCTTCCTCCCCCAGGGAAGGAGCTGAGGATGGAGACCAGGGAGGACAAATCCTCACAGCAGAACCTGGTGGAAGAGGCCATTTTGAGCGGCTCCAGGGCACAGGAATCCACTGGGGAGGAAAAGCCCCGGAGATCCCTCAAGAGGAGGGGCTGCAAACCCAGCCCAGGGTGCTCCGAGGAGGAGAGACTCAGCCTGTGCCTGGAAGGCAGCCAGAGATCTGGCCAGAGCGCTGAAGTGGTGGTCCATGAGCAGCTTGATGAGGGCAAGAAGCTCCACCAGTGCTTGGAATGTGGGAAGAGTTTCGGCAGGAGCGACCACCTGCTCATCCACCAGAGGACCCACACCGGGGAACGGCCCTATGAGTGTAGGGAATGTGGGAAGAGCTTCAGGATCAGCTCCCACCTGATTGTCCACCAGAGGATCCACACCAATGAACGGCCCCACAAGTGTGGGGAATGTGGGAAGAGCTTCCGGATCAACTCCAACCTGATCGCCCACCAGAGGATCCACACCAATGAACGGCCCTATAAATGTGGAGAATGTGGGAAGGGCTTCAGGAGGAGCTCCAGCTTGAAACTCCACCAGATGATCCACACTGGGATACGACCCTTTGTGTGTGGGGAGTGTGGGAAGGGCTTCCGTGACAGCTCCCGCCTGATCATCCACCAGACAATGCACACTGGGGAGTGCCCCTACACGTGCTCAGAGTGTGGGAAGAGCTTCATTGAGAACTCCAGCCTGATTCTGCACCAGAGGATCCACACTGGGGAGAGGCCCTACAAGTGCAGGGAATGTGGGAAAAGCTTTAGGCAGAGCTGCCATCTGAATGCCCACCAGAGGATCCACACTGGGGAGAGGCCCTATAAGTGCAGGGAATGTGGGAAAAGCTTTAGGCAGAGCTGCCATCTGAATGCCCACCAGAGGATCCACACTGGGGAGAGGCCCTACAAGTGCAGGGAATGTGGGAAAAGCTTTAGGCAGAGCTGCCATCTGAATGCCCACCAGAGGATCCACACTGGGGAGAGGCCCTATAAGTGCAGGGAATGTGGGAAAAGCTTCATCGACCCCTCCGGCCTGAGTGTCCACCAGAGGATCCACACTGGGGAGAGGCCTTACAGGTGTGGGGAATGTGGGAAAAGCTTCAGTCAGAGCACTAGGCTGATTCTGCACCAGACGATCCACACCAGGGAGAGGCCTTACAGGTGTGGGGAATGTGGGAAATGCTTCAGGCAGAACTCTAGGCTGATTGCCCACCAGAGAATCCACACTGGGGAGAGATCCGATGAGTGTTCTGAGTGTGGGGAGAGGTTTCAGAGCCGATACCGTCTCCTCAAGCATCAGCAGATTCACACAGAATAGAGGCCCTTCTGCTGCCCTGACTGCAGGAAGGGCTTTTAGAAAAACTGCACTCTCGTCACCCACCAGTGGATCCACACTGGGGAGAGGCCCTGACAGTGTCCCAAGTGTGGGAAGAACTTCTCCCAGAACTCTGCTGTGACCCAACACCAAGGGAGGCAGCAGTAAGGGATGCCCAACAAGTGCCCTGTGTGCAGGAAGAGTGTTGCCTTGATTTTTAAAGATTTTCTGAGCCTTCTAATGTTTACATTCTTGTAGCAAACTTTCTCAAACACTTTCTGTAAATAACTTCTTGTTTGGCATTCTTTTATAGAAGAAGAAAAATATGATGGACTGTTAGTTTGTCCAGTGTCATTGGAGAGGTGGCACTTTCACCCTCCAATCCACGGTCGCTTTTAGAAAACTGTAAATGTTGGAGTCAGGAAATAAACTTCCCTTTTCTTCCCCTTGAGAGCAGCAGTGTGTGCGCTCGTGTTGTTTTGTGTCCTACAGTGACAGGAAGAGCTTTGAGTGCTGCTTCAACTCCATCGCCCATTGGGGACCCCCACTGGATGGTCCACAGTGACCCTCGCTGGGCGGAGACTTGGTCATCCATGATCCTGGTGATCCATGTTGGGAAGACACCTGGCTGGTGGTCCCCACATCTTCCTGGCTCTCCTTGGGCACTTGGACACGGCCAGAGAAAAATCCATTGGGATGCAAACAGACATCAGAATTTCATAGTGGACAGCACAGTTTTTTACTTTCGACCCCAAAACAGTCTCACCTTTTGCATCCAGTCATTGCTTCGAGTGGCATCCAGAATTCCAAATGGTGTTGGAGGTCTTTTTCAACCTGAATCATTCCATGATTCTAATTCTCTCTGGCCCACCAGCATCTTCCACAGCCAAATGGTGATTGACTGGGGCAAAACCCAGGATTTTGGAGACAATGGAGTGGAAATCTTTCTAGAAAAGGTCCTTTCTACCTGCCCAGGCACACGGATACTCAGCCAGCATGCACACATAAATGCTTTTATTTTGGCCTTTATTTTCTTTCATTTTTCATTATGCTTCACCCAACATTGGGGTAAATATAAAGACATTCAACTAAGACATGGATGGTGACATTGTGGGACTTGGGTGGGGACATGGTAGGGATGGGGACAAGGACGTGGGTGGGGATATGGTGGGGATGGGGACAAGGACCTGGGTGGGGATGTGGTGGGGATGGGGACAAGGACCTGGGTGGGGATGTGGTGGGGATGGGGACAAGGACATGGCTGTGGATGGCAATATTGGGCATGGGAGGTGTCACAGATAGAGATGGTGACATGGGGCTCTATGGCCATGGATGAGGAAATGGGGGACATGGCCATGGATGGTGACACAAGTGGCCTAGAGACAAGTCCATGGGTTGACATGTCCATGCCATGGGGTGTCCCATGGCCAAGGACAACACATCCCCACCACCACCATGATACTGTCCCTTTCATGCTGCCATTTATTCCCTGCTCCTCCCCATTGTCACCCCACTGTGAACCCAGCCAGGGACAGGGGTGACATTTGGGGACACTGCTGTCCCCACTCCAGCACATACCTGGGGCCAGCAGAGAAGGGGATGAAGGACGACGGGGACCGTTCCTTGCTGTTTTCCAGACTGAACCTCAGAGGACTGAACACCTGGGGTGACACCAACACAGTCACACCGAGGGGACACAGCTGTCACCACCATGGTGACAGGGACACCTCATAGGGTGGCCCTACCTCACGCTTGGGCCAGAGGTCTGGGTTGTGGTGGGTCCCATAGATGCTCATCAGGCAGATGACCCCTGCTGGGATGGGAATGGCCACTTTAGGGACAGCAGATGAGGATGGGTGGTGACACTGGGGACACCCTGGCCATGCCATACCCTTGGGGATGACACAGCCATCACACAGGGGGATGTCCTCGGTGCAGCGCCAGGACACAGCAGTGACAGGAGGGTGCAGCTGCAGGCTCTCCTTGATGCATATGGTGGTGAAGGGCAGCTGGGACAGGTCGTCCCTGGGGACAAGCGGGGGTGGCATCGTGTCCCCAAGCCACATGACCGGGGTGGCCCTGGGGACATCTCACCATTCAATGTCTGCAGTGTCCCGGCCAGCCAGGAGCTCCTGTACCTGCTGGCGGCATCGCTCCTGGTGCTCAGGATGGCCGGCCAGGTTGTAGAAGAGCCATGCCAGGCCACTGGCCGTGGTGTCATGGCCTGTGGGGACACTGGGTGAGTGAGGGGACACTGGAGTGGCTCCTCCCCAGTGGCACCTGGGAGCTCGTGCTCACCCTCAAACATGAAGGTGTCAGCCTCAGCCGCGATGTCCTCGTCCGACAGGGTGCGGCCATTCTCGTCCTGCAGAGGCAAGATGAGCCACGGGCCACTGGGGCCACCAGTCTGTGGGCCACCTGGGGCCAAATCCCATCCATGGCCACCACCCTATGGCACCACCATCCCACTGGCCACCAGCTCTATGGTCAATGCTGCCCATGGCCACCACTGTTCCCCTGTAGCCACCAGTCTATGTCCAAGCCTCCCATGGCCACCAGCATCCTACTGGCCTCTATGGTCAATCCTTCCATGGCCACCACCACTCTCTTGACCACTTTCATGCCCCATGGCCACCACCCCAGCCCCACCTTGGTGAGCAGCAGGATGTACTCGCTGGGCTGCCTGTACCAGGGACGATGTGGGGACACTGTGGCCACCAGCATGGATGATAGCAGGACCATTGGGGCCACCAGAATGGCCAGCAGGGACAGTGATTGGACAGGATGGCCAGTGGGGACCATGGCAGAGCCAGCACAGCCACCAGGATGGCCAGCAGGGACAATGGTAGGGCCACCAGGATGGTGTCATGATCCGCTCATACAAGCGAGGGTCATGATGGTTTGTTAACTGATCTGAGTGCAAAAGCAACACGGAAGGGGATTTTGGTATTAATCAAAACAAATGCACCTCTTGTTGAGTGCCCACAGCAGATGTGATGGAAGGATTAGAAAGGAGAATAAAGGAGAGAGAGAGAGAGAGAGAGAGAGAAAGAGGGGAGGAATAGCTGCCAGTGGAGAGATGAAACCCTTGTGGTCCAGCCAATAGATCCGTCTTGTCACGTCAGGGAGAATCTCAAAGTCTTGGTTCTGTTATAGTCCTCCACCAAGGGGGGGAGCAGGTAAGTCTATTGAAAGCACCGAGAGGGAACAGGTGAGTTTACAGACAGTCCATGTTCTCAGCAGTGAGTGAGACCAATTGTTTTCTTGGTCCAGGGAACACACCTGCAGGCAACACTTGGCAAACATCTGGCTTCAGTTCGGCCAGCCCCCTGTGTTAGAGTTATAGGGGTCTCAGTCTCAGCCCTTGGGAGGGGGCTTCAGTCTCCGTCACAGCGGTCGTGAGGCAGCTGAGGGAAACCTCAGAGTGTCTCTTACAGATGATCAGTGGGGACAGGTGTCAATCACTCCTGGCCGTGGGTCTCATAGCTGAAGATGCACTTCTGGAGCGTGTCCAGGGTGAGGAGGCTCAGGGGCTGCAGCACCTCCAACTCCACCGGCCCCCACCAGCTGCCACTGCTGCTGCCGCCCACTTGGCCTGCGGGGAAGGGCTGGGTTGGGGAGGGAACAGGGAGGGGATCAGGGACATGGGATAAATTTGGGGGTGGGACAGGGGTGGGAGAGGGGGAGGAGTTGAAGAGAAGGTGTGGAACAGGAATGTGGTGATAAATGAGGGGTGGGGTTGGGGTTTGGGGGCAGCTTTGAGTTTGGGGTATGGGACAGTACAGAATTTGGGTACAGGACGGGGCTCGGGGTGCAGGACAGGACTGAGGATGCAGCAGTGGGTGCAGGACAGAATTTTGGGTGCAGGACTGTCTATGGTGACGTTATGATGCCTGTATCCCCATCCATGTGTTCTGTTTATGCTGGATATTATGTTCTGTGCCTTCAAGACTGGCTCTGAAGAGCGAAGTTTTGTTTTGGTTTTGTTATCAGCCGCTCCCCCACGGCTGGCGGGACACAGAGACAGGGCAGTGCATGGTGCTGCTTTTGCTTTTTGCTTGGCTTTTTGCTTTGCTCTTGCTTTTGTTTCTGCTCATTAATTAGTTTAGCTAAGCACTCCGAATTTTTCCCTGGACTGTTTTTCCTTTCTCTTTTTTGGAACCACTCAAACCTGCTCCGGACTGGGACCTTGGAAACACTGAGAGTTTGCACCTTGTGGCTGCAGCAGCTGCCCCAGCACCAGAGGGACTGATAACAGAGCGACCACTCCCAAGAGAGACTTTCTGAATTTGTCATCTTTTTCAGAGTGGTGAAAGAGTGTTGTCACCTGGTATTGTTCATTTTGTGTGCTGGGGGTGCTTTGCCTGTTAAATAAACAGGTTCTTTCCACTTCTCTCCAGGGAATCCTTCGTGACCCAGTTGTGGGGAGGGGCAATGTGCGTTTGCTTTCTGGAGGAGCCCCTTTGGAGGTTTTCTCCCAAATTTGCCCTAAACCAGGACAAAATTTGGTGCCCAACGTGTGGGGCTTGAGAGAGAGTGGAAAAAACCCTGTTCTGACTGCATTTTGGTTGCCATTACTCTGTGTTGGTATAAAGCAGTTAATGGCCATGTTTTTTGAATTCATAATGTCTCTTGGGGTGGAGGCTTGCATGCATTTCTGGTCCCCAGGTGCAGAGGATCATTAATGGGACATCACACCATGATTAATATGATAAGGGAAACCAATTTATTACAAAAAGCAAGCCATATTTATACTGTTCTCTATTGTTCACACCTCAAGCTGATACATGATTGGTTAAATCCTTTTTACGCACGCATTTTGATATTTCAGTTAATTTTAGTTAGTCTTTCTTCTTCATGCATCTCGCTGTGGTTTTCTTGTCTGCCTTTGCATCCTGAACCGTCTGCTGCTGAGCGTGTTCTCCTTCTTTTGTGTCCTTCAAGGGCATGGTGACCTCACTCAGGTTCTATGAAGGCTGGATTGTGAACATGTTACATATGTCCATTGTCCTCCAAAAAACCCTCAGCACTCCTCCCGGTGCTTTCTGGTCATTCAAGTGCCCTTCAGCTGACTGGTTTCATGCTTTGAGCTTCAGGGAATTGCCCAATCTTTCTGAAGCTGAAATAAATATCATATTAGTCAACATCTTAATTGTGTTTATATCTCACAGAATTGCCTTTTCTTTTGCCTTTGTTTAAAACTGTTCCTGTGTGGAAATCTCTGGGGGATGGTGGACATGTCAGATGCTGCTGGGACATCCCAGAGCACTTGGACCTTGGCTCTGCACAGGAGAGCTCTTCATCCCCTTTCTCTCTTTTCCTCCCTCTGGGCATGGAGGGAGCTCCTGACTTCAGTGTGTGACTCGTGTGTGCAAAGAGCAAATCTGGGCAGAATTGGGGCAGGGAGGGTTTGGGGGGACCTTGGGATCTGTGCTGGGCACAGAAGGTGCTTTCCATTGCTCTGAGGCTGTCTGCTGTGGAAAGTGGATTTAATATCCAGCAGAGGAATGACTTTTGCATTTGATGGAACTGTGCCTTCCCTTGGCTTTGTTGGCTGAAAAGATACAGAGGAGCACACACAGAGTTACCAACTCCTGGATTCCAGCAGTGTTCAGATAGAAATTACAACAGGAGGCAGGGTCAAGATGTGTGCTTGCCTTGTGGTCAGCCTTCAATACCCCTTGGTCTCCCTGGGCCCTTCCCCCAGGTGGGCCCTGGGCTCATTTGGTCCCTCAGGAGCTGGGCTGGGGCTGCAGAGGTGGCTGTGGAGCATTGCCTGTGCTGTGCCAGGGACTGGCAGCCACTGCTGGGCTGGGATAGAGGCTCTGGGGGATTGGGGCTCCAGGGCAGGGCAAGGCTGGACCTGCCCCTTCCTCCCTCCCACACAAAATGTTTAGAGCCAACAATCTCCTCCAGTCTGTCACAACAGGGAATGCTGGAAGTGAAATCCCAGTTGTGGCCATGGGCACCTGGCTGAGAAGGACAGTTTTGTTCCATAGGAAGGAAAGCACAGAGCCTCAGTGTTTGGAAGGCAGGTGAGAGTCTCACTAGGCCAAGCCAGCCAGACTTTTCAGGAATGGCAGATTTTTTTTTGGGAGCAGTCTTTGGATTTAGGGAATTCTGGAGGTGGAAGACCAATCTCAGCCATGCATTCCTGGAGAAGTAGGACAGTTCTTTCTCATAGGGAGGAAAGCACGGAGCCTTCCCCAGTGTTTTGGGGACAGATGGGAGGTGACTCTCCTGAAAACATTGCCTGCCACACTTGTCCTGGCAATATTCCTATGGGAAAAATTTGGAGTTGAAATCCCAGTTCTGGCCATGAGTAATTAGAAGAGATTGACAGTTCCTTTCCTAGCAAGGAAAGCACAGAGCCGCAGTGCCCCAGGAGCTGATGAAAGGCAGCCTTTGACATTCCAACATCAGCCAGAGCTGTCCGGTGGCCCCTGGGAGGCCAAGCCAGCCAAGCCTGTTCCATGTTCCCTCAGTTCCATGAGACCCAATGGTCCCTTGCTTCCATGTGTCCCTGAGGTGCCATAATGCCCCCTTGGTGACACGAGGCCCTGAAGGGTCCCAATGGTCTCCATGGTTCCATCAGGCCCCACAGAACCATAATGGTCTCTGAGTCCATGAAGCCCCGCTGTGTCACCAAGGCCCCTTGGTTCCATGGGCTCCAGTGGTGCCACAATGTTCCCCTTGGTTCCATGAGGTTCCATAGTGCCACCACGGTGTCCTTGGACCTGCTGGGACTCTCAGTGTGTTCCCAGACACCCCCAGCATGGTTACAGACACTCCCAGTATATCCCAGTTGCCTTCAGCATACTCACAGTCATTCCCAGTCACATCCACTTGGCCCAGTAAGATTCCACTTTCCACCAGTATGATCCCAGTCACTCCCAGTGAAGGGAACGGACCGGGATGGACTGGGACAGGCTGGGATGGACTGGGACACCGGGATACACCAGGCAGGATACACTGGGATACACCAGGATAAACTGGGATACACTGGGATACACCGGGACACACTGGGATACACTGGGACACACCGGGATATACTGGGATACACCGGGACATACCAAGACACACCAGGATACTCCAGGATACACCAGGACACCCTGGGATTCACCGTGCCCAGCACTGGGACCCACTGAGAGCAGGATCAGAGCACACTGGGACTCAGCAGGGCCAGAACTGGGGCAAAAGGGATCACAGTGGGACCCACTGGGATATACTGGGAGTGACTGCAACCATACTGGGGATGACTGGGAACACACTGAGAGTGACTGGAGTCACTGAGTCTACATTGGGGGCAACTGGGAAGACTGGGATCACAGTGGATTCCTACCGGGGTCATACTGGGAGTGACTGGGTCTGTGCTAGGGTGTCGTGGTTTTGGTTTGCTAATATAAGATCTCTTTAATTTTGAGATTTTTTTTGGCTAATGCACTAAAGAATGTGGTGGGTTTGGTGTTGGTTAATTACTAATACACTTATTTTTGGTTGTGAGATAGGATTAGGAGAAAGGTAAAGCAGGCTCAAAACTTTAAAAGGGTAGAAAGAAAAATTTTAATAATAGTAAGTAAAAAGAAAAAAAAAGGTAGTAAGAATCAAAGCAAACTTTTTAGAATATTTCTCCCCACAACTTTTTCTTTCTCACTGACAATGTAAAGAAACTAAACTTAAGATTTCTAGTCAGTTTACTACCTCTCAAAGAGTCTTTTTTTAGTTCACTTAGGGAGAGAAGTCCCTCTTGATAAAGTTATGGAGACTTTTCTACAAAAGGAAAAAAACAGTTTTCTCGTGGTTCTCAATTTTGTCATGAATAACAACTGCCAGGGGAACCTTGCTATCGTAAAATCTTTCTTATTTCTACAAACCTTCCCACAGCTTGGAGATGGGCTATGTTGATTGATGGGGTATTGTTTTAAAGATGAACTGTTCAAAGGCAAAAGTTCTCATTATCTACCTCTAAAATCATCTTCATCTCTGGGAGCACAGATCTTCATTTTTAGAAGCACAAGACTGTGCTCTTTCTTTGTGCAAACTTCTCATGAGATTACAGCTATTTCAACATCTGCTTACTTTAACTTAGAAGCCTTCACCTAATATCAATTCAAACACATTCATTTCCTTATAGTTTTATGTGTTATAAGGGAAAAGAGTCTTTTCTTTATAGCTTACAAGAGGATTTCAGCTCTAAAAACAAAGCATCTTCTCCCCCTCCCATCTGGGCCTTACTTACCTTCTTCTTTATTACCTTTAATATCTTCATCTTGTTTTTAATATACGTGCATGTTGTTCTTTTCTCTCACTCAGAATAAGACTGAAGCACTGAAAAAGTTAACATCACGCCTGAAGCCTACCTAACCCACCAATAACTACTAACAGAAAGCTGTGGCTCAGTTGTGTTCAGATCAGCTTTGTAGTTAGTGTTTAGTTTTCTACACCAGCCACAGAAGTCTCTGGTCTCAGCCAGGCTAAGAAGAAGAAGAAGCAGCAGCCTGACAGCGAGATCTTTGCAGCCACAGCCAGCCCTGCTCTGGCTAAAGCTCCGCAGCGTCCCCTGTCTCCTTGCCCGACAGCTGCTGAAGCCCAGCCCGGCCAAACCAGAGCCCATGGAGAGAGAAGCCAGCAAGCAGCCCAGGAAATAGAAAAGAAGCCCAGCCTGCAGCAAGACGGCCCAGCCCAGCCCAGACACAGAGCTGAAGCCCAAACCGAAACCCAGCACCTCCCTGCCGACCAACAAAGAAAAGAAAAGTTTCTGAATTTTTTGGTCTTTACCATGTGTGTTTCACAAAAGCGTGTCTAGCTTTTCAGCAGCTCAACAGACTGTCAGATACACAAAATCTTTGCATCACTTCCCTACATTTCCTCCCATTCCCAAACATAACACAGGGGCCACTGGGAACAACTGGGATCAGACTGGGAGCAACTGGGAGCAGCTAGGACCAAGCTGGGAGCAACTGGGATCATCATGGCATCAGAGTAGGATCATACTGGGAGGGACTGGGTCTGTGCTAGAGGCAACTGGGATCACACTGGGAGGAAATGGGGACATGCTGGGGACCAATGGGATCATACTGGGAGCAACTGGCACCACACTGAGGGTGACTGGGATCCTTCTGGAATCATACTGGAAGTGACTAGGGGCAGGCTGAGGGCAATTGGGACCATGTTGGGGCAACTGGGATATACAGGAAATGACAGGAATCATGCTGGAGGTGACTGGGAGTGGCTGTGAGCAAATGGAATCATACCGGAAGCTACTGGGAGCAACTGGGAGTGAGTGGAAACACATTAGGGACAACTGGGATGTACTGGGAGAGACCAGGAGTGACTGGAATCACAAAAGAACCATAAAGGAAGTCACTGGAATAATACTGGGAGTATCTGGGATTGACTGGAATCCTACTGGGCGTGACTGGAATCCTACTGGGTGACTTGGAGTGACTGGGACCATACTGGGGGCAAATGGCACTGTACTGAGAGTGACTGGGTTCATCCTGGAATCATACTGGGAAGGACTGGAACCATACTGGGAGTGTCTGGAACTATAGTAGCGGTGAATGGGAACACCTGGGATCATACTGGGAGTGACTGGGATGATACTGGGATCATACTGGGAGTGACTGGGATGATACTGGGATCACACTGAGTGTAACTGGAAGTGACTGGGACCATCCTGGGGGTGACTGGGAGCCACAGGGCCCATGCTGGGAGTGACCTGGGGGGAACTGGGGGAACTGGCCCGGCTGGGGCTCAGGGTTGTTCTCCCCCAGGGCTGCCCTGGCTCCTGCTGCCACCCTGGGCCCCACAGAGCCGAGGGACAGGGGACAGCTGAGGGACAGGAGACAGGGGCAGGGACGTGGAGAGGTAGAAGGGAGTTCCAGGGGGTCCTTGAGCCCAGGAAAGGGGAGTCCAGGGTTTCCCAAAAAGGGGGGACAAGGGTGGGGACACCAGGGATGTTCGAGAACGAGGAGTTCAGGGGGTCTCTGGTTTTGCACACAGCTGGGGCTGGGGACTGGGAAAGGCAGGAATGGGGGACCAAGGCATTCCAGGGCATCCCAGGGTCAAGCCAATGGCCAGTCTGGAGGCTGGGAGCCATGGGATGGCCGGGAAAAGGGGAGCAGAGAGCCCTGATGTCCAGGAATGGGGTGTGAAAAATGGTATGTATTTTATGATTGGCTTTTCACAAATATTAAAATGAATATTATATGTGTTGTATTAGAAAGCAATGCTGTATTAATTTTCTTAAGTACTGTGTTAAATATAGTTTTAGGTTATAAAAATTGTTAAAATAGAACTATGCTATGTAAGATGCTTTGTTTAAAAGAAAGGACTTGCAGCGAGATAACTTGCAGCCACAGGACACCTAGATCTTTCAGAGAAAAATAATTTATGGCCTTCTTATCGGAAGAAACAAACTTCTTCCCACCTTGGAGGTGCTATTAGGATTAGAGGGAAGAAGTTGACACTGGTCAGACAGAATCCTGTGTTTGAATGGAATTTATGCATCATGTATGAAGTGTATGAATATGCAATGGGCTGTTGTTTTTAAGGGTTAATCCTTTGTTACCAGGGGTCCTTTTTTGGGCCCGTGATGCCCAGAAAAAGGTACCTGGACGTCCATAACTCTTTGTTTTTATTGTCTCATATTGTCTTTATTCAATTTGTCCAAATTGTTATTACTCTAATTGTGTTACTATATAACCATCTTATTACTATTAAACATTAAAAATTTTAAAAACAAGTGATTGGCGTTTTTCACAATTTGGTAGCAGAGGATGGTTACTAACTCCTCGCTGCCGGTGCTTTGGGAGAGTCAGAGTGGGGAAGGCGCGCCCTGCCCTCTTTGGCAGCCTCGCTCTGCTTCCCCTGAAGTGACCGACAGACGCAGGTTACGATCTGTGGACAAAAGGAGACAATAAAACAAAGAGAACGGGAAAAGGGTCCCTACAACTGCTGTAATTTGCCCCCTAAGAGTAGTAGTGCGCACGAAGAACCCGGGAAGGAAAAAGGATTGGTAAGTATTTCTCGGGGGGCAGGTACGGGGGGATGAATGTGTGTGAATGAGAGGCGGGCTGGTTGTCCCAGACCTGCCAAGTGAGTGCGGAGTCTCCCACGCTGCGTTTCCGACTTTTCGCTGGAAAAGCGGCCAGTAAAGAGACAAAGCGACTCATAAGAGAGTGAAAGAATCCCCGGGGGTGACTGGGACTGGGTCTCAGGGAGGGGTTGGACCCCTCGGTGGTGGGGAGCAAGGTTTCCTAGCCCAATCCACTAGGAAACAGGACAGGAGGGGCTCCTAAAACCTGCTGGGTTGAGGGATTTATATTCCAAGAGCATCCAAGAGCAGGGTTGAGCAGAATTCTGTCCGAGTGAGGATATGCCCGAGAACACTCAGGGTGGGACAACACAGCTAGATTGGGGGATAAAAAAATGCCCAAGAACATCCAGGGTTGGACAACACAGCAGAACAAATTAAATGCCAAAGAGCATCTGTAGTTGTACCACACCGCTGGGTTGAGGGACAGAAAACGCCCAAGAGCATCTGAGGTTGAACAACACAGCTGGATTGAAGGAAAATTACCCGAGAGCATCTGGGGTTGGACAACACGACAGGATTGAGGGAAAAATTGCCCAAGAGCATTTGGGGTTGGATAACACAGCTGGGTTGAGGGATATCCAATAGCACCGGGACTGGCCAGTAACACCTAAACTTGTAATAGGCGATGTGAAAGTAAAAGGTACCTTATTGTTGTTTTGTGGTGTGTGAGAGTGAGACACACACAGAGCCAGCCTCAACTTCCTGGGCAGGTGGGAAGGGGGAGGTGTGGAAAGAGCGAGTGACCTGCACACCAGGCTGCAGCTCCCGGCTGGGTGGGGGCTTCTGGGCCCAAGAGGAGCGAGTGACCTGCGAACCAAGCTAGCGTTCCCTGGGCGTGTGAGGGGCCGTAGCTGAAGAGTGTGAAAGACACGCAGACAGCCTCACAGGGGAACGGGCACCAGAGGCAGCCAGAGTCAGGGCCCTTCTAGGGGGCCTGGTGACACTGAGACCTGGAGGTAAACCCCAAAGCGAAAGAGGGGGCCACAAGGACCTGTGATTTCCTAGCAATAAGGATCCACTTTGTGTCTTGAGAGTGTGAAGGAATGTGTGAAAGTGAATGAGAAATAAAAGTGAGTGAATGTAGACGAATGAAAGTATAGGTAATGTCGATTGTGCATTTTAAGCCTTACCGTATCTCCTTGGAGGGAGTTGGATTGTATTGAAAAGCAGTGTGAGAAAAAGGGGTTTTTTTGGGTGTAAGTAGTTGAAAGAAAAGTGGTATTTAAGTTGTTAGTAAAAAGTGAAAAACAGAAGCAGGGGACGAATAGATAGAAAACTGAAAAATGAGACAGAAATTCAGTAAGGTGGATACAGGAAAAGAAAAGCAGAAAAAAACTACCAACAGAAATACCCCAAGACAGCACTTTGGGAGTTATGTTAACAAACAGAAATACAACTCATTGCAAAATACAGGGTATGCAGAAGTTGATGAGAAAAAACATGCAAACTTGTGAATTATATACTTAAAAACAGCATTAGAAAATTTAACACAAAAGAGTTATACATTGATTCAAGGTATGCCTTTAGAGTAGCACATACCTTAAGAAAAATTTTAAAAGGGAGATTGCTTAATTAAAGAAGAAAAAGATTAGTACATGAGAAACTTATTTCCGAGGTTTTAGAGGCATTACAATTACCTAAGAGAGATAGCAATAGTACGTATTAAAGGACACCAAAAGGTAAAGACCTAGAAATAAGAAGAAATAAAATAAATAACTGGCAGATCAAGAAGCTAAAGATGCAGCAGAAAATAAAGCTGAAAGAGTTAATATTAACTCCAAATGAAGAAAAAAAAAAGGGGGGGGGGAATTAAAACAAGATTGTGGCGAACAAGATAAATCGGGGAAATAGAAACATCTTGATATGGAAGACAATTAGATAATAAAACGCTTACGAGGGAATAGCAGAGGACGTGTATCAAAAAGCCCGGTGGGATACACAGGCTAGGTGTGATCATTTTTTTAAAAGAACTATGGGTGCATTGAGACTTTTAGAGTAAAAAACAAGTACCTGAAACATGTATAATTTGCCAAAAGATAAATAAAAGGGTGATGAGAAAAACAATATGAGAAGGTCGTCAGTTAGCTCGTCGACCATTTCAAAGCATCCAAAAAGCAAAACGGGGAAAGTATAGAGCTGAGAACAAATTACCTCATCCATTCCCGTTCGTTCCCCCACTCGTTCGCACCAGCCCTCCCAGCCCCTGTGCCGGCTCCGGCACAGTCCGTCTGTCCCGGTCCGTCTGTCCCGGTCCGTCTGTCCCGGTCCGGCCGCCTGGCCCGCGTTCTTGCCGGGGGTGGGGGTCTGTCCTGCCGTGTGCACCGCGGTTACCGCGCTGATCGCACCGAGGGGGGTCCCGTCTGTCCCATCCCCGGCTGCCCTGACTCTGTCGGCTCCCGCCGCTGCAGCCGGGGTCAGTCCCGGCTTTGTCTCTGCCGGATCAGCCACCGTGAGCCGAGTGAGGGCGATCCCCGCTCCAGCTCGGTCTGCACAGGAACAGCCCCTCGGGCGATCCCAGCCACAGACCCCGCCTCTGGAGCCCCCAGACCCTGAGCTGTGCCGAGCCCCTCGGGCCATCCCAGCCACAGACCCCGCCTCTGGAGCCCCCAGACCCTGAGCTGTGCCGATCCCCTCGGGCCATCCCGGCTGCAGACCCCGCCTCTGGAGCCCCCAGACCCTGAGCTGTGCCGATCCCCTCGGGCGATCCCAGCCACAGACCCCGCCTCTGGAGCCCCCAGACCCTGAGCTGTGCCGATCCCCTCGGGCCATCCCAGCCACAGACCCCGCCTTTGGAGCCCCCAGACCCTGAGCTGTGCCGATCCCCTCGGGCCATCCCAGCCACAGACCCCGCCTCTGGAGCCCCCAGACCCTGAGCTGGGCCGATCCCCTCGGGCCATCCCAGCCACAGACCCCGCCTCTGGAGCCCCCAGACCCTGAGCTGTGCCGATCCCCTCGGGCCATCCCGGCTGCAGACCCCGCCTCTGGAGCCCCCAGACCCTGAGCTGTGCCGATCCCCTCGGGCCATCCCAGCCACAGACCCCGCCTCTGGAGCCCCCAGACCCTGAGCTGTGCTGAGCCTCCCCGTCCTGCCCTGAGCTCCATTCCCTTGGTAACCACAGCTCCGGCTGCTTAAGGAAACTCTCTAAAGGAATCACTTTATTGAAACACTAAAAAATCAGTTAGAAGAAAGCCCTCTCCTGATTCTTCCTAAAAATACGTGAGAAAGGCTGTAGAAGATAAAAATCCAAAAAGAATGGGATAAAGAGATTGGTCTATTTCCATTAAGAGAGGTTCTCAAAGGGGGGTGATGGATCAGAGTTTGTAAATGCTTCTTTGACTTTGTCTGAGGTCTGAAATTTTAAGAAATAAATAAAAGAGATATTTGGAGAATCCCATAGGCATAGCTGAACAATCAGACCAACTTTTAGGTCCAAACATGTATACTTGAGAACAGATGTGGTTGGTAATGAAAATAATATTTTTCTCAGGAAGAAAAGCAATTAATCAGAGCAACTGAAATAAAAGCTTAAGAAAAAGATAATCTGCAGGGACCCCCAGAGAAGACAAAATGCCAACTGTACCTCCTGAATGGGGTTAAAATAATGAGGAGGGGAGTAAACACATGAACAGTTATTGTAATTACATAACCAAGAGAATAAATGAGACAGCATATCAAAGGCGAAATGTGAAAACAAAAGATTTTTGAGAGACAGCTTTTAGAGGGGAAAGAAAAAACTCCAACTAAATAGATAAACAAACTTTAGAGAAAAAGGAAAATGGTCCTAAGTAAGCAGAAGATCTGAAAATCTTTAAAGAAATGGGTCCATAAAAAAAAAAAAAAAAAAGTCATAGGCTTTAATTTTTTTGGGGGGGAACAAATACCATCAGGAGCCTGTGATAACTTTAAAAGTGGGTCCCCAAGAAGAAGAATTGGAATTTGTTATAGACACAGGGGCAGAGAAAACCTGCCTGTTATATGTTCCAAAAGGTTATAGTGTGAGCAAACATATAGTGAAAGTAACAGGGGCAAAAAGAGGAAGTTTTACATTTCTGGTCATTAAAGATGTGGTAATTGAGGGAAGAAACTAAAATTTAGATGGGAGATGTGTTATTGGTCCCAGGGGCAGGTAGCAATTTATTGGGAAGAGTCTTACAAGTGCAATTAAAAGTAAGAGTTATATCAGAAAATAAGAAAATGACAGCTAGAGTTTTGAAATTAAGCCAAGAGGATGAAGAAAAAAAAATCAACAAAGAAGTTTGGGCTGGAGAAAGAAATAGGGGAAGAATAAATATCGACCCCATAAGGGTTACAACTGAGAGAGGAGAAAGAGAGAAGTTGAAGTAGAGAAGTAGTTAGGAAACTCTGAGATGTTAGAATGTGAAGTGATGACATCTTGGTGCTAGAAGAGAGCAGAAGTGTGAATGCAAGTTTTTTGCATGAAAGGCAGAGAAGTATCTTAACACACGGTTGTTAAGAGGTTATTCAATGCCACACTGGGGTCCAGAAAAGCCTTAGCAGAACGGGCCCTCCTTGAAGAGAAAAGAGGCTAAGTTGACGAGAGAAAGAGAAAGAATGTCAGGAGCACCTGGGCACGCCAGGTTTGGGGTTGTCAAGGCTGGGAGGTGTCTGAGCGCTCCCTGCGATCGGCGGGGTCTCGGGGGCCGCGGCAGGGACCGATCCATGGAGGTGCCCCGGGCGGGGCTGGCAGCAGAGGACACAGGTTTGCGGCCAGGAGCGGGCTGGCTCCGGGGCAGAGCTGCCGGGGGGCTCCCAGACTGTCGGGGTGCCGAGCCCAGGATGGCAGCGTCAGCCTGGAAGTAGGCCGAGAGAGAGAAGGGGAGAGAGAGAGAGGGAGAGGGAGAGGGCAAAAGAGACCCAGGGCAATCCCCAGGGTCCCCATGCCCGGGGCTGCTCTCCCCTGCCCCGGCCCTGCAGCCAAGGGGCCGCACCAGGGGAAGGGCCAAGAACAGCACTGACAGCAGGGCTGTGAAAAGAGGGGCAGGGGGGACTAGCACTAAAAGATAAAATCAAAGCAGAGATTGCTGACTCTCCAAACCTCACAAAGCGGTTTGTTTTTCTTAAGTAAGAAGTTTTTTGGTTTTTTTTTCTTTTGTGTGTTTTGTTTGCCGTTAACGAGAAGGCTTTTTTCCTGAAGAAGAGGCTGCTGTAGAGAAAGCTTTTAGCTAAACCCAGAAAGTTTAGAAGGAAAGCGAATCGTAAAAGTTAATGCAGTATTATCTTTCTTTTATTATCTATGCTATTAAGAAGTCCTTTCCAGGTACTACTGAAGCAACAATCAAAATCACGGAAAGAGAGTGAATTCATGCCAGCAGAATCAAAGGACTTGTGAAGAAACTTGAGGAACGGACTATCATATTTAAACCGGGTGATACTGAACTGACTTTCCAATGGGGACTGAGTGGTAATGGTTTGAGAAAACCCAAATGATCCAAGAAATGTACAAAGAATAACACTGAATTAAGAAATAAGATAATGCTTATATCACTGGATTTGAGCACTGCCTGAATAAAACATCTCCTTGGGGGAGGAATACCTCAGATAGAAAGATCAAGAACGTTTTTGTATTCTGACCTTAGCCCTAGAATTGTACAAGGGAGAAGGGGAATTACTATTTCCATTAGTAAACTTTACTTGACTCATTCCAATACTGGACATGCTAGGTAGGTTATAAGTAAATGCTTAAATTGTAAGAGTAATTAGTGTTGTGATTCGCAAAATTTATGCTCTTATTGCAAAAAGTGTTAAAGTACTGACTTGGTTTTGTGGATGGGAATTATTAGTGCCTGTTAAATGAGAGCTACCTGAGGAACAGTCAGAGACCACAGTTAAAGAGTGTCAAAAACAATTTGCCTAGCAATTAGTTAAGAGAAAGTGACAAGAAAATAGAGGGCAAGACCAGATTGGCCTCTGTATTTCACCACCAAGAAGATCAAATAAACCTGCTGTGGGTTGCAACCTCACAGGCATGGGAGGTGGGAGTATAAGCCATACTGGACCTCTGTTATTCCTGTTTCTGGCACTCACTTGTTGTCTTTTCCCTTTCGGGATACCAGCAGGATTGTGTCACAAATGCTACAGAAAGCATCACATAGAAAGAAACCAAAGTTCCTCCTTTATTACACACACCTATGTCAACAGCCACTGTTATAACCCATCCAAATTAAGAACTTGTAGGCAAAACAGAGTAAATTATTAGATTACAAGAAACTTAAGAAAAAGTGGCAATAGATTTAGAACTGAATGTCCAAAAGGAGAGAGATGGATTTGTTTTAAATTTAATCTTGAAGATGCGGTTCAAGATTTGGAAAAAAACCCCCAAATAATAAAGGAAAAGGTAAAACCAGCACAGCAATCTAACTCTGTATTGACTCCAAATTATCTGTTGAATTGTATTACAAGACTCCAAGCAGTTATAAAAATGATAGCAAATAAGGCTGCCCAGGCATTAGAGTTAACATTAAGTCAGCTAAGCCAAACAAAAACTGTAGGGTATCAGAAAGGTTCGCTTTAGACTGTTTATTGGCCAAAGAAGGGGGTGTTTGTGGAAAGTTCAATATATCAGATCGTTGAAAATTGATGACCACAGAAAAGTCATTCTAGCAAAAGCAAAAGAAATCAAAAAGAAAAATATATACGCATATAACAACCCAGGTACCAGTCCAAAAATTAGAAAACAATGTTAAAATCTAGCTGGTGGGGTAATGTATTAGAAGAAATTAAGACCTTTCATTTGTGTTACAACTGTTTTTATATTTCTTTCTTGTGTAATCCCGTGTTTTATTTTACCAGCATAGTCCAGAAGATATAAGTAGAAAAAAAATATTGCTCAAGCCAAATGATTTACAAAGAATAAGAGTGGGGATTGTGAAAAATGCATGTATTTTATGATTGGCTTTTCGCAAATATTAAAATGAATATTATATGTGTTGTGTGAGAAAGCAATGCTGTATTAATTTTCTTAAGCACTGTGTTAAATATAGTTTTAGGTTATAAAAATAGAAACTATGCTATGTAAGATGCTTTGTTTAACAGAAAGGGCTTGCAGCGAGATAGCAGCCACAGGACATCTAAATCTTTCAGAGAAAGGGAATTTATTGCCTTCTTATCAGAAAAAATGAACTTCTTCTCACCTTGGAGGCACTGTTAGGATTAGAAGGAAAGAAGTTGACAATGACCAGACAGAATCCTGTATTTGAATGGAATTTATGCATCATGTATGAAGTATATGAATATGCAACAGGCTATTGTTCTTAAGGGTTAATCCTTTGTTAATGGGTGTCCTTTTTCAGGCTCCTGATGCCCAGAAAAAGGTACCCAGACATCCCTAACTCTTTGTTTTTATTGTCTCATATTGTCTTAATTCAATTTATCCAAATTGTTATTACTCTAATTGTGTTACTATTTTTAGAACTATTTTATTACTATGAAACTTTTTAACATTTTAAAAACAAGTGATTGGCGTTTTTCACACTGACTGTTCACCGCTGCCAATGCTCACAGTATTCTCCTAACACACTTGAGCTTCCTGTCTTTCAGTGAGAGAAAGATTCAGCTAAAGTCAAGGAAAGAGGGCAGGGGAGATGGAAACCTTCCCTTGAGATGCTTTTAGGAAGGCCTGAAGGGACCCTGCCTTTCCTTGGAACAGAGGTGGTCACCATGCATGGTGTTGCCTGACCTGCCCTAGGTGCTCCTCTATTCCAGAAGGACTTTTGCCCACTTCATCACTTGTCTGTCCCTCCAATTCCAGGGCCTCAAACCTGCTCTGTGAGATACTAAACCTGTAAGTCAGCTGTAAGTTTTCAGAATATGGCACTGACCATGGCTCTAAGTAAGTTTTTTTAATCAGGCTTACAATATATTTTGAGAAGAAGAAGGAACAGAAGGGGTAGATACCACACAAGAATCCAGCAGAGTCTTCCCAGCTTTTTTGTCTGGGTTCTATGAAGCACAATGCCCAGTGCTTGCATTATGCTGTCTTTTCATGTGTTCTGGTGACCAGAACCATCCCATGGCCAGGCCCAGGATAATTTGGGTGCCAAAGTCCCATTGCGGGCAAACATCACACTCTTTTTTACCCAGCTGGTGCTCAGCTCAGCATATTTGCTGAGACAACTTTAGGACTGTTTTCCTTAACTTGGCAGTTCTAGCAGATGTCCTTATGGCCCCTAAATTCTGCATCCTTTGTGTCCACTATCAATGGGCATCCTTCTTCCCAAGCTTTGTCAACCTCCCTCTGGGTCTGAGATCAGTGAAACGGGCCCAGCCCTGAGTCTTAAAGACAATTCTAGCAACAACTACTTTGCCTTTCTAATACCTGGCCATCACTTTGAGCTTGTAGGCTGCTATGTGTGTCACAGGTTAAATGTCTCTTCCTGTTGATCAGGCTTGGAAGTGTGGACAGCCCAGGCATGACAGGATAGGTTTTCTTCAGGAAACGGGACGTAGGGCCCAGCTTGCAACAGGTCCAGGCCCGCGCCTTCCAGAGCGCCAGAAGGTTCGCGGCGCCATTGCAGGGCTCAGGGCGCCTCCTTGTGGGCAAGAGTCGCCTCGACAGCGCGGGCGCCGCGCGGCGGGGCCAGAGGGCGGGAAAGGGCGGGCGGGTGTGAGGGGCAGGGCGGTTCGTGCCTAGAGCCGAGCCCGCGCTGTTCCTGGGCGCCTTCCCGGCTCGGTGTTGGGAGCGAGCCGCCGCTGCTCGGGCTCTGGGAGAAGCGTGCGGCCGCTGCGGAGTCCCAGCCCGCAGATCTGGCTGCTGGCGGAGGCTGCAGTGCAGAGCTGCCATGCCAGAGCTGCCGTGCGCCGTGGCACTGCCAGAGCCCCTGGCAGAGCCGGGCTGGAAGTGCCGACAGCTGAGGGAAGCCCTGCCATGGCAGCGCCCCAAGCTCTTGTTTATCCCACAGAAAGAGAGGATCAGCACCTGGAGGTGACTGCGTCATTCCTGGAAAGGGACTATCTGCTTACAGTTGCGATGTCTGGCAGCAAGCAGGACGGCGCTGGTGCCAGGGAGCCAAGTGAGGGCAAAGCAGCCCTGTGACAGCCTGGCCCAGGGGCTCTTGTGGCAGCAGGCAGCGTGGGGATCAGAACAGAGGCAGGGGGAGGCAGGAGCTGCTCGGCCATGCCAGGGCTGGGAGCCTCCTTCCTGCCCAAGTGGGGCCCAGCTGGGCCAGGGGGCAGCTCCTGGGACAGCCGTGCCTGCAATGGCCCCTGCTCTGCAAGGCCTCCAGCGCTGCCCATCAGCCAGGCAGGGACAGAGCAGCCTTGGGGCCGATGCTGCTGCAGGCTCAGAGCCCCGCACAGCTGCTCATGCCCGGTGCCATTGGCTCTGTCCCCTGCAGCCTGCATGCTGTGTCACCGTGCAGAGGCTGAGCCCTGTGCCTCCCCTGGCCCTGGCAACTGTTCCTGTGCTGCTCCTGCACTGCCCAGGGCACCCATGGGCCCTGCTCGGGCCGCACGCAGACCAGAACCAGCTGGGGCTGTGACAGCTCTGCTGCTCTGGGCCCAGCCCTTGGGCAAAGCACCCGCCTGTCCCTGGGCTGGGGGCAGTGCCCAGGCTGGGCTTGGCAGAGCCCGTCCGCTCCTGGAGGGCTGGGGGCACTGCTCTGGCCTGGCCTGGCCCGGCCCTGGGGTCCCTTGGCATTCCTGCTTGCCCTTGCATCCACCAGGGATGGGCTGCAGCTCAATGGCCCCGGCCTGGCCGCACACTCAGGCCTGGAGCCTTCCCATGGCTCCCCAGGGCACGAGAGCCTCAGCCCCAGCTCCCAAACACGACCTAACAGGGTTTGCTGATATTGATCCCTGTTAGACCTTTGAAAGCATGTTGAAAGTAACCTTGTTTGGCAACTCCTTCAAGGAACAAACGTGATTCGCTTCTAATCAGTAAAAACTTTATTGGTTTGCTTGCACTTCCTATAGGGTATCCTAATGCTTCCTTTGGCGTTCCAGAAAATAATGAAAATCTAACAAATTCTAAAGAGAAGTTCTTGAATCCACTATGAGGAGAAGTCTCTACATTCACTATCCTTACATACACTTAAGTAGCTGCTCCTGTAACACACAAAGATGTAGTGGTTTACCTGACTGGACCACACAACAGGATGTTATACACACCGCTACACTAAAAAACTTCTCTTCCCTGTTCATCACAAATTTAAAGCTCTTCTCGAGGTCCTGGCTTAATTTTACATGCACATTCATACCTGCAATCCCTCCCCATGCTCAGTTTTCACCTAGACTTACCAGGGAACAGATGTTCCATACTCACCTCAAGCAATAATCTACGTCTGTCTTCCTAACCCTCTTTTTCTTCACTGACTTCTACTAATCTACAAAATAACTTGGACCCTCTGCACAAAAGAAACATCCAATTAATAGCCTTAAACACTTGTGATTGTGCTGCTACTTCTAACAATCTTGACCACCACAGCACTAAAATCAGAAATCAATTCTTCACATCCTTCCTGTTCTCCTGCCCCCACCACGCCTTGGCTCCAGCAGAAATGTTCCCTACTGCAGCCTGGTGTGCTAAGAACAATCAAAGGCAGCAGCACTTTTCCTCAACATGCTGCAATCTGAATTGCAGTGAAATTGCAGCTGTTGCATTAGAAGCTCAGCACCAGCACCCCACATCTTCCCCCAGAACTGAGGCCTGCTGAGGCCTGAGCTCTCCATTTCAACACACCCTGTAAATCAGGCTGCCTGGAAGATTGCAGGCTGGTAACTGTGTGAACACAGCAGTGCATTTCAGCAGAGTTATGGAATCAGTCTCATGGAAGGCACATCCTTTAAGCTTAACACTCTATTCTACAAAATCTAGCCAGCAATTGTTTTGGTGGCCTGTGCAGGTTTTGGGGACTGTGCATGTTTCCTTTGGATGTTGTTTTCTTTGTTTCTAAATACAAAATTCACTGGATTCAGAAGCGAAACCCCAGATTCATTAGAACAAAGAACCACAGGGACATATGTGGCTGACAAGAACACTCCTCATTTCTAATGGTAACACCAGAAAGAGAGGAAAAAGATAAAGATGATTTAAATACCCGAAAGGATCCGAAATGTCTACATAAGCTGTCAAGTGACTAAGATTTTGGTAAACTCTAAAAGTCCAGATTCCTATTCGGTAATTGTCTGAAAGAAAAGAAAGCCAGAAAATCTGGTTGACCTTTATTTTGCCAGGACTTTCTCACGGGATTCTACCACAACTTGGATCACAAGTGAGGGTGGCAAATTTTGACTAGAAAACTTTGATAACTAGGCAGCATTTTTTCCTCCTCACTGAATTACAGAAAGGGTTTAAAAGGAAAAAAAATATAAAAGAGCGTAAAGAAATTCTATCATACCTCTTAGGCGTTCATCATCTTTGGAGAACAAAAAAAAAAAACTCTAGCACTTCCTGTGCATGGTAAAGAAAGAAACCTAGAAAAGGACAAAGGGATTTGAGCATCCTAAATTGTACTATCAAATTTCATGAACACAAGTTAATCCTGTAGTGCTTCAGAGAAATGCCATACATTGAAAAGCTTTATTCCCTAGAAACCAAATAAATCTTTTTATTTTCCAAATCCTCTTTTAAAGAGAAAACTGACTGTGTCTTTGGCTTTTGGCCAAACTCAGTTTGGAGTTGGTCAAACCAAAATGACCCAGTTAATTTCCTGTGCTCTGCTCTTTCTTTCCATATTCCCATTCCCATCCAATGGGTTGCTGGGAGTTTTGACTCTGTGCAGCACAAACGGTTTTCTAAGATGACTTTCATTGCTCAGAGGTGTGCAATGTCAGTTTCCCATTCCCTGAGTGCTGCTATTAATATTCCCACAGCATCCAACTACTACAGCCAAGTAGACAACAAAGAGAAATGCAACTTGCATTTCTTGGTCCTGTTCAATTTCTGACATCTCAGGCTCATCGTCACCCTCAGAACTGCTGTCCTGGAAACGTGGATCCTCTTGCCATGTGGCTTTTACTGGCTTTATTGTCCCAAGCGCGTGAGGCTCTGCAATGACAGCACCAATAGAGAAAAAAAGCCAAAACCAGATTATTCCTCTAATCATCAGGAAGAATTCCTCCTTTCACGTGAAACACTTAGAGTGGAGAAGAGAGATTTAGGAAGGACAGAATCTGACCCTGCCAGATTTTCTAAGCTACATTTCTGCTCCACTTTGTATTTTCCACTTTGTTCCAGGGATCCCTTATGTATTCTTAAACATTTCTCATTGCATTCAGAAGACACTGAATACCTTTTCAGTTCAGCGCAATTCTGGGGGGCTCATTGCTTTGTGCTGTTGCGTTGGGTTTTTTAATATTTTGGGTAACTTCACGGGGTTTCTTTTCTCTCCTACATGACTGGGACTTGAGTTAATGTTGTTTCATCTTCATTTCAGACGGCCTCATTTTATCTAAGGTTAGGACACCCCAATGATCATGTGTCATTCCATTTCCTTTTTCTAAAGGTCCAAGAGTAGAATTCAGTAACAAACAGAATGTTCATGGATCTTGGGGCCAGCTCTCGGACTTTGCTCCTCCCTCTACATTACCGCACATTTCCTTAAAAGCCTTGTGAGTTCCTATGAAACTTGATATGACTGGTGTGTCACCTTTTTCCCTGTTTGAGGAATTCAGGGCATGAGAACAAGCTTTTTCACCACTCAGCAAAAACCCCCAATGCCTTCTCAAAGCATGCCTTTCAGAATTCCTGAGATGCAAGCATGAGGCACCTCTCAATAATCTACCACAACCCTAGCAAGCAGAAATGAAGATCAAAATGCTTCTGCCTAATTACTGACTTCTGTTGCTGAAAATCCCCTGCATCCTGACCTTTTTTACACCATATTGCCCTACAGTGCCTGCCAGAAGCTCTTCCTTAGCAATGGCACTGTTAGAAGGGTTCTGCTGTTACCTTCTTTGATGCCCAACTCCTCTGTGCCTCCAAAGAAAGAAAACTTGAAGTAACTCGTCTCCTGAGCTGCATCATCCTCAGGCAAAGGTCCCAAATGGTCATCTGGGGCAGAGTCCTGTGCATCCTCTTTGTCCCAGGGTATTTCCTCAGTCTGGTTTGCTCTTTGAAGGTCTTTCAAAGAATAAACCAGAATAGACGGAGGAAATACCGTCTATTCTGGTTTGTTCTTTGAAAGGCCTCTTTCAAATCCGCAGCAATGGTGTAGGAGTTGTCTTCAGACAGTGAGGCAGTGTCTCATCTCTTTCTTCTTTTTTTGGCTTTACTGAAATGAGATTGTTCAAGGATAGCAACACAGCACACGTCCTTTTCGGACACAGCTTCCCTAAGAGCCACCTGGCTCTGAATGTCTCCCTAAGCATATCCAAGCCCATTAAGGAGTGGTTCATTATCAAGGGTAAGCAGTGGGGAAACATCTGAGGTTGAAGTCTAAAGGCAGGAACAAGAGTCCTTTTTAATTAGCCACATCCTTAAGTGACTTTTCACTGAATACACAGTTACACAGAAATCAAGGTATTTAGCCCAGACTTCTTCCTGCCAGTAGAAACATCAAGAGCTAATAGGGTTTGCCCACAGAGCTGCACATCTCAGGGTCCCTGCACTGACCGTTCTCACCTTCACTTCTGGCAAGGAACACACGGCCTAGAAAGAAAAGATGACGGCGCTACGTGCTGCTGTTGGAGGTCCCAGTTGAGGTCCGACGTCGCTGGTGGGAGCGGCTGCTCCTGCGGGATGTCCCCGACCATGTCCCCCTACGCCTGGGCCTCTCAGCACTCGCTGCTGTCATCCTGCTCCTGTCCTGGCGACTCCTGGACCGCACAGTTTGAGTTGAGGCCCGGCGCTGCTGGCGGGAGCGGCTGCGTCTGGGGAATGGCCCTGACCATGTCTCCCTTCGCCTGGGCCTCTCAGCCCTTGTCCCTGTCCCACTGCTGCTGCCGCGGCGACTCCTGGAGCGGACAGGTGGACTCTGGGCCCAGCCTTGCTGGCGGGAGCGGCTGCGTCTGGGGGATGGCCCGGACCATGTCTCCCTTCGCCTGGGCCTCTCAGCCCTTGTCCCTGTGCCACTGCTGCTGTCACAGCAGCTCCTGGAGCGGACAGGTGGACTCTGGGCCCAGCCTTGCTGGCGGGAGCGCCTGCGTCTGGGGAATGGCCCTGACCATGTCTCCCTTCGCCTGGGCCTCTCAGCCCTTGTCCCTGTGCCACTGCTGCTGCCGCGGCGACTCCTGGAGCGGACAGGTGGACTCCGGGCCCAGCCTTGCTGGCGGGAGCGGCTGCGTCTGGGGAATGGCCCTGACCATGTCTCCCTTCGCCTGGGCCTCTCAGCCCTTGTCCCTGTCCCACTGCTCCTGTCACAGACACTCCTGGAGCGGACAGGTGGACTCTGGGCCCAGCCTTGCTGGCGGGAGCGGCTGCGTCTGGGGGATGGCCCTGACCATGTCTCCCTTCGCCTGGGCCTCTCAGCCCTTGTCCCTGTCCCACTGCTCCTGTCACAGCAGCTCCTGGAGCGGACAGGTGGACTCTGGGCCCAGCCTTGCTGGCGGGAGCGCCTGCATCTGGGGGATGGCCCTGACCATGTCTCCCTTCGCCTGGGCCTCTCAGTCCTTGGCCCTGTCCCTCTGTTCCTGTCATGGCAACTCCTGGAGCGGACAGGTGGACTCTGGGCACGACCTTGCTGGCGGGAGCACCTGCGTCTGGGGGATGTCCGTGATGGTGTCTCCCTTTGCTTGGGCCTCTCAGCCCTTGGCCCTGTCCTACTGTCCCTGTCACAGTGACTCCTGGACCGGACAGGTGGACTCTGGGCGCGACTTTGCCGGCGAGAGGAGCTTCGCCTGCGGCTGGGCCCAGCACGTCTGGAATGGACCCTGTCCTCAGGGTCAGGGGACGTGCTGCGTGTTGCCCTTGATCTGCTGATGCTGCTGGTGTCCAGTGAGGAAGATGGCAGCGCCTGCTGCCATGCTGCGTGTTGGGGCCTGCTGTGGCTGCCCGTCTCTGGAGATGGAGGTGGGGAAACCAGCACCAATGGCACAGGGCTGTGGGAGCTGGGGCTGATCGCCTCAGATTCTGACCAGCCACGAGCAGATTGTAGTCCTGACTGTCTGGCCGGCCTGGGGCCATTGAGCTCTGTCTCATCCCTGGAGGCTGTAAGGGCAAGCAGGAATGTCAAAGATCACCCAGGCCCCGGCCAGGCCAGGCCAGAGCAGTGCCTCCAGCCCTCCAGCAGTGGATGCTGCGCTCTGCCAAGCCCGGCCTGGGCACTGCCCCCAGCCCAGGGACACCGGGGACTTTGACTCATACATGTTCCGAGCCCAGCACAGCTGTCACACTCCCATCTCTGTGTGCTGTTCCTCAGGCCAGAGCAGCGCCTGTGGGTGCCCTCAGCAGCACAGGAGGAGCACAGGAGCAATTGCCAGGGCCTGGGGAGGCAAACAAGCTCATAGCACTGAGAACAAAAAGTGTACCAGCACGTGGTTGTCTAGCCAAGCGCTTCTGCTTCTTCCTGCTTTGAGCCCTTGTCGAGACACAGGTTCCCTGCAGAGCCCCAGGTGCAGCTTCCCAACTTACCCCTGTTCCTCTGCCTCCTCCCTGCCCCCAGGGTAAAGGCAATCCCTGGCATTGCATTGGCCGTGCCTCACTCCTAGATCTGCGAAGGCATCGTTGTCCTCCCACGTTGGCTGTCTGATGGAGAAAGGAAGAGATGATGAATTTCTGCTGCTCTCCCTCACGGAGGTCCAGGGTGTCCCAGCTCTTTCTCCAGCGCTTTTCCAAGTTGGGGGTGAAGCTGAAGCCCAGACTCACAGGACAGGGCAGGGCCAGGGCTCCTGGGGCAGGGCCTGGCACAGCACAGCACTTGCACCCTCCTGGCTGGTGGGCCAGGCAGAAGGACACCAACCTGAAGGGGACTCGGATCCCCAAGATGAACATTTCAACAGGGAATTCCCCACTGTCTCTGCACAGGGGGCACTGGAAATAGAAAGCACCAGCGCGCAAGGCCTGTCCCTGCAGGGCAAACACAGGCAGGGTGAGCAAAGCCCTGCTGCTGCTGCTGCTGCTGCTGAGCACCTGCTGTGCCCCAGGGCTCAGGGGAGGGCTCCTACCTGGATGCAGTCCCTGTGGAACCAGGCCTTTTTGCACGCTGGGCACACCAATGTTGTGAAGGTCTTTCTGTCCTCCACAGGTTCCATGCAGATGGGGCAAACGGTGTCCGGCTCAGGAGTCGCATCCACCTCCTGCTCTGGACGGTGCTCAGGGCAGAAAGAGCTGGGGGCAAAGGGATGGGGAAAGTGAGAAATGCTGGATCATTCCCCAGGGGTGGCCATAAAGAGAGATGAGGTACCTGAACGGAGTAACGTATAGATTGACACAGCCGCCCTCCTTGGTACAGGGCAAGTGGAACCATCTGTCACAGTTCTCCCTGCAGCACATGATGGTTGCCCCGCTCTGGCCGCAGACGCAGCAGCGCTGGAAAGAGCCAAGCAGCTGCATCAGCAGCAGCAGCAGCAGCAGCAGCCTCGAGGCCTCCCCAGGCAGCCCCAGGGCTAAGGGCAGGGCGCAGGACGTGGCCGCTGCCGGCTCCCAGCCCACAGAGCCGCCAGCTGGAGGAGGGAGGCTGCTGTGCCAGGGCCTCTGTGCCAGAGCTGCTGGGAGCCAGACTTTGTCCCGACTGTTGGGCCGGCCTTTCTTTCCTGCAGTCTGGGCTAAGCTCTGGCAAACCTCGCCAGGCACAAATCTCCCTGCTCTTGTAAGGCTCTCACCTTCTGTGCCGCCCGCCGCACTGCAATTAGGAGATCTCGAGGGAGAAAGTCCATGAGTCCCCCGCGGTCCGTCTCTTGCCGAAATAGTAGAGTGGCGAAGAACTGCAGCCAAGGGGAGAAGCTGATGAGGAGGGGGCGGGAGGAGCTGCCCATTGCAAAGGTGGAGGGAGCGCCCGGAGCCACTCACCATGCAGAACACGTGGGCACAGAGCCCACCCTTCTGCAGTTTGTCACCGCACATGTCCGGGTCAGCCTCGGCACGGCGACACAGCATGCAGGCTGCAGGGGACAGAGCCAATGGCACCGGGCATGAGCAGCTGTGCGGGGCTCTGAGCCTGCAGCAGCATCGGCCCCAAGGCTGCTCTGTCCCTGCCTGGCTGATGGGCAGCGCTGGAGGCCTTGCAGAGCAGGGGCCATTGCGGGCACGGCTGTCCCAGGAGCTGCCCCCTGGCCCAGCTGGGCCCCACTTGGGCAGGAAGGAGGCTCCCAGCCCTGGCATGGCCGAGCAGCTCCTGCCTCCCCCTGCCTCTGTTCTGATCCCCACGCTGCCTGCTACCACAAGAGCCCCTGGGCCAAGCTATCAGAGAGCTGCTTTGCCTTCACCTGGCTCCCTGGCACCAGGACCCTCCTGCTTTCTGTCAGACATGGCGGCTGTCTACGCTGAGTCTATCTCCTCGAAGGACGTGGTCACTTCGAGGTGCTGTTCCTCTCTGTCTATGGGAGAAAGAATGGGGGGGGGGGAGTTTGCAGAACAGGCCCAGAACCACGAGGCTCTACTCCCTGCTCAGCCCTGCGTGAGCCCTGCTCCTGTCTGTTTCTCCTCCCGTCGTCGCCTTGAGTAACACTGCAGTGTCCTCTGGCTGTTCCTCTGCTGATTCTGTGATTTTGGGAAGGGAGAGGCAGGTGAGCCTGCAGCACAGGCCCAGAGCCCCGAGGTGTGGAGCCCCTCTGGTCCCTGGGCAGCCACATCCCTGCCCTACCTTCTCCTCCCGTTGTCAGGTCGCACTGACACTCGGCTTGAGCCCCGCGTTCCCTTTTGTGGCCTTGGTGGCACAGGTCACAATGGCCACTCTGACATCAGCACCGTGTACCCAAAATCGGGGCAGCCATGGCCCCAGGTCCCTGGCAACCACTTGTGGCGGCCCCCTTGGGCACCGAGCTTCTAAAATGGTCCGAGCGTTTGCTCAGGGTGGAAGCAGGGCCAGGACTCCTGCAGCAAGTGCAGGGTCAAATGCCAGGCCCTGGGGCAGCCATCCAGGGTGGCACTGTAGGCAGGGAGGTGCTGTTCAGGCACTGCCACACTAGGGCTCCGGCCCCGGCCAAGGGAAATTTCTGCTCCTGCCCCTGGCAGGCGGTGGCCCAGAGAGCCCGTGCGGAGTCAGCTGCACTACAGGGATTCAAACCCTGCTCTAGGTGAACTGATGTTTTCATCAAGACCTGTCTGCAGAAAACTAAGATGAACCTGATTTGATGCTGCTGCTGATCACCATTGGGTACAGGAGATAAACCTGGACACCACCACAGCTGCCTCCGTTATCCTGCCATCATATGAACTAACAACTTTGACTTTCCATATAAATGGAAAAATTAGTATTAAGCTTCTGAGAAGCGTCATCTTTTATACTGACTCAGCAAAAAGACAGAAAATTCACTGAGAATTTTCTGTGTACATTTGACAGGAGAGCTTGCAACTGTCCTCAACTCAAGTCAAATACAGGAGGATGCTTTTCCTACATTATAGGAACTTTGCCAGTTTGGTCCATGCTTTCCTACTAGAAAATACATTGGAAAAAATTAGGAAGAGAAGCACGAACAATTCTTGTCAATTTTTCTCTTTCGTGTCTTTGCAAACATGCTCCTGGAAATGCAGATCCATGACTTGTGGAACAATCAGTGGCATCTCTGGGAAGCAGGGCAGGGACTGACAGGCAAGGACACACTGCACCTGCCTGATGCTGGGGCAGCAGGAGTTTGCCCATTTTCCTGTCTCCATGGGAGAGCCACCTTGGCTGGGAAACGATCCCTTCACTGGTCTAGGAGGGAGGCACAGCCAGTGCAATGCCAGGGAGTGCCTTTACCCTGGAGGCAGGGAGGAGGCAGAGGAAGAGGGGGGAAGTTAGGAAGCTGCACCCGGGGCTCTGCAGGGCTCCCGGCTAGGTCTCGAAGCACAAGGAGCCAGAAGAGCTTGGCCGGACAATCCCGAGCTCTGGACACCTTGTCCTCAGCACCGGGAACCCGTTTGCTTCTCCAGGCCCTGGGCACTGCTCCCGTGCTGCTCATGCAATTACACACAGACACAGAGCTACCTGCTCTGTCTCAACCCTCTTCAGCACTGAACAGCACAACACAGTAACATGTTCTCCTCAGTACATGGTCTAATTATTAATAGTCCTGCAAAGACTCACATTCAAAGCACACACAAAAACCCCAAACCCTGGTACAAACCTTGCATCAACACAAAATGCATGTTGCTGTTCAGAAACACAGGGCAGCACTTTTGGCCAATGCTTTTTCCTATAAGATCTTTCAAAGGATTGCAAAAGTGACATTGTTTGGCAACTTCTTCAAGGAACAGACAGGAGAGGCTTCTGAGTTTTTAAAGATTTATTGGTTTGCTTTCACTTTCCTTTTGGCATCCTTACACTTCACCCAGCATTCCAGAAAATCGTGAAAATCCAAAATAATATCTGGGGAAGTTTCTGAATTCATTCATGTTTCTCCCAAAGACTTTCTTGACATACATACAAGTGACTGGTCCTATGACATACAGAGACGCAGTGGTTTCCCTGACTGGACATTACAAGACAACGTTATAGACTCCACTATACTAAAACACTTCTGTTGCCTGGTAATTACAAAGCCTGAAGCTCTTCTAGAGGCTTTTCCCAGTGTAACTTCATTAGGTTCCTCTCTGCCCAACTCTCGAGCCTCTCCAGGTCTCACTGAAGGGCAGCAGAGCCTTGTGGTGCCTCAGGCCCTGCTCCCAATTCTGTCCCATCAGCAAACACTGAGGGAACACTCTGTCCTTTCTGCCAGGTCACTGGGGAATAAGGCAAACAAGGCTGGGCCCAGCACGGCGCCCTGAGCTCACAGCTACCTGAGTTTGGAGCTCCCCTGTCCACTTCTCTGCCCCACTGTCCCTGAGCTGCCTCAGGGGCCTGTTATGGGAGGCAGGGACAAAGCCTTGCTGAAGTCCCAGCTGGCAACAACCACTGCTCTCCCCTCACAAGCCCAGCCAGTCACTGCAGCACAGGTGGCTATGGGATTGGTCAAGCATGGTTTCCATTCCTGTTATTCCACAGGCTTAGAGATGGCATCCAAGAGGAGCTGTTCTGTCACCTTTCTGGGGATGGAGCTGAGGCTGATGGCCCTGCAGTTTCCTGGCTCTTTCTTGGTGCCCTTTTGCAAGACTGCAGTGATGTTGGCTTTCCTCCACTGCTCATGCCTCTCTCCAGGGCTGTCTCCTTCCCTGACCTGCTGGCAGAGCACCCTGTGCCAGAGGCAGGAGCAGAGATTTCCCTTGGCCCCAAAAGGGAACACTGGGCTCAGGCCGAGTGTCAGTGCGACCTGACAACGGGAGGAGAAGGCATGAAGGAGCAGAGCTCACTCAGGGCTGAGCAGGCAGTAGAGCCCTCGTGGCTCTGGGCTTGCTCTGCAAGCTCCTTGGCCTCTACTTTCTCCACAGAGAGAGAGGAACAGCACCTCAAAGCGACCAGGAAACCCGGACATGGAGCGGGGCTGGGGCTGTGACACCTCAGGGAAACTGGCCATGGAGTGGGGCTGGGGCTGTGACACCTCAGGGAAAGCAGCCATGGAGTGAGGCTGGGGCTGTGACACCTCAGGAAACCGGCCATGGAGCGGGACTGGGGCTGTGACACCTCAGGGAAACTGGCCATGGAGCGGGGCTGGGACTGTGACACCTCAGGGAAACTGGCCATGGAGCGGGGCTGGGGCTGTCAGCCCTCAGGGAAACCAGCCATGGAGTGGGACTGGGGCTGTGACACCTCAGGAAACCAGCCATGGAGCGAGACTGGGACTGCCAGCCCTCAGGAAACCCGGCCATGGGGCTGGGGCTGCAGCTGTGACACCTCAGGGAAAGCAGCCATGGGTGTGGCTTGGCCTTTGACACCTCAGGGAACTCACCATGGCAGCCACCTCCAGGGGTTTTGAAGTACTTGTTTCTTGGTTTAATGCCCTTCCAAGATCAATTTTCCTGATCCTTATCCATGTTTTGGACAAGTATTGCCTCCTGAACAGGCCACCTCCTGGATGTGCAATGATTCCATCTGATCCAGCTGTGCCTCTTCCTTTCTCAAGGGATGGACAGAGGGGCTCTATTGAAGGTGGCATTTCCTGCAGGAAGGGAGGCGATGCCAGACACAGCCACAGGAGGTAGTTGCTGTGCTTCTGGGCCTGAGCCCTGCTGAGGCTTGAGCTGCCCTCTCTGCTGCTTGGCACTGCGGGCACAGCCCGGATAAGATGGGCACAGCCCAGAGGAATTGTCCCGAGCAGGCTCAGGGCACTCGGGTACTGAGCTGTCCTGCTGGGCTCCCTCCGTGGGAGACATGTCCCGAAACCTGGGAGCGGCTGCACAGGGTGCCCGTGGTGGGGAAAGGGCAGAGGGGGAGAGCAAGGCTCCAGTGTGTCCTGAGAGGGCCTGGCTATGTGCCCGTGGGCTGTGGGAGCTGTTCCATGGGCAGGTGGGCAAGCAGGAGGGAGGGACGGAGGTTGGGAGTGACAGCTGTGGCACTGCAGATTTCCCCAAGCATTTAGTGAGGGTTTCCTGTGTGGCAGGGAGAGAGCCCCAGGGCCCTGGGCTGCTCCAGCTGCCCCTCCAGGCATGTTGCACAGGACCTGCAAAGAGCGTGGAGAGTGACCAGGAGCCACAGGCTCCCGCAGCCTTACCCCACCCCCTTGCAGTCCCCAATTCCCCAAGGGAGAAGGGGATCCCAACACACCATGGAAATGGTTCTGTAGCATCTGTGATCCCTTCTCGACTGGGATCATGACTTGGATTACTTGGAAATGCTGGTGAATGGTGCTTTGAAGACCTTGTCAGATGTTGGAGGCATGTTCTGAATGTACCTTTCCTGACAGAATAATCTGTGTCAGTATGCCAAGAGCTTACCATGAGCCAGTTCCCTTAAATTTCACTGAAGGTAGATCAGTTCTGGAAACCTTACCCTGCTCCCTTCTGGAGCCCTGAGGGATCCCACAGGATCACTGTCAGTGGGAGGAAGGGGCATTTGGCTGTCCATCCTCCTCCCGTGTGCAATGCCACTGTGTCCTTCTGTGTGCTCTGTGCAGCCACAGAGAAGAGCAGAGAGGGAAGGGGCTGGGCCCAGGGCTGTGCCCCAGGGCTGAGCCTTTCTCAGCTCCTTTGCAGCCCCCAGGGAGCCCGAGCTGCTTCTGCTGCCACTGCTAAGCCCTGGCCCTGCCTGGGGCTGGGTTTCAAGCTGCTGGCTGCTCCAGGGAGTCCTTTCTGCCCCGACTGCCCCGCAAGGGGCTCCTTCCATCCCAGTGTGGGGCCACTGCAGGCACGAGGTCCCCCTGGCCCTGCTCCTGAGTGGAAGGCAGAGCCAAGGGAGTGCCTTGGAGGGCACCAATCACCCAGATGCCCTCACTGCCACTCGGGCCTGAAGGAGAATCTTCAGCAGTGCCATTGGAGCTGTTGTGTCCTGCCTTTCTTTGCAGCTGAGCCTGTTGCTCAAGGTGATCTGGCTTCCCAGCCCACATTCAGGATTGAGCCTCTGGGAGATGGTGAGGGTGCGCCAAGGCCTTTCCCCTGTGAGACCTGCCAGCTCAGAGCCCAAAGCTCGGCCAGGGGGGCATCGCTGCAGGTGCCAGGACAGAGCCATGCATGTGTGTGCCCTCACCCTGCACGATCCACTCACAACTTCTGCTCAGCACTGGCAAGTGTTTGAAGGACGGTGGGCCATGGCCCAGCTGAAAAAGCCCAGATGATTTGTTGATTTTATCCGATTTTGCATAAGCATGACGTTCTGAACATGCCATTAAAGAAATGGAGAATTTCTCCATCTTTTAAGGTGTACTTTTTGTTTCTCAAGTGATGGGCCAAAAGTTAGGACAGAAGGAGGTGTTTCCCCAACAAAGCAGAGGTCGATTGGCAGCCCCTGCTGCAGGAAGGAAGTCCAAGCCAAGCACAGGCATGGGCACAGGCACAGAAGGTAATTGCTGTGCCAGGCTCAGCAGGGCTCAGCCATTGGCAGAGCTGTGTGGCTGCAGCTCTTCTTCTTCTACCAGGGCCTCCCTTGCACAGCCCGGCAAAGCTGGAGGTGCCTTTGGAGATCGTTCAGAGCCCTGGGAAAAGGGGACTCGTGCACCAACGTCCCTCCCGCTGCAGCTGCTCTGGAGCTGGCCCTGAGTGCCCAGAGGCCCAAGGCACAGGAGCAGCCCCGAGCGGGAGCCCTGCCGCGAGCCCAGGGCCAGAGCCAGCCATGGTTCCCGACTGGGCAGGGGCTGCACTGGGTCCTGACAGGGCCTGACTCTGTGCCCTGGGGCGGGGGGAGCTGTCACAGGGCAGGGAGGGCCAGGGCTGGCAGGGGCTGCTCAGGGATGGCTGTGGCCCGTGTCCCTCCAAGCAGCGACTGCCCAAAAAGCTGCGCTGCCCCCGGGCTCTCCTCTCAGCCTGCTGGGCTTTGTTGGGTGGCACAGCCTGTGCCACGGGGTGGCAAGGTCCCTGCAGGCCCCAGCTCTGGGGGAAACGGAGAATGTCCTGCCCGCATCCACCGTGCTGCCAGCTCAGCAGTGCAGCACAGCACGGGCTGACGCTCCCCATCGCTCCCACAGGTGCAGCTGGAACCACAGCACATGTTCCTGATTCCCAGAAGGGCCTTGGAAGGGGTTTCTGTCAGGGAACAGGCTTCTGGCTAGGGTTACTGGCAGGCCTGCTTGTCTTGGAGCTGATCTTCATCTTATGCTCTGTCCGAAGTTGGACTTGCTGGAAGAGAAAAGAGTGAGTGTTTAGTTCACCTTTCCCTCAAACAGCTTCTTTTGAAAGTCTACGTCAGACAGAAAACATTCCCAGTGAGGTTGCAGTGTAGGGGTGGCCAGTCCTTGATTGTCCAAAGAACTCTGCTGAGGGTTCTGCTGCTGCCCAGAGCTTTCATTGGCCTCCTAATTGCTGGGCCCTGTCCTGGGGGGGCCCACTGGGGCTGCAGCCAGTGCTGGCTCCCACTGAGGCTGCCTGGCCAAGAGCAGCCCCAGGGGCACTGGGCAGAGGCAAAGCACGGTGGGGAGGAGAAAGAGCAGGGACGAGATTGCCCTTGAAAGGCAGAGGCGCTCTGGGGCCCGCTCCTGGCCAGGGAGCCTGCCCAGAGCCATGCCCTGTGGGCCAGCGCCTTGAGGGACAGCTGTGCAGCTGGGCCAAGCTGTGCCAGCAGCTCCAGCCGTGCTGGGGAGCCTTGCCAGCTCTGGGCCCGGCTGTGCAGGAGGCTCCCTGTGTGCCACTGGCAGCTGGGGCCTCAGCCACCTCTTCTTTCCACAGTTCCACCTCTGGACAGGAGTTTTAAGATGGTGGCTGCATGTCACACCCAAACAGCAGGAGCACCTCCTCCAGCAGTTAGAAGGGCCTGGGCAGCCCTGTCATGAGTTCTGAGAAGAAGACTGCAGAACAGCCATCGACAAGGAAATCTCCTATTCTCCTGGATATCCCACTGCCACCTCCTCTCCCCATGTATATCCCCAAGCTACTTCCATCTCCTTTTTAATCCTCCTCTGTCCTGTCCCGACTTCTTCTATAGACCCCAGGAGCAGCCCAGCACCCTCCTGCCCCTCCTGAGTCCAACATGTCCCTTCCTCTGCCCCTGAGCCCCCTGGGCCTGCCCTCTAAACAACACTGAAGTTATCCCCGCTCTCTGCCAGGCCAGGTGATGGCCCTTTCTTTAGTTGCACTAAAGGGAAGGTGCCGTCACCCCAGTGTTTGGGTGGCAGCAGCAGCAAAGCCCGGCCGGCAGCACCACTGGCTGAGCTCCATGGCCAGGAGCAGCCGTGGATGCCCACGGTGTGGGCAGGCAGGAGCCAGGCAGGGGCTGCTGTGACCAGCGGCGGGGTCCCGAGGGCTGGGGGAGCCCAGTGGGCAGGCAGCAGCATGGGGCTCCCGAGAAAAAGCAAACCCATTTTCTTAATTTTTCACTTTTAGATATTAGAAATTTGTAGAAATATTTCAAAATATTTTTTCTGTAGACAGACACCCCCAAATATTTCTTCCCAATTCCTATAGTACTTAAAGATTTTTTAAAGTAGTTTTAGAATCCAAAAAAATGACCTCATTTTGTCTTCACTTCTCATTTTTAAAAATATTTAGAAATATCTCTTGTGTAGAGAAATCCTCATATGTTTCATTCCTTTTTCCACAACACATCTGTATTTTTGAAACTGGTTTTAGAGGTCTGGAAAATATTTTCCCCTTATACAATAAAAAATAAAATTGCATTTCAGTGGTAATCTTTATTCTAGGAAGAAGTAAGACCCCTTCAGCCAGCCAGCCTGCTGCAGAGGCTCTTTTCCCACAGGAGCTTTGTACCTAGTCACAACCAACATACATAAAACCTTTTCCCAGATATTTCCTGGGATTTTTGACAAGCTCACGTCCTAATCTTCTCAGACAAATTTTGAGCACAGTGGGAATGTCTTCAAATTACCATCTTTGTTTGCTTCTGGTGGAACTCCCTCCGTTCTAGAGCAGGGCCTTCTCTCAGCTTCCTGCTGCGCCCGGGCTCTCCTCTCGGCCTGCTGGGCTTTGTTGGGTGGCACAGCCTGTGCCAAGGGGCAGCAAGGTGCCTGCAGGCCCCAGCTCTGGGGAAATGGAGAACGTCCTGCCCGCATCCACTGTGCTACCAGCTCAGCAGTGCAGCACAGCACGGGCTGACGCTCCCCATTGCTCCCACAGGTGCAGCTGGAACCACAGCACATGTTCCTGATTCCCAGAAGGGCCTTGGAAGGGGTTTCTGTCAGGGAACAGGCTTCTGGCTACGGTTACTGGCAGGCCTGCTTGTCTTGGAGCTGATCTTCATCTTATGCTGTGTCCGAATATGGACTTGCTGGAAGAGAAAAGAGTGAGTGTTTAGTTCACCTTTCCCTCAGACAGCTTCTTTTGAAAGTCTACATCAGACAGAAAACATTCCCAGTGAGGTTGCAGTGTAGGGGTGGCCAGTCCTTGATTGTCCAAAGAACTCTGCTGAGGGTTCTGCTGCTGCCCAGAGCTTTCATTGGCCTCCTAATTGCTGGGCCCTGTCCTGGGGGGGCCCGCTGGGGCTGCAGCCAGTGCTGGCTCCCACTGAGGCTGCCTGGCCAAGAGCAGCCCCAGGGGCACTGGGCAGAGGCAAAGCACGGTGGGGAGGAGAAAGAGCAGGGACGAGATTGCCCTTGAAAGGCAGGGGAAGGGAGAATGTTGCTTATCGGAAGAAGCCCCAAAGAGCGGCTGGAAGGGGTGCTGCCTGATCAAGGACCCCCGAGAAGCGGAGGGAGGGCGTATCGGCTGATGGGGTGTCCTGAGGAGCGGCTGGGGAGAGTGGGGGTGTCCCTTAGTGGGGAGGAGCAGCTGGAGCGCTTGCACGGTCCGGTGGTGGGGAGGCCGGCGGGGCAGTCGGAGTAGGCTCAGCCCGGCTGGTGGGCACGGCTCACCCTGCCCGCCCGCAGGACCACGGCGCAGTTCCTGTTGGAGGCGGACCTGCACGGGCTGCTGAAGCTGGACACGCTGATCCCGAACGCGCCGCCTGCGCCATGGCAGCGCAAGGCCAAGGAGAGCGGCCCCGGGCCCAGCCCCGTTGGCGTGTCCCCCATAAAGCCGGCATGTCGCTCCCACAGCCCCAGCAAGACGCCGTCCAAGACACCCCGTGAGCGCCGGCCACCGGCGGCAGAGGTTGAGTGCGGGAGCCTGGCCCAGGCTGCTTGTCCGTAGCCATGGGGCCCTGGGCTCCCTGCCACGCTGCCCTACCGGCTGCTGCTCAGGCAGGAGGAGGTGGGCTGTGCTCCTGACAGCCACCCACCTCCTTGCCAGCATGAGGGGCAGAGCTCTGAGCACTGGGGCTGGCGAGCTGCTGTTCGGCCAGCTGAGCCTTGCTGGAACAGCTGTATGCTAGGACGAGTGTGGGCAGGACTGTCAGCTGACAGCTTTACATCCTGTGAGCGTTTTTGTATCTTCCCCTTATCTCTGGACTCTGGAATTGTTGCACTAGACCCAAGGAGTTGCTCCACACAGTCCCTAACCAACTTGGTGGCAGGGAGGAAAATATAAGTTAGTTGGGACTGGGTGGCATGAGACCTCAGAGTCCTACTTGTCTGGTGGGTGTGATGTGGAAGAGTGTTGGGTTTGCTCCCGTGAAAGCTCTAATACAGGCTGTTAAATAGCTGTAAGACAATATTTTCATATGTGAATGCAGGTAAATCTGGATCCAAAATTCAAAGCACCCCCACAAAGGCTGGGGGGGATCGCTACATTCCCAAACGCAGCACTATGCAGATGGAGATGGCAAATTTCCTCCTAACCAAAGAGAATGACCCTGCTGAGCATTCCCCTACCAAGAAGGTGAGCATGTTGCTAAGTTACAATTACTTCAATAACTGCTACGCCTTCCTGCCCCTTTACAGAGCAGTGAACAATAGGTTCTATCAAGGGGGCACACGGCACTGACAAGTCCCAGCCATCACTACTTGCAGCTCTGGGCTTCAGGAGCCTAGGATGAGACTGAAGCTGTAGAGACTGCCATGCACTCGAAGCCTATGCTGCTTCTGGTAGCAAAATTTAGCTTTTGACTAACGAGGCTTTAAAATGTAGCAGGCAACAAAAACACAAAGCTGTAAGCCTATGCAAAGTGAAACTGCTGGTGGTAGCTATTCTAGGACAAGGTCTCCACAGGGAACACTTCTGGAATGTTTTACACTGTGTTCTGAAATCTGTTTGTGAAGCATTTGGTCGCTTTGTGGCTGTGGCTTTTCCCTCTGGCAATGACACTGAATTTGCCATTGTTTGAAAATGTGAGCAGGACAATGTATGAAAGTCTGAGGAAAACTGCTTTGACCTGCCTCTGTGTGACTGACCCTTGCAGCACAGTCAAACATCTTCAGATTCTAAGAGAAGGGGACTTAGATGTCTGTTTAAATTGTAGTGTGGGAATTGTTTTAAATGCATTGCACTGAGGGTGATTTGTCTCTGTAGGAGCAACAGAAAGCCTGGGCAGTGAATCTGAATGGTTTTGATGTGGAAGAGGCAAAGATCCTCCACCTCAGAGGAAAACCACAGAATGCTCCAGAAGGTGTGATACAGGCTCCGTGTGAGCTGAATCAGCAGGAGGGATCAGGTCAGGGGAACAGCAACACAGAGGCTCTGTGTGTGGTCACAGGAGAAATCAACTGGTTTCTGAGAGCTGTACAGGCTGGAGTCTCCTTTCTTAAGGTTCCTGAGGTCGAGGGAGGGCATAACAGTTAAAGTGAATTTATTTAGGAGAGTTGCTATGACTGCCAGTTGGTCACCTGTTACAGGGCTTGCAAGGGTCTTCAGGGTGGAGAGAGAGATGAGAATCTTGACCTCATGTTCAGAAGGCTTGATTTAATATTTTATGATATATATTACATTATTACTATACTAAAAGAAATAGAAGGAAAGTTCTCAGAAGCTAGCTAAGCTAAGAATAGGAAAAGAATGAATAAACAAAGGGCTGTTTCTCAGCAGAGGGTGAGACCCAGCTCCGCTGTGAGTGGTCAGTAAATCCAAACATTCACCCAAGACTGATCACGCATCCACCTGTTGCATTCCCCAGCAGCAGATAACCATTGTTTACCTTTTGTTGCTGAGGCCACAGCTTCTCAGAAGGGGGAAAAATCCTAAAGAAAGGATTTTTATGGAAAGATGTCGGTGACAGTTACCGGTACTGCAGGTTCCAAACGTTCATGAAGTCTGTAAGAGCATCAAAGCCTCTGCTGTGCACTTTCTAGCTTAAACTGCAACTAAATATAATGGGATTCAAAAACCCAAGTGTTTGTTAAATTTGTTTCCATGAATGAGGAAATTGTAGCTCACCCCTGCTCAGCAGTTCATTCTGCCAGTGATTTTAGTGCACTGCAGGCTTGTGAGTGTTTCTCTTAGGACTTTATTTTCACTCCAAGGGATTCCTAGTTGGGTGAGCAGCACTCAGCTGGGAGGAAACTAACTCAGGTTAACAAACCTGTTCCCCTGCACACAGACTATCAGAATAACCTGAAAGTGCTCTACAGTCAGAAAATGGCACCTGGATTGAGCAGGAAGAAGAGCAGATATATTCCCTCAAAGCCAGAACGGGTCTTGGATGCACCAGAGATATTCAACGACTACTGTAAGTAGGCTACAGGGTTGAGTGCTGGGCATCCAGAACATTCTGTACTGGATTGCTGTTCCTAGGACAGGGTAACTGGGCTGTCTGTATTATTTTGTGTACCCAGGCTAGCACAGACCACTTCTGGAGTGTCCCTGTGTGGCCTTACAGGCACAGTGGTCTAGGGCACTGTGTAGGTGCCTTGGAGCAGGGTACCTGGCCCCAGCAGCTGGGCATAGTGACACTCAGAAGGCTGCCCCTCACCTGCACGTGTGTGTGTGCACATGTGCACCCACACCTGCTGCAGCAGCACGGGTGAAGGGCAGGGCTCTCTAGCCATCATGGTGTGACCTGCATTGCTCTTTCAAATTGTAGAACTGAATCTCATAGACTGGAGCTCCCAGAACTTCCTGGCAGTGGTTCTGGATGACACTGTTTATCTGTGGAATCATGCTACTAGGGAGATTATCCCCCTGCTGCAGATGGAGCATCCAGATGTTTACATTTCCTCTGCATCATGGATTAAAGAAGGAGACTACCTTGCTGTTGGCACAAGTAGTGCTGAGATTCAGGTGAATGCAGGAGTAAAACTAGAGGTGTTTTCAAGGGATTGACAGAACTGTGGGGCCTGGGGACAAAACCTTGGCTGGCAGAGGAAGGATGCCATGCACCTGACTTGTCTTCCCTGGTGTGGGGTGGAACTGCCCAGTGTGCAAGGCAGGGTTTGATTTGGGCGTTTTCTGATAAGCAGCATTACCTTCTGTGCTATAGTCATGAGATACATATTTTCTCTGTTCCCTTACTGAGAAAGCTGAATGCCAGAGCCCGTGCAGTGAGGTTCCTAGGGCATAGAAACAGGATTTGGTTTCTTCTGAAGAACTTTTTACTTTGCCTCTCCAGCTATTGTTGCATTTACATTGTTGTATATAATATTTCTAGGGTCTCATACCTTCTGGGTGGTTTTCTCACAGCAGCTCTTCACAGCAGTGCTGTTGTTCCTTCTCAGCAAGGGCTCCTCTACAGCCCTCCCTGAATGCCCCACCCCATTTTATCCCAGCCACCTCCACAGGCTACTGCCCAATCAAGGACATTGCAGCTGCAGCCCATTTACAATAACTAGAATCAGGGCAGGGTCACTTATACAATACAGAGATCTTTTACTGCAATACATATATTTACTCAGGCCCCTATAAGCTATGGGACGTTGAGCAGCAGAAACGTCTCCGAACCATGACCAGCCATTGTGCCCATGTGGGAACCCTCAGCTGGAACAGCTGCATCCTCTCCAGGTAAAGCAGTGGGTCAAGGGCAGTTTCCAGTTGTTGCAAACTCCTATCCCTCAATCTATGTGTGGCATGGGTTAGGGATGGCAGAGAAGTTTGTCCTGGCTTGGGATTCTTACTCAGCCTTATCTGTTGGGGCTGTGAGGAGAAGGCCTCTTTCCTGTATTGCAATTTGTGCTGAAGCTGTAAAGAGCTTGTGTGGGTGTTTCACTCACACCAACAGACCTGTGTTGCTGGTAACACTGGTTGAAACCCAGTGGCAGGTATAGCAGTCTTGCAACAACAAAAATGGATTTGGGTGAAAATGTGCAGCCTGGGGCTGGCTCTGGCATAAAGCCTGATGCAAAACAAAAGGTTAGCTCACACTGCAACACCCAGCCTGGATGTCATGCAAGAGCCACGTAAAGCACCACCAACCCTGTGCTCAGCCTTCAGTCATGTATTCTTCCAACAACTCTGATCTCCCTTCCCCTCCTGCTGACAGGAGGCCCTGGTGCCTCACTGAGGCTTCATGCAGGGGAGCAAGCACCAGGGCTCAGCTGACATTTATTGGAGCTTGACTCCCCTACACTTGGAAAAACGCCTTTTTTCCAGGCTGAACTGTGCTGGAGCAAGTTGCAGGAAATATATTTGAGCCCTTACCTGACCAACAACCAGCTCAGCCACGCTGCTTTGCACGGCGGAGCCGCAGTGTCTGAGCCACTCCACCAAGCCTGTGCCTCCCATCAGCCCTCAGTGATTAGCTGAGGGTGGATTATTAACTGTATTCACCTTTCCCTCAGCACAGTACCACACTGTGCCTAGCACCAGCTCTGCCTCCTGCGCCTCACAGCAGCTGGAACCTTCAAAGGTTCCGACTTGTGCTCTGCCAAGGCCAGTGAGTGTGTAACCACAGCCACCAGAGCACCCCCCCCCCACACACACACACATAAAGCTGATATGGGGGGCACAGTCTCAAAAAACAGCCACTGAGCCAGCACCTTCCCAGCAGTGCTGCTGGTGCATCCCCATTTGGCCACTTGGGAAAGATCAGGAGGTCCAAGGATGGAGCTCTCCCTCAGACGCAAATCCTAGGGCCACAGCTGTCTCCAAAGGGGCAGCAGGCAGGAAAAGACTGAAATGCTCTCTTTATGGGCAAAAGAGCTGGTGCAGTAATTCAAATGCCTGGTACAAAAATTCTGTTTAATATTTAGCTCCTATTTAAAACACAGCTTTTCATTTAATTCTATTTACAGAATACTTTCATTTCATTTGTTTCTTTAAAATTACTTAGTTCTCACCTGTTGTATGTCTAGGAATATTTTCTTCCAAAAATAGAAAAAAATAGATGATATCTTTTCAGCAGAAAACATTGGTTGATACAATTTTAAACCATCATGATATGGAAGAATTGTTCTGTCCCTCTCTAAGGTGGAAGAAGCATTTGGATCACAGATCATCTACAATGAAATACTTGACATGTTTAAGATGCTTTCAATCAATTGTGATCGTCAATTGCTTATTCGTTGTAAACAGTAATTTTTCAGTGAAGGGAAAGTGTGTGTGGTATATCTACATGATGTGTTCAAAGCCAGTTCCAACAATGGCCAGGCTGAATTCCAGTCAATAATGTCCCGAATGATATTTTGCCGCCTTCTTTGGCACTTCATGAAATCTTACCATGATGAAGTGCTGAAACACAGAGATTTTCTCTTAGAGAGTGTCTCATGTTGTAACCCATCCCGTGGATTTTATGCTGTAATTCTTATCTCTTTTAAAATTTGCTATCTTCTGTACAGTTTTCATGAACCTTTCAGTTACAGTAGTGAATATCACAGATAAATGTCATTTTGTACAACTTTGAATTTACCCCAAGAGCTGAGAGAAAACTTGCTCCTATACTTCAATCCCAGTTTCTTCTATAGTCCAACTTTGTTTCTCTACCATCAAGCTTCTCCTTTGTTGCTGCTCCAAGTCCCGTCCAAGCTGACCTTGAATACTTTCAGGCATGGGACATCCACAACTTCTCTGGGCAACCTGTTCCAGTGTTCCAGCACTCCCTCAGTAAAAAAGGCCTTCCTTTCATCTAATATGTGTAGGAAATCATAAATCTAGGCATAGAAACTTGGAGTGCAAATTTGAAATTCTTTTGATTTGAAGCACATTTTATATGAATACTGACTTACAGATGACTAAAAGATGTAGATGGGCATTTGAGCGGACAAGTTTTGAAAAAGTGCACGGAAATTAAAATTGAAACCACTAAAATTAAAAACTTCTTGACATTTTCTTTTTCCTCTCCAATTCAAAATTGCATATGTCAGATATCAGTGCTTCATGCAAACCTCTCAGATGCTCTCAGAGAAAAAGCTTTTCTTTCAGACTAAGTTGCGGTTGACGTAGAACACTAGCAGTAGTGAAAGTTTTTCTGGGCATCGGGCAGCACCTTCTCCTTGGATTTGTGTGCAGAATGCATTTTATCCAAACTGGAAAATAGATCCCAGCTCTGTTTTATTCATCGATCTTACTGCATCAGGCCTGAAGATTCTGTGAAAAGTAGCCTGTGGACCTTGAAGATAGTGCATGTGAAACAGATGAGAGGTGATGGAGAAGTTGAGGGAGAGAAGAAAGAGCATATGGGCCAGTACAGACACCAGAAAGTATTTCTTCATGTGATCATGGGAGATTGCAGGAGCCACTTGGTACTATCAAACCAGCCCGACTTGGCACTGGTGCCGCCTTGGGTCTGGGAACCATCCTGCGTATCGTGGATTTTCAGGAGCCAGCCGGTCACTCCCAGCCACAGGCCCCCAAACACAAACCACGGCCCTTTTCTCTGGCAAACAAAACTCAGCTGCCCCTCTTCTGGATGGCAGATTGCAGGAGCCACTTGGTACTATAAAACCAGCCCAATTTGGCACTGGTGCCATCTTGGGTCTGGGAACCGTCCTGCGTATCGTGGATTTTCAGGAGCCAGCTGGCCACTCCCAGCCATAGGCCCCCAGACGCAAACTTCCACCCGTTTCCCTGGCAAACAAAACTCACCTGCCCCTCTTCTGGATGGCAGATTGCAGGAGCCACCTCTTACTGTCAAACCAGCCTGACTTGGCACTGGTGCCACCTTGGGTCTGGGAACTGTCCTGCGTATCGTGGATTTTCAGGGGCCAGCCGGCCTCTTCCAGCCCCAGGCCCTCAAACATAATCAACAGCCCTTTTCCCTTGCAAACAAAATTCAGCTGCCCCTCTTCTGGATGGCAGATTGCAGGAGCCACTTGGTACTATCAAACCAGCCCAACTTGGCACTGGAGCCACCTTGGGTCTGGGAACCATCCTGCGTATCGTAGATTTTCAGGAGCCAGCTGGCCACTCCAGGCTATAGGCTCCCAGACACAAACCTCGGCCCTTTTCCCTGGCAAACAAAACTCACCTGCCCCGCTTCTGGATGGCAGATTGCTGGAGCCACTTGGTACTATCAAACCAGCCCGACTTGGCAGTGGTGCCACCTTGGGTCTAGGAGCCATGCTGCGTATCGTGGATTTTCAGGAGCCAGCCGGCCACTCCAATCCACAGGCCCCCAAACAAAAACCACAGCCCCTTTCCCTTGCAAACAAAACTCACCTGCCCCGCTTCTGGATGGCAGATTGCAGCAGCCACTTGGTACTATCAAACCAGCCCGACTTGGCACTGTGTTGAAAGCGAAGGGAAGCCTATCCACCTTGTCGTTGATCAGCATTGACTCCAATTTATTGATTAAATTAGCCATTTTATATAACAGTGTTAATTAACTTCATGCATATTGCAAAATCCAAGCTCACTATAGGTTAACAGAGAAAACTCTAACCCCTCCTTTTGTTTTACCATACCCATGATTGTTTATTGGAAACAAGACCAGCGTTCCCACTGTGATATTAAAGTCAAGTATTGGAGAGTGCTTTTGTTACTTCTTTAGAAGTTTAGAATATGCCAAAAAGATGCTAGCTGGGGACTTGCAATTAATGAATTATTTGCTGTAAGTAGGTCAAATGACATTAGCTTTCAAAAATGAAAAGTAGTCTTATTCCACGTGCCAATTCTAAAGTAGATTAATAAGCCTTAAGCAGAAGATGGATGTGAAGAGGGATATGACATGAAAGGTTAAGCAACACTGCTGACAGCAAAAGGCTTACCTGCTGCAGATACAGGAGACAAAATACTATTTTGACACAAACATTGCTATTCAGACGACAGCAAAATTTACTCAGTCATGACAGTAAAATTTCCTCACATCAAAATGTGCTAATCAATTCTTAGTGTAAGCTAAGCACCTTAAGCAAAGGGTAGTTCAAGCGTAACTGGTATTTGATGGCAAAAAAGGCAACTTGGCCTGCGTTTCTCACCTCTACTCCATTCAAAAGCTTACTCTGTCTCAGATTCCTTCGGAGGGATACCAACGCAAGCCGCGAAACTGCACGAAAATGATGACTGAAAGAAAGATAGATTAGAAAAATGGAATAATGGTTCATGTTCTTTTCCTTCCAACTGCTTTGTTTGCCATTTTAAATTTTTGAAGTCCTTTCTGGTGTCACCATGGTTGCACTGCAGCAAGTGTTCGGCTGTAAGCTGTCCATATTGCCAGCTTCTGGACTGCCTTCAGAAAACTTCCCGCTGGTTTTGTATAGAAATCACAAGCAGTAGAGATGACAAAGACTGCAGAAACCTTCTCATCTCCTTCTAGAGCAAGACCATGTCTTTCACCCACTCTTAAGTAGACAACTTTCATCAGTCATGAGGGAGTCTCATGTTCAAGAGCTAGGCAGTGACAGCTGTAAATGACAAAAAGCAGACTGAAATTCTCTTGGGACTCCAGCAGAGAGCAATGAAGGAGGTTGAATTCACCTTCTTGGGAAGTTCTAAAATGCACGTTCACTTGAGCCCAGGAGCTAAGCCATCGTAACCTTTGTTGAGTATGTCTGCGTAGACAGAGTTTCCATCACTGCAGAAGCAATGTTATTTAACCCACGTTATCATCTCTAGCTGCTAAGCTGCACTTATTGCAAAGTATCTGCAACGTATTTTACAGGGTGGGCTTTTATGTGTAATTCCTGAGTAACAGTGCAAAGAGAAGTACTTGGGGTGTGGGGTGGGGGGGGAACCGCAACTCTTAGGTTTTTCAAATCATGGTTCCATTTGAAAGTCAAACAAGATGTCAAACTTTTCTTTCCTAGATGTATTACCAGCACAAACTGTACCAGAAATTTATGACCCGTAACTGTACCATGGACGCTCTTTCTCTGGACTATTCCTTAAGAAACAAAGTCCTCACTAGAAATAAAACAAAATTAGCCAAAGTATTGGCCTGGATTAGTTCCAAGGCTCTGTACTAAAGGCCAAACACATGTAATAATAGTAATAATAATAGAGTGGACTAAAAGTTAAATCAATAGAGCATTACTCAGTTCAAAGACATCTTGTGTCCTAATGTTCTCACAGAAGACTGTAAAAACCTGTCTATTTTTGTGGGTTTCTTTTATCCATTTAGCTGTACCTTCTACTTCTCTCCACTGTCTGAGAACATTGATGGTAAGGTTGGATGACCTCATGTCAACTTGTAGAAGTAAAGAAAGAGAAGCCAGTAAAGAAAGGCAAATTTGTTAATTGCAGGTGGAAAGAGGGAGGCCAACAAGAGAAAACAAAAGAACAGTAATAATGAAATGCTCCCCTGTCTTCTGTGAAAAGTAAAGGCACAGACAAGAAAGAACAAGAGCAAAATTCTCACTAGAGAAACGCACTTGATCTGACTCAAGTATTTTGTGGTACATTTCTTGCTGTTTTCTCATGCCAAACATATTAACCATTGAAGGTATCCCTTTCCTCTTTCTGGAATACAGCTAGGAAGATGGCTGTGTCATTGCTGACAAGCTGCTATTCTCAGAGGTGTCCAGCTGAAAGTCCTAGATCAATTGATTTGCTCTGTCACTTTGATATGGCATGACTTACAGTTTCAGCACCTGAACTGGCCAGCCCTGCAATTCTTTGCCCCTTGAATGGTTAGATAGGCTCCTTGGCAACTGGCATTTGTAAGGACATGAAACTATGCAGAATTTGCACCGTGAGATGATGCCAAATGAGTCACGCCGGTAGATTAACTAGGGCATGCAAGGCAGAGAGAGGGAAATGAGAGCACAAGAAGAGAGTACACAAGAAGAGAGTACAATCTCCTTTTTTCTGAAACACTGTAGAGATCAAAGTGAACACAAATCCTCCTAGGGGTAGTTCTTGCAAAAGACTAAGAGTTCTTTTTGTGTTCACAGGCCTGGAATCACAGGCCTGGAAGCTTTGGATCACGGCAAAATGCAGATGACAAAACGAGGCCTTGAAGTCACATCCAGTATGAAGCAGTATGAAAGAGGAAAGAAAGCAGCTGAGAGTGTCAACCCTGCTAAGTAGTCTCAGTATTCTTCTTGACATGAGCAGAAATTTGAAATGAGTCTCTGAAAATGGCAAAGGAGGCAGAAGAAAAGGGAGCGATGACTCCTCTGGCATAGTGTTTCCTAACAGGGATCTTCAAAATGGAAAGGTTGTATCATCCTTTCAACTGAAGGAAGGTATGAAAACAACAGGAAGGAAATGGCATCAAATACTCTGGGCAGTGTACTTCTAGACAGAAAGGCCACTGATGGAAAACCAACTAAACTGGCACCAATGCAGCAGCATTGTAACTAAAGCCAGAAATGTCCAGCGCTTCGCTCTCTGCCATTCCATTCAGATGCACACAGCAGCTCTGCAACATTCCTACTGATCATCTCCTTGGCAAACTGGCAGTGAGGGTCCGTGGTGATGCAGAGTCTCCAGGCAGACGCAAAGGAGAGCTGCTTTCTTACAAAAACCAGGCTTTTGAAACACTTAGGCCTTTCTCAGTTCCATAGCTTTAAGCCATAACAAACACAATTCAACCAACCACCATGCGCCACGCTGTGAACACACGATGGTTCTAGAACTTGTTGATCTACCTCGAATTCAGCTGCCTCACCTTCCCACAGTCCTTTTCTACTTAGCCAAAGTAATGGGCCTCAGCCCAAGGCCTTCCTTTTGTAAGCTTCTAGCTCTATGCAGCAGCAAACCACTACTTTCTTCTGTGCCAAGACTTCAGGTAGACCATTTGCATCTGCCCTTCCAGTGAAACCTAATGAGGAGAGAAAAGCCTCTCAGAGATGTTCAGTCATTCCA